>NW_007360989.1:1907532-2063247 GCF_000409485.1 Glarea lozoyensis ATCC 20868 | reverse complement strand
AAGTTTGGGAATGTGGAGTATGTGCGGTGGGAGAAGGGTGAGGATTCGATGCCGGGGAGTAGGGAGGAGATGTTGCCGGTTATGAGGTTTTTGGCGAGGAGGTTGAGGAGTAGGGTCGGGGTTCCGGAGGGGGCGGTTGAGGTTTGAGTGTAAGGAGAAATTTGGGGTGTTGTTGGGAGGTTGGTTATTAGACTCACGTAAAGGGCTTTGATTTCCACGCATTGCCTGAAAGGGTTTGGGAGATGATCTTACGAGCTTTGAGGTGTCGAAGGTTAGGTCACGGGATACAAAAACTCAGCAAATTACATTGCGGGCAAGATATTAAGCAGATGTACAGGTATTTATTCTATGACATGGTAGTATCACTAGGTCCAGGCGTTGACTCCTTTTCAGAAACCACGACTGGAACGCTCGCTACATCACCCTCAACTACAACAGCTTCTGCGTCCACAGCCGTCGCAGCTCTTTTGTCCTTCTCAGTTTGTCTAGCTGCTTTTTTCTGTTGCCTTTTGCTCATCGTCCCTGATACCGCCGCCTCGACGGCAGGATTTTGAGTTACAGAGAGATCAATCTTCTCCTCCCACTTCTGCCGTGCCTGTGCTTCATCTTCCTCTGACCATTCAATCGGCAGAACAGCAAATACCAAATAGCTGGTATGTGTCTTCAATTCTTGCTCCGCCCGGTGTACAAGATTACCTTCTTTGTATATCTTACGACCCACTAAGCTCTCAAGGATCTTGTCTTTGCTATTCGGGTTGCCTCTATCTCGCTTCCTGATCTCGGCTTTTTCACCAGTCTCATGGAAGGCCTTGAAGCTGCCCTCGACGTCTTTCAGACGGGCTACAGCTTCATCGACGCTGCTTGGTGTTGACAGAACACCATGTTGATTACCATTATCAATGCCAATACGATCTCGTCGAACCTCAAACCGCCTCTGAGACAAGTCTACCATCTCAATGTCCACCCATCCTAACCTTCTCATTGCAGACATGGTCCTCTGCACTTGTTCAATACATGGTGAAAATGTACATATGTGCACCGGACAGTGAGGATTCAATGGCGACACGAATGCCTCACACGTATCCGGCTCGCTTTTCACCTCTCCTGCTGATAAGTCTATTTGGTTGGGTTTTGGTTTGGATCTGGCGAGATGCGGCAACGCAAGCCATGGAGCAGGCAAATCTAGAAATATTGAATCTGCTTGTGGACTCTTGCCATCCACCAAAAATCCATCCTCGCAAACATCTCGATGCGTCACCTCTACTAATCCTTCCAAACCATGATCTTTCAGCTCCTGCTGCAGCTTCTCGTGTCGCTGTTCATGAAATTCGAAACTCCAGACTTTTCCAAGATGTTTCCTTACTGATTGACCATTTGTTGATTCATACCGTTCCTTGGTGTAGCCACTAAACACTGCTCTTGCAGAGGCATGTGTGAATGAACCACTTCCAGCGCCCGCTTCAATGATACTTGTTCCAGGCCGCGCACGAATCCTATGTAACACGTAGCTGTAATCTGGCGTGTATACAACCTGTGTTCGATGTGGTAACGAGCTCGTCCAGTTCTCGGGGGTAGGTGGTAGTAAATGAATGAATCCAGTAGCCGCAGGTGAAGCTTCAGCATCGTCCTTGGGTAGCGTTCCCACATCCACGCTTGCAGGGCTTTCAATCTTCACAACGCCGTCGCCACGACCGCTTTCTTGTTCGCTGATTTTCGCAATCTTCTCCAGGTGCCCCGGATCCTCTGACGACGCTTCTAACTTCCTCTTCTTCGGCTGCCGTCTCCCTCTAGACCCAGTGTCTACCTTTACAGCGCGCACCTGTGAGCCCCATGGCAATCCAATTAACTTCGTATGAGGAAACGATCCGAATCGCGTATTCACGACCTTCCCCTCCGCATACCCCTCATCGTCCTCGTCCGTGGCCTTGAGAAGAATCGGATTCTGCAGGTCGCGTTTGAGATGGATTATCGCCAGACGATCCTTTTGCGCGACTGTCCCAGGGTGCAAGAACGGCGACGCTTGGGAGGTCATGATCGATATCAATTGGCGTTGTGTTTGTTGAAAAGAATACAAATAAAAATCGCAAGGCTGAAGATCTGGACCCTAGGAAAAAAATATGTGGGGTCCCTGTTGCAACAACATGCGGATGCACAAAATACCACATGCACCCTGAAGTGACTCAATCCGTCAGCCCCTCCAGTCTTCCCCAATATCAACCCGTAAAACCACACTCCTTTCCGCCTTCTTTTCTTTAGATTTTACCTCCCGAGCGATAAATGAACTGAATGGTACTTTTCTCTGCCTCAATTCGCATCGCTACACGAATACGACCGCCAGCAACCTCTATTCTAGCCACGCGATCCTTTCGCAGCGCTGCGATTACCCCAACATTCGCCATGGCGCAATTGAAAGTACATAACTCTCTCCAGCCAGGGCCAGCTGTACCATTTACGCCCAAGGAAGAAGGCAAGGTATCGTGGTATGCTTGCGGTCCTACGGTTTACGATCATTCGCATTTGGGACATGCTAGGAATTATGTGTCCACCGATATTATCCGGAGGGTGATGCGGGATTACTTTGGCTACAAAGTCAATTTTGTGATGAACATTACGGATGTGGATGACAAGGCAAGCAGACCGCGATTTGTGACGGCGGGATACTAATAGGCCCTAGATTATATTGAAAGCCCGTAGACAAAGATTGCTCGAAATAGAGAAATCCAGAAAGTATTCCGAATCAGACCTGGCAAAGTTGGCTGCAACCGCTTTTCAGTCATACGCCGAAGCAAATCTACCAGAGCTTCTTACGTCGTCGGACGATTCTCCATTAAGTCCCAGCAATTACGTAGCGCGAAGAGATGCGGCATATGCAAAGGTGTTGGCTGGGGGGACTCTTACTGGGGAGGGAAAGCCAGGAGATGCGGAGGCTAAGATGAAGATGCATCTGAGCAACCTCACAGCGGCGGCCGCGGCGATACAGGAAGAGAAGGTCTTTGGTGGAGCGGACGAGATTTTATTGCCATATCTGGATTCGCTGTATAAGGACTCAATCGATGGAGCGGACCATACCATATTTACCGATGTGACAAAATATTGGGAGGACGATTTTATGGGTGATATGGATGCTCTTAACGTTATGCGACCAGACACTATTACACGGGTTACGGCCTATGTTCCTCAAATTGCCAAATTTGTAGAGCAGCTTGTTGCGAAGGGTTTCGCATATGAGGCAGAAGGGTCGGTATATTTCGACATTGCCGCGTTTGAGGCGGCTGGAAATCCGTATGCACGACTGCGGCCCGAGAGTAGAAATGATAAAGCGTTACAAGAGGACGGCGAAGGATCGTTGTCAAAAAGTCTTGGAGGTAAGCGAGGTCCCGGTGATTTTGCGTTATGGAAAAAGTCGAAGCCAGGAGAACCCGTGTGGGATAGTGTTTGGGGAGGTGGCCGACCTGGTTGGCACATTGAGTGCTCTGTCATGGCTTCTGATGTGCTTGGTTCACAGATGGACATCCACTCAGGAGGGATTGATCTTGCTTTCCCTCATCACGACAACGAACTGGCTCAGTCAGAAGCATATTTCTGTGAGCACGGAAAGGGCCCTCATAGTTGGGTTAATTACTTCTTACACATGGGCCATCTTTCAATCGCGGGGTCGAAAATGTCAAAGTCTCTCAAAAACTTTCAAACTATTAAGGATGCGTTAAAAACGGACTATAGCCCCAGAGGCATGAGAATTGTCTTTTTGATGGGTCGATGGAATGATGGTGTCGAGATATCATCGGATATGAGGACCATGGCGGAGGGGTGGGAGACTACTGTCAATGTAATCCTGGTCATCTCCCTCTTTGACGAAACACGCTAACATTCTTTAGAACTTCTTCATCTTGGTTAAATCCTTGATTGCTGACAAAGGTTCACATGTCACCTCGACTGCTGAGAGTTTAACGAACTTAACAATAGACAGTGAGACCCAGGAGGGGCTCTATGCTAACCTAGCGAAAGCAAGGGATGCAATGGAAAGTGCTTTAAATGACTCATTCGATACTCCGAAAGCCATGCAAGTGTTGTACGGCTTGATCAAGGAGGCCAATATCCATGTCAATACCCATAAAGCGAACGTGGACGTACCTGGTCTAGAGGCAATTGCACGATGGGTCACAAAAATGGTTGGAATCTTTGGTTTAGATTCCGCTGCAGCGCCACCTTATGATGGCTTAGGATGGACGAGCACTGCTTTCACTGGTGAGCTTACACCTTTGGAGATAGCAGAACCGTTCCATACAATGTTGGAGCGTGTACGAGACGAGATTGAGCGATTAGATATTCACTCACCAGCCCTGGACGCGATCCTTGCAACGAAAGTTGACACGGAGTTTGAGACGCTCACATCGAGTGGAACGAGGGACCCGGAGGCTCTGGTCATGCCATATCTTCGCGTTGTCGCCAAGGCACGAGATGAGATTAGAAAGCTGGCGCCAACATCGCCGGTCAAGAAAGAAATTCTTGCACTTTCAGATCGCATTAGAGATGAAGAGTTGACCAATCTTGGTGTATATCTCGATGACAGAAGTGATCAGGGGGCATTGATCAAATTCGTTTCAAAAGAGGAGCTGCTCGCTCAACGCGAAGAAAAAGCCGCCAAGGAAAAAGAAAAGCTTGCTCAGAAAGAGGCGGCAAAACTGGCTCGCGAGAAACTCGAAGCTGAGAAAGCAGAAAAAGCGAAAGTCAGTCCACTGGATATGTTCCGTGATGATCGATATAGCGAGTGGGATGAAGAGGGTATTCCTACCAGGACGAGCGATGGGAAGGAAGTACCTAAGAGTGGGATAAAGAAGATGAAGAAGGATTGGGAGAGACAGAAAAAGGCTCATGAGGAATGGAAAGCGAAATCTCAGGCTTAGAGAAGCGAGACTTTTATGCTGATGGGAGGCGTCTCAAAAGAACAAAAGTCCATCCATGTTGCAACATTGTGTTAGACCCACAAGACTCTGATGACATATACCCGGGCTAAAGCATTTATGCGATAGTGGCCATAGTCTTTTCAGTACATCTCTGAGGAATCCGAGTCCTTCCATATCATTTCCGCTAAGTGTGATTCTAGTAGTCGTGCCTCTCATAGAAACACCCCATTTTGCTCCACTGCTGAAACCCGCAAACTTTGACACGCTATTAGCTATTTCTTTCCAACCTCAAAAGGGAAATTATGCAATCCTAGCTTTTCAATAACTCGCAGTTCTCACCGTTCTCTCCGTCTACCACCAAACATACCAAGTCACAATCATTTTCATCACAACCCAACAAAGCCATCCACAGTCGCTCCGAATTCGACTTCTAGCCACCACCTCCAACAAACCACCCAGAGCATCCTACAACTTACAAACCCTCCCCCCACACTCCGTCATCGTATGCACAAACCTCAACTTCCCCCCCTCCAACCGAAACTCATGACTATCAGCCGCCATCATCATATGCTCCCACACGCAAAAAATACTCACACTCCCCATAACCTCATCAACCACATACCGTCGATGCGTATTCGGCGCCTGATTATGATTCGCCGGGATCCCAGGCTTGCAGCTATCATCTGGCAACCCTTTCCCCGTATACGCCGAGCCCTCGAGACGCGTACACGGCGTTCCCCAAGGTACGGCCTCAGAGGCCGTCGCGTTGTTCCACATGTCCATGTAGGCATCACCTGCGGCCTGGATGAGCGCGCGGGAGTCCTGTTTGCTGACGGGGATGGGATCCCATTTCTCGGCCAGCACGTACTGCAGCGTTTTTTTGGCGTCGAAAAGCCACGAGCCCGTCGTGCTGGCGATGGTGTCAATGCTGGTAATTTTGAGCGAGGCGTCGTATTGGATCTGCGTGCCTATCACGTAGGGCGTTGCTGGGTCGGCGACGATGAGCTCGGTGTAGGTGCGGCAGGCTGTCGTGTCTGCGTTTGTGCGGCGGTGGTCGATTTTGAGGGGTTTAGCCAGGACGCCCTTCTTGACGTCTGTGAGCTTGTTGTTTTCGGTGTAGGTCCAGTTGCTGGCGAGTGTGCTCTGGAGTGAGACGAGATTGCCGGCTGTTTGGGCGGCGATGTAGGAGTCTGTTGCTTTGATGAGGGATTCGCGGTCGCATGAGGGAGTTGGGATTGCTAGGACTGTGGTTGCGAGGGCTGTCCAGCTGGCTATTGAGTACAGAATCATGGTTGTGGGGTTTCAAGGTGGTGGTTAAAGGGCACTCTTGTTTTCGTCTTTTTCTTTTTCTTTCTGAATAGATACGTAGACTGTACAAACGTCAATTCTTTTCGATGGCTTGAACGCCACTACAGCTTGTTAAGTTTCCAGAATAGAATACATGTCAAATGTAGGACCCACCAAGTTATATCCCACATACCTGATGCGTACGAACTAAGTGCCGTCACTTGGCTCGGCGGTTGTATATATTAGCCGCCCCCATCGCGTCTCAACCCCTCGATTTCATTTGGTTATAACTACCATAATGAAGTAAGTATTGCAACTAAAGTAATGATTGCCAGTCTTACTCGTTTGCCCTAGCAACGTCGTGCGAGGAAGATAACCCGTAAGTGGGCATTGAGTGAGATAAGGGAAATACCCTATTTAAGTCGCGAATCGTGCTATCTGATAAATTGCGGTGTATAAACCTATCTTAAAATAGGACTCTGGATTCTTTGAAATTTGCTATTGACTTTTACACTCAAAGATGGTTGCTAGAATAATATCTCTAGGAAAATGTAAGTTCTACTAGTATTTTCCGTATAGCCCAACAACTTCACCCCATCTAATCTGACTCAGAGTCTTACATTCTCATCTAACTTGGTTTTACATAACATAGAAACAATTTTACAAAATCTATTGTTTTAACCCTCTTCTATCTCCTCGACACATTATACCCTTACTTCTATTCCATTTCAACTAGACAATTCTAACCACCCTTTCAATACTGTCAAATAATACAATCAACCTATTCCAAAACTCCTTTTTGAAACTCCTTCTCTAACAGGTATATATATCTTTTACTAGAAAAAGAGATGATGCTATTTACTTATATGGAAATACTAAGTAAACATAATTTTCTGGGTAAAGTAACGTTCTTTTACCATAAAGGGATGTCTTATTAGACGTGCAACCCACTGGCGGCCTTAGCAGATTCGTAGTGCACACTCTCAATACTATGCATAATGTTACAGTCTCATCAAATTTTCAACTGCGGGTAAATAGATTCTTCATCATTGCCTGTCTACTTGGTCAATTTATAGGCGTTTCTTCGAAATAGCAAACAGCTGTGACCTTCAGGCTTCAGAAGTAAAACGCGAGATCCAAACATCCATTTTCATTTCTTCGATCTACACAATTGAGACTGTCCTTGCATGTTTGTCAAGATCCCGATAATCTTTGATGACAACTCCTACCGAGGTAAATCTTGCCAAGCGTTCATACTTTTCGTCGCCAGGACTCAACTCGTCCGTAATGGGACCAAGTACAAGTCCTGAGATAGTATATCCCGAGCTCTGTGGGACTTTCTGAATCTCTGCGTTATCACCGACACTTGGTCTATAAGTCGCTTGTGCTGTTCCTGTCACATCCACTTTTTCCTCCTTATTTTGATCGTCTTTCTGTTCAGGCGCTTGAAAGGGAGTGGCAAAGAGGCACAGCAGGATATGACCATCGGGAGGTTGCCAGTCTTTGCATCCTGGATCTGTCCGATTTTTGGAAAACAGAAGCCGGCTTTGTTGATACCTAGTCTGGTGATTGTCTTGGAGTTCTAGGAGTTCATTCTCCTTCTGCATAAGCCAAGTAGTGAGCCCTCTTTCGTATTTCAGTACAGGACCTTTCAGTTCCAAAATCCCACTACCAACTTCGCCCAATGGAGCCACAGTTGATATTGGCACCGTGCTTGAGGTGAGGATTTGGGTTATTGGTATCGCATTGAGCGGCGGTACTCCTTTATAGCTTACTTCATTGTCATTTGAAGCCCATGACCATGACGGAGCTCGCCAATCGGGCGGTTTTGTGAGAGACAGTGTGGGATACGTCGACCAAAGTAAGCCCCTTAGTAAGTCACCGCTCCACAATCCTGCCAAATACTGATCTCCTGTCGAATCCTGGAATATTTGTGCAAGCGCCGAGATAGCAGGGAGTTTGTCACTCTTGACTGTGAGATCTCTTCGTGTGTACTCCTCGACGGCCTTGTACCAAATTTCGTAATCGTTCTTGACCGTGCCCTGGTTAATAGTCTCGTCATTCCTGGAATGTGACTTGTCATTACTTTTAAAAAACAGCTGACGAAGCTTTTGCAAGTCAATGGTCGGAGAGTCGTCTTCCGAGTAATCAACGCCTCCTGCAAATTCATGTTGTGTATGACATTCCCATCCCAGTCGTTCTCCAAAGAAAAGGATTCGAGGGGAAAGAACCCTTTCCTGAAAAGTCCACGCTCTCGAAGAGATTGGTTCTTCTGACACAAAGTAAGGTTTTTCCTTTTGTACGAGAACGTCGGTAATCACATCTCGAGAGAACTTTTTCCCAACATCCTCTGGCTTTCCTTCCGCGCTGGCGACAACTTCATAGATTGGGCTGACCAATATTCCCAAAGGAACTAAGGAGTTTTCAATCCGTTGGTGCTCTTGGCAATTTTCAATTTCCTTGAGGAAAGGGAGTGTGCATTTACCGGTACTTGCACAAATAGTCAAATACGAGTTCCGATAATACTCCCTCATCCGAGGTAGTTCTTTGGTTTTGTCTTCGGTGTGATCCTGGATAATACATAAGGAATCGATCCAGATATACTTAATACCTAGCTGGGTTGACACCCATATCGCGTCTTTCAGCGTGCTTGGAAGACAGCTTATGTTGAATCCAGCTTCCATTTCGCTCAGGGTGTTCGTCGTCAAAGAAAACTCCTGTGGGCCTCCCCAACAGTAGCTTAGAGAGATATAAAAGTCATGGGGCAAATCAGTGCCAGGGACCACACGTACGTTATCATCGCCAAGAATTTCGACAACTCTGGTGGGCAGAGGTCCTTTGACAGCAGGACGGCAATCTTTGTGGTTGGAAGTGCACTGAGATATCCATCTCTTGCCTGCATTAACCCACGGCTTCGAACCCACCAAGACCGGCCAATACTTGAGTCCTGGCATATTACCAGAAAGTATTCCTGCGAAAAAAACGTCAGAATTAACTACTGTGTGTGGAAACTCGACAAAGTGTCTGACCTGGAATACCGTAAACCTCGAGTACTAGCTCTCGTCTGAACCCTAAAATGGTCTTCAAATCTTCAGGAGGAACTGTCAGAGTGTGGCTGTAAGCTTGGAACCTCAACTTCCCAAACCCTTGCCATGCAAGATCGTAATCAATCGGTTGGACTATGAATTCAAAACCCGCACTTGTGCCATACTTCACAGCCAGCCCTTGCAATTTATTTGCTACCTCCGCGATCTTTCTACTTTCTTTCATAGCCGCTGAGCAACAGCAATCATCTATCGAAAATTTTCCAAACGCGTGATTCTTGAACGAGAAGCTGTACGTGGGATCATCGAACATCGAAGAGGCAAAGTAGGCGCAAAACTCGCAGAAGCTACCATGGTCGGGCTTGTCTTTCTCCAAAAAGCTTTTCCCGCCCTTTTCCTCGTCACCCGGACATTCCTTTGCATTTCGCTCATCCTCACCTTCTTCTTTCCCGCTATCATTGTTGGAATTTCCAGTGATCTTGCGAGAATTCGCACTATCATACTCCTTCGAAGTAATCGCAAATGCAAGATCCGAAAAGGTAATGTTCCAAGCAATGAATTTGTTCTGCTCTTGAAAGGTTTGCGATTCAGGGAAGCAGAAACATTTTAGGTCGCGAACGAGTGGACGACAAACTGGACATGCATCTCTCCACAAATCAATGTTGCTTTCTAACTCTGTAGCTTTCCCAAGAGTCAAAATGATGGGATTTTTGGGGAGAAGTCTGGCTTTAAAAGTTTGAGGGGTCATAGTCTTCATCCGTTCCGTGATTTGCTTTAAGAATTCATCCACAGATTGGTCATCCCCCATCGTCAAAGTGTCGTACTCTCGAACCATTTTGACTTCTGACTGTGACTTTCGAGATAATCAGAGAATCCGGAAGATCTTTCATGGCGAAAACAACGAGAGCTCGGGATGGTCGTGTCTCAAATACTTTCGATTGTTCAGCCGCACACAGCCCCCACGAGAGTATTGTGACCTCTCTATGGTACCGTGTAGTGAAGGTCTGGCTCAAAACTCAAGTTCGCGAAAACACGTTTTTAAACTTATCTTACGGGCTATATATTAGCTACGTTTTAAGCTCTTTAGCCCTTAGGAGTATAGGTAGAGTAAGTATACGCCTTTATTATATGTTTTACTAATTAATTAAAGCTCTAAAGCTAGTAGTTAGAGAGTAGAAGTCGTATTTTTAAGTAAGTTATTCGATAGCGGGGTTTTTACTTTTTAGCCTTAGAAATCTAGCGAAAACGGCTTAAGCGAAAATAAAATAAGACCGAAAGAACTTTTTTATTTTTTAATAAAATTATCCTTTTCTTATATTACTTAACGAAGAATAGCTTTTATTAAATTATTTTAAAAGAATCTAAAAGGTCTAAATCTACTCTATTATCTTATACTATCTTTACTAAGAGTAAATATCATGTTTTAGTACTATCTCGAGTAATATTACTTTACTGCTATTTTCGTATTCTTCGGATAAGAGTTTTGAGCCAGACCTTCACTACACGGCACTATACTTCTCGCCTATTTGGAAATTTCTGAAGCGACACAAGGCATCAGCTCAGCCATGCAGTCATTTTTTCTCAATCTCTTGTTTGTCATCTCGGAAACACCCATATGAGATTGATTTTTCACAATCATGTGAAGAAAAGAGAAAGAAAGAAAGGACCTCATAACCCGATATTGAGTGTGTGGTACCAATAAGAGGTTTATGCACTGTAAAATCCATCCGTTCGGGAGACATTAGTAAATACGGGCAAAGGGTTTGCTGCCCCTATTCAGGTCATTTGCACCTCTTTTCAGGTTATGATATGCTTGATGATGTAGAAGTAGTAAGTAATGATAGAGGGGTCAGCTGTTGAATTTGTGGAGGCAGCACGACCTGTGTAGCTGATCGTGACTAAGCTAATACTTCCACTTTCCTACGACTCTCTTAGATGATTTGACTTTGTAAGTTCCCGCTTTTACTTTACCTCTTTTTTGTTAGAACGAACCTTTTCGGGGTGGAACTCAGGCCAAAAAAAGAAATGGTCAAGAAAACCATCCTTCAAAGTCACATTCTTGACACAACTTTCGCTTTTCAAACCCACAAGAGTAAACGCAACATACCCGCAGAACAGCAAAATACATCAACAAATACCGCAACTCTTGTTAGTTTGCAATTGAGATGCAGAACCAATACAGCACATCGTGCAGTATTGACTACTCCATGGTGAAACAGTTCTACTGCGCGACGGACGTCCGCTTCCACAACAAGGACATAAAGTTTAAGCCCTAGCCATGGGATGACAACGCTACAGGTGGCGGTCTAAATTCAGTTTAAGCTTAAGCATATCACTAGTGCTTATTCTATTCCATTCAAGTTTGCAAGTAAACTTTGACCCTATGAGGACCAAAAGGCTGAGCTGCTGGCACGTAATACGCAAGATGAAGTCAACCCGTTATTGACTGCCAAATAATTGAAAGAATCCCGGCGATTTTGTCTTAAAGGGACTCCCATCTACGCTTACATTGACAAAAAGTCACCGCTAAAATTAAGCTAAACGGTACCACCCGAGATCGATCGGCAACTAGCAAATCGGGAATCGTGTTCCCCGCTCACATGCCATGGATTTTAGCTGCACCCCTATACCAACTGTACGACTATACAGTAGCCCTATGATCTTCATCCCTATTACTTTGCTGATAAAATGCAGCTTCGCTTGCAACACCACGCAACTTTAACGCTGTAACCTGCTTGACTCGTGAATTCGTGATGTCTTGGTGAACAGGAATAAGCAATTTGAAGTAACGCAACAAGATGCATTGCAATCCTCGTTGATAACTACAAAAGCCTTTACTCGTCCGTACCCTTCCATTTCCAGCTCCCAACTCTCATCCTCCTTATCACCACTTTCGTGGCCGCCACACCTATTCCCCCAAGCATTATCGGTCATTAATACCTTCCACAGCAGTAGAAGATTCTAAACCCACCTTCCCGCTGCTTACTCACCCTTCTCGTGACGGCATCCGAGTCAACGGGATTCTCGCGGGTATCGCTGAGATCGGCCAGATCGACGAGGCCGAGACTGGACTTGGGGAAGTAGTAGGCGGGGCTGAGCAGCTACTTCAGGTAGCTGAGAATATGCTGGGGGGGCTTTAGGAGGGTGTCTTATGACTGGGTTGGATTTTGAAAATGTCTTTGAGCTTTTTGTTATGGACTGCTAGTATGGATTTTGGGGTTTGGCATGATTTAAATGAATGTAATCTTGTAGGGGCTTGGGATTGTTGAATTGGAGAGGGGTGGAATTTCAATAAAAGCGTGCGTTTGAGAGAATGATGTGACATGTGTCGAGGTTTCCTCTCAGACATGTTTAAAGAAGCGTTTGGTCAAAAATGTAGGAAGTGTAGACTGTTGTCAAAAGTACTTCTCAAGGACAAAATTTGCGCTCTTCCGGGTTATCAAACAAACCCCGTTTGCTCTCATATGAGATAGGGAGAGTTTGGTATTACCGAGCGCTACATACAACTGATCGACAACTAGTACATAGGCCCCCTCATCCCGGTTATAAACTTGTACTCTCCACTCCACCCGTAGAAATTAGTATTAAGATCTCCATCTCTTCTACATTTTAGCGTTACGCAAACAGCAATGACTCGCAATGTCTTAGTGAAAAGAACATGCCTTGAAAATACGGAAGTCTACATAGCATCACGTTTCTACTGAGTATAAACAACGTGAGCGCTCCCACATCTAGCTGTATCTAACTAGCACCGCCAACTCAACCACTCAATCTTTGTCTTCATCCCAACCACTCAACACTAACACCACACCCCAAAATGCACTTCCAACTCCCAACACTCATTCTCCTGCTTACCACTCTCGTGGCCGCAACACCCATCCCCCAAAGCGACATCGGTTAGTAACTTCGTCTATGCGAATACACACCAACTGACTGTGCGCAGCATCCGGATTAGGAGGTGTCCTCTCGGGCGTCGGTGAGATTGCTCAGGTTGTAGAGATTGCGGATGGAGCTACACAAGCAGCTACAAAAGGGCTGGGGGCCGCGTTGGGGGCGGGCTTAGCCTTGGAGGGTTGAATGGTGGTCTGTAAGGGTTGAAGTTTGGGAAGAGTGGTTGGGGTACTTTGTGTCAATGCTTGGGTTCGAGTTCAAAGGGGGTTTGGGTTTGTTGAGGAGAAGGTCAATGGGAATACGGGGTTACAGAGGCTTGATCGTCAGGAATGATCAGTTCGAGGTTGAAATTATGCTGGAAGTGTGGTCTTGACTGGACCCTGTTACCATATGTCTGAAGTTCTATGTCAGAAATATTCAGAGGCGATTAGTTTAGTTCTAACTTCTACGGGAAGTTGACTAAGGGATGACTCAAGAGTACTACTCAAAGAAACATTATAGCGTCTTTCTAGAATATCATGTACTGTTGAGGAGTGTAACACAAAAATACTTAATTTCGCCTAACATCCGGTTCTTCAACCTGTGAAAAGTTCGTCCCGCCACTACCTTTTTCTTGATCCCAAATTGGATATAGGACTTAATACTTGAAGTAAAAGAGAGACAGACGTAGAATTGGCTCTACACAAGTGTATTTTGGAAGTTTCACGGCGGGGTATACCCGGCGCTTTAAAGTGTTACCGCAAGCCACCTACGATCGATCGACATCGGGATCTTCTTCCCCACCCAAGTGCCGATACTTTAACACGAAAAGTATACTTGATCTACACTACTTTATACAGTAGTTTGAAGATCACCGTATCTTGACATTTTCGCGGTCAAGTAAACTCGCGATAAATTTTCTTGGCTCGTTCTATCTCGGGGCAAAGGAAATGAGTTAACAATACCACAGATACGAAACACTGGTGCCATGTATAAAGCACGTCAATTCCCCGCTTGTAGAACAGCATACCTCCAACATCTCATCTGCACCCTCAACCTCCATACAAATCGACTAATATCATACTCCCCTACAACACAACATGTACTTCTCAATCCCCACCCTCCTCCTCCTCCTCTCCACCCTCGTAGCCGCATCGCCCATCCCCCAAGAAGAACAAGGCGGTGCTCTCGGCGGTATAGGAGATCTCGGTAATGGCGCCATTGACGCGGTTGGTACGGCGGCTACCGGGGTGGTCGATACGGTTAATGGCGTCGCGGGGGCTGTTGGGGATAGACTGGGACTTCCTGATTTGGGACGTCGCGTTGTCCTCGCATAAGGGGAGGGACATTTAAAGGTATTCGGTGAGCTGGGGTGACGGATGTTGGTTTGGGTGAGGCGGTGGGGGTTATAATTTGAGACTGAGCTGGGATGGGATGAAGGGGATTGGAGAAAGAATGTTGGGTACGAAGCGGAAAGGATTGACTTTCTGGATATGCGATTTTTTGCAAACGAGTCTATGTTGGGAGCACAAATTCAAGCTTGAGTTCGCAGCTTTTGGCTCTGTAAAGAAGCAGCACCCTAGCTTGGAAACTCGCCTATAGACAAAGGCGTAGCAGTATATTCCCTTAGAAGTACACTTAAATAGTCACTTAGGTGTATCTACAATCTTTGAATTATATATACCTAATAACATCTCAGATCTGAGCTTCCTTTCCTCACAAATCAAAATCCTGTACTATAATAAAACTACCTCTCTATTTCTCTATTCCTAGGTCTTACATACTTGCAAGATACTACTACTAAAACCACGAAACACAAAAGAACGTATATTATTGCCACTCTACAAATCCCACGAAGCACTTAAATGCTACTCTTTCTTTCATTTTTTCAATTTCTAAGTGTTAGAGTATCTTTCATCTCTCACTCTAAGGGTACATTTCTTTTGCTCTCTAGTGTAAAAGGTTCTTTGTGTTTCCTTATTATAAAAACAAAATTTATGCTATTATGAAATCGCGGTCGAGATCCTTTTGTCTTGTGTAATCTTGCGCTTACTACACCTCTAAACTATCGCCCTCGGGTTCCAGGAACAGAACTTCATATTACCTATAATTCCTAACTACCCACCTCTACCTTTCCAAAGAACTCTTTAAGTACATACTCGTCTCGTAAAGAGGTGGTAGAAGTTTGGAAACCACGGTTAACTTAAATCGGGATATAGTATATCGAGGTAATGGTATGCAAATCTCAAAAGGAGTGTAAATACCAAGAGTGTAGATTTCTTTTACTACTTAGATTCTTCTTAATTGGTGCGGAAAATATAGATAACGCCATCGGCGGAAGGAAAGTCTTTAACAAAGGCTTCGCGCACAAATTTCGTGGAACAAATCCTGCCCCAACAACTGCCCTCATTTTCGATACGAGCTACTGTAGTATACCAGATGCGAGACTCCCAGGTTTGTAGTTGACTGGAGCTATTTATTTAGTAAACACCTCGATTATTGAGATAGTCTAGTCTATCGAGGAACGACTTAACAGATTTAAATTTAACTGCTTAATGAGCTATTATAAGTTGGCCTGAGATGTATAGTAGACTAGCTTAATTTAGATTAAGTAATAAGTAGTACTCGTGATTACTTTAAGTAGTTTAAGTATTCACACTACTCAACTTAATTGAACTCAACTCATTTTACGCGCTCTGATGACCGTTTCTAGCTCTAAATTGTGGTATATCCCCCGCCTCCCCCCGCCCCCCCCCCGGGAAAAAGGGTTCGTGACAACGGAATTAAGTCAAATGTAGATGTTAGGGTTTACAAGAACTATTTATAAGCACATACGAGTTTCTGAAATACACACTTGTAACCAAAAGATTAACTACAAGTACAATCACCATACGAATCAGTTGAAACCCTCCAGCTCTCAAAATCGCACAATCCATACCTCCAATAACCAATCCACACCTCCAATAACCACCCTCCACAACTCCTCAATCCCAAGCTCAACGCAATCTCGTACACCCACCAATCAACCAGCCCTCCTTACAGCAGAACCGCGCTTGCGGCTGTTCAATACGAGGTCGATCTTTCTCGCGTTTAAGAGTCAACACGAGGCAGCTGAATGGCATTTGCGGTGCTTCTCTGTACGAAGTAGATCTCTCTCGCGTCTACACTCATATCCTATACGAAGTAGATCTTTGTCGAGTACACTTGTATCTAATACAAACTCGATCGGCTGCGGCTATATATTGTGGGGTTTAGCTCTTCCCCTATCCGCTGTGGAAAGAATACGAGAAATGACATAACGCCTGTACACCAAGCGATTTCATTTTTCAATAGGAGAGCCGTTGAATCGAGTGTCGATATTCCAATCAAAATAAGATCACATTCGTGGTCCCAACCACTCGACATGGCAATCCCACATCAGGAAATATGCGCGACGTTTTCAAAAACCAGGAAACAATCCCAGTTCCTCCTCCCTCGCAGCGTCGCACTCGTGGGAAACTCACCGGCTCACTTACCAATTCCGCATGATATTTGGTTCGCGATAAGGCAGCGAATGAGGTTAGGCGATGAGGGATATGATTGCTTAGCCGAAGGCGCTTACTGTGCGAAAGATTCGCTGGCGGAGCTTTCTCCATATCTTGAGCGTGATTCGAAGTTCTGGTAGATGGAGCGTGAGTCTTGTCGTGCATAGGTAGGTACAGTGAACTCTATGCTAGCTACATGCACGTATGAAGATACTCGGAATGGCCGAAAGGACACTAGATTAGTATATTTTTATTCAAGAGAAATTTTACCTTTCATCCATCCAGGTTCTTGATCGGAAAGTTTCTTACCCATCAAATCGACTAGGTGTAGATTAATATATGCCTCGCATATCTGCAAAGCTTGGTATGAAGATACGTAGATATCATTGGCGTGCTTAGCTATTTCTCCGGCAGGAGTGGGGGGTCAGGACCAAGCTCTGTACGGATGGTTGGATGAAAAGAGTCGGACGAGATGGGTGTGTTTGGTTCCGGAGACTGGGTACAGGGTGGAAAACGTCACTGGCTTTCCATGGCTGGGAATGGGAGTTCTGTGATACGGAGGATGCATGCAGAGAGAAGTCGAGAGATTCCGTTGTGCGACTGTGCTGGTGCTTGTGCTTGTATGATGGCAAATACCGAACTTGACGTCTGAGCCGTGTGAGCACAGTTACATCAACCGGGGAGTCATGCAGCTGTCTACCTACCAGAAGTTGCTGTCACAGCCGTGTGATGTGATTGTGCCAGACTTGCAGTTGCAGACCGCATTTTCGAAGTTCGAAATGGCATGATTAGTTTCCAGGGAGAAGTTTCCAGCCCAGACGGTTGATATAGATGTCCCGGAGCATAACCAACTGCCAGACATGGATTCTTCCAAGGATCGCTCCTGAGTATGCGATCATCTTTCGATGCCGAAACCTGGAGAAGGGGGGTCGGTTAGAAGGGGAAGAAGAAAACTTGAATTGTTGAAACTTTGGGACGGAGAGGATGATATTAGGATGGACCGGTGGACGTGCTGTGATGGGAGTGTAATAAACGCCGTGATATAGAGGTGTTAAAAAGTAAAGGTTGCGCTCTTGCGTGCTTCTTCTGCGAATTGAATGCATTCTCCCTTCCATTGTTTGGTGGAAATACCTTGATAATTTGTGGAAATACCTTCGAGACAACACCAAAGATCTCAACATCGCGATATCCGTAACCTTACTTGGCACAATACTTTGTCGCGTCGCATACCAATCACGACCATTCCAACACGACCTGGGCGCATCACCATCGCAGACACAGCATATATTGATTGCGATCCTCGACCCACGATAGACGATCCACCACGTTGCATCGTCGTGGGAGCTCTGAGTAAGGCATCACCGCGATCGATTTGGATTACTCCAAGGTCAGCTCAGCCAGGTGCTGACTACGGCAGCAGATACCTCTTCTTGCGATCATTGGCGGGTCTGCGACGATATCGCAGAAGCTCGACGGGTTCCTGTACGCGTTCGGATGTACGGTGTTGATAGCGATCTAACACAGCGTGGGCATTATCTTGAAAAGGAAGAAAGTTGGAGTGCGATTGACATTGCTTTGGCGTTTGTGTTTGGGTATCGACGGAGCCACAAGGTGAGACCCTTCTTTTCTTTTCTCTGGAAGACGTGCGCTTGCAGGTTTATTGCTTCCACCGCTTCTGGCATCTGGAACTTCGAGAACACACGCCAGTGGAATTCTCCTAATTCTCCTCAGCTGTTAGTTGGCAAGATGCGTGGGGAGAGACACGGGAGAGAAGCGCGTCGGGAGGTAAACATGTGGATGTTTATTTGAGCTTTGATTCCTCTGAATTCACATCCACTGCTTTGCTCAATCTCGTCTTCTTCATCGCTTCTCAAGTAGCATCGCCTCTCTTCGCTCCTCTGACGACTTGTCCGCATGAGGCCGCCGCTTGACTGAATCCTCGGCGGCTCTTTGTTGCCCCTCCTCGTCCGCTCTGGCTCGGCGCATCTGGAGGCGTCGAAGGACTCAAAGTCACATCGTGCAGGCAAGCTGAGGACGCCATCTCTACCCACGTTTCCTATCGCCCTGGTTCTGTGAGCTGCCACTGGCCAGACACATCTCACGAGCTGAAGCTGGGTCGTTGCTGAAAGATAAAGGCGCCGAGAAGTGCTTTCACTGCGATTCACTGCTTTGAGCTCGACGCTGATTCCGACGCTTGAGTAGTGGTGGAAGAAAGCGAGAGGGCGCCCGCGCTAATCCAACCAACGCCTTAGACAGACGCTCTTGCACCGAATAATACGCCGCATCCAGCCAAATCAGATTCGAGAGTTCCAACTTCCACCTACAACAATATTCCGTCTTCGTAATTAATTCCTACTACGACTCTGCGACTGCGACTGCGACTGCAACCACTCACCACCAACCACCTCTACTCGTCCTAATTCCTCCTACCTTGATCGTACTCGCTATCATTCCGCGTACTTCTACTTCGACTACACCATCCCACCATCCACCATCCACCACCCACCCCTCCACGCCAACCTCACTTGTCTTCTCCACCTTTGGCCGTAAACATCGCTCCGACCCATTTGTTACCCAGCAGATACCGAGTCTGTCATCCTCGTCTCCACCCAACCGCACCCACTCATCAAGAGGCAAAGTCGATTATTCGACCACTCACGGCCCGTGTCGCTGCTTGCATAACCCGCTGCGCTTTGCTGACACCAGAATCACAAACATTCGACAACAATCATCAGCAACCATCTGCTGCTCTCGTCGATCTGCGCACTATAAAAGCTTCACGCCAACGATCAATTGATCTCGATTAACCCTCCACCAACCCTCTTTGAAACGCTGGGATCGCCGACACCAGATTAGCTAGCATCCTCGTCCTGTCGCGGATTGGCCCTTTTCCAAGTAACGGGCCAACTACTCCGTCTAGCTCTGGACGCCGCCCACTACACCACCCCAAAAATCGGATCTAGTGTCTCGCGATAACCAACATTTACGAAAAGCTTCCTGCCACGCCTGGTCCACCTGCAAATACCTCACTTTCGTCACCTTGCTTGCGTTGCTCCATCCCACTACATATACCACTACACGTCCAACATGATGGCAGACTTGCCTAGGAGGAAGCCAATGCCATCGGGGTATCAGGCCACGCCGCAGGTTCAGAACAGCATATATGGGCATAGTCGAACACGAACAACTTCCTCGAATACTTTTCCTTCCAATTTTCAGCCACAGCAGCCTCAACAGCTGTACCCAAACAACATGGCACATATACAGTACTCCTCTCGGAGAACGCCTTCTACAAATACCTTTTCTACCACCGCCAGCAGCGGCAATGGGCCAGTACCCCAACGACAGATTTCTCAAGATCTGAGAAGATCGACCTCGTCACGATCTGGCAATCAGCAGCCGAGCAGTTACGTGGCACTCATGCGAAAACAAAAGGCCACGGTGTGGTGTGATCGAGCCCAACATGAGGATCCGCGCATGATTGCGGCACAAAGACAAGCGAAGATGAGGGCAACAAAGGAAGTGGTCGGTGGTCTGGCTCCTCAACGAATTTCCACCAGCGGATCTAGCGGCGGTATTGCAGGTAGCAACAGAGTTACGGCAAAGATCCGGCATCACGGAAAAGCTGGGCTGGTTGGATACAGTCCTGGTGGTCTGGTCGGTGGTGTGGGAGGAGTTCCTATGCGTCTAAGCGCCAGTGAAGTTGAAGGTGAAGATAGTGATGATGATGCGGATAGTGCTATGGGTCCAAAATATCACCAACGAAGTGGCAGTGGGAGGAGTAGCGTGGGGAGTGGACGAAGTGGTAGAAGAGGTCTCACATACCGCCAATCTGGAGCTAGTTCGGGCAAATGGAGTTCTGGCAATACACCACCTAGTGAGCGGGAACGGCAAGACTCTGCTGGTGGATATACGGATACTGCGGAAACACCCGTTCCAGCTGCCCATCAAAGACAAAAGGACTACTTTACCGGTAGCGGCAATGGAGGTGATGGCACTAGGAGCGTGGGCAGTGGAAGTAGTGGTGAACGTGCTGACGCCGTGCCTGACCTCGGAGACGCCGCAAGATTGGCTAGCAACAGTCTTCTCAAATCCACCGTCACCCGAGAAAAGAGCGTCCGAAATCCAGAGGAGTTACGTAGAAGAGGAAGTGTAGATGAGCGAACCATGACGATGAGCGCAGGCCGATTGTATATTGCAAACCCGGACAATGATAGCGATTGATGGAGTAGTTTGGATGCGTGGATTGATGGATATACCCAAAGATGATTGATGGTTGGAAGATTGAATGGGTTTGTTGCGTTGCGTACACACTTGCATGGGCATAGGGCATTTTCAAAGCGGCGTCTTTGAACTTCTTGGAGATTTTGGATATAGCGTGCTTTTTTTACTCTCTTTTAGGCGTATGGGATACGAAGCACAATTGGGTTCGGCGAGACTTTGTGTATAAACTTCTGATGAGACCCGGCAGCGGGGGATTGCTTGGTCTTGGGGCTAGGCTTTAGGCTTTATTCGTTAGGGCGATGGCTCGAAAAGAATTTGTTGTTTTGCGTTGCTTGGATGTTGAGCGGGTGGTGGTCGTGGCTTTTTTGTACAGTGATAGACGACCGTACGTATGTGTGAGGGTGAGGGGGTTTGGGGATAATAATATGGGGATTGAAGTTTCTATTTTTGATTTGCTTGATTGTGAGATGTGCGACTTGTGAGTTTTGCGGAAAAGTGCTATGAATTGGTGAAATAGTGATTTGGTTCTGTCATAGAAGATTTCTAATGAGAGAACACTACGTTGGAATTCGGCTGTAAACCTGATAACAGGCGAGAAAATAGTGCTTAACTTCATGGTCTATTCTCATCGCCAGGGCAAAAGTACTGAGGGGGAAATCTTTAGAAGGTTATATCTGTTATAGATGCTTGACTTCACAAGAACCTTGGAATCTATAATAAGATGAAAGTAGTGAAGTTAGAATTTTGAAGATAATTTCACGAATAATTTTTACAGAGGCAATTGTCTTTATTGAGCTAGGCAATATAATATAGTTTCTGTTTTATACTTAATTCATGTTTTTGGAAGATTCAATTGGGAAGTAAGTTTTGACGCCGCCTTTCGCACAATTTCAGACCCCTCATGTTGAAGTGCCGGAGCAAAAGCAGCGTCGAATTAGACGCGAAACCACTTCCCGTCCAGAAACGCGAACGTCGCGTCCAACTTCACGTCCCATCTACACCCCGGAAACTTCAACCCCAATTCACGACCAATGAACCTCCATTTGTACAGTAAAGAAACTGGCAATTGATGACTGCTAGAAACCTTCGAATCAACCTCAATTCATAACATTCGAATTCAGTACAGGTATTCATTACCACAGCGGCGTTGAGTCAGGAAAAGCATCAGTCGAATACAGCGTTGGACGTGTATTTTTGCCCTTTGTCGACGGGCTGTCAAGTTATCATTCCTACGATATATAGACACACCGGAATATCGCAGACACTAAACTTGCACGACATGTCCGTCCACGAAACTCCTCGTTCTCTTAAGAGGGATCACGATGCCTTTACCGACCGCCCCGATGTTCAGCAAATACTCCCAAATCCTACCAACTTCCTTGAGCAGTTGAAAAAGGAAGAAGACAAATCAGATGCAAACAAAATATCAGCGTCCTCAGAGATAATTCAGCCATCACAACCTCAAAGAGAACCCAGTCCC
Organism: Glarea lozoyensis ATCC 20868; assembly: GCF_000409485.1. Taxonomy (NCBI): domain Eukaryota; kingdom Fungi; phylum Ascomycota; class Leotiomycetes; order Helotiales; family Helotiaceae; genus Glarea; species Glarea lozoyensis. The sequence continues at coordinate 2,040,914 of NW_007360989.1, read as the reverse complement.
GCAAGAAGCACAACCGAATCGCTTCTCAGCGATGTCGGTCCCTTCACCCCCTCAGATGTTGCAAACTCTCCGATGATATCAGCTGTTGCCACTACAACCTCGAATACAGCCTCGCCGTCTGCTTTCGCGGCATTGAATGGCAACCCTCCTCCGCCTTCGAAGAAAGTGAAAATGACATTTGCGGAGAAAGAGGAGAAGCGGATTTTGAAGGAGATTAAGGAGGCGGAGAGGGCGGCTGATAAGGCGAAGAAGGAGGCAGAGAAGATGGCGGACAAGGTGCAGAAGGAGGCAGAGAAGGCGGCGGAGAAGGCACAGAAGGAGGCAGAGAAAGAGGCGGATAGGAGGAAGAAAGAAGTCGAACGAGAAGAGAAGAGAGCGGCACAAGAAGCAGAGAAGGCTGCTAAGGAAGAAAAACGGAGGAAAAAAGAAGAGGAGAAACAAAAAGTAGAAGAAGAAAAGAAAAAGAAGGAACGGTCACAGAAGAAACTGAATAGCTTCTTTAGCATCCCATCAACGGCTGCTAAGGGAAGACGTGGAAGTGTGGATAGCAAGGAACGTGGATCTGCAAGCCCAGCACCTGAGAATTCGAATTTGGGTCTACCAACTGCAGTGGCTACAACAACAGCCGCCGTCACGCCAAAAAAACCAGAGCGGTCATGTTACGAAAAGACGTTTCCTGACTTCTTCGTTCACAACGATGTAAAACTTGCAAAATGCAGTAAATTTGAGCGGGACGGAGATGCTATTGAGGCATTAGAAAAGACCTTGGACGGTTACTTAGATGGAAGTAGAAGTCCAGATCGAACGAAGCCCCGGCCATTTGACGCAAATGATTTATTTCATCTTTCCGGTCAAGATGTTCAGCGTGGAAAGCATTGTATGCCAGTACGAGATATTATGGCGGAGTTTTTTGGAATTGCGTCAAAGCCGATTGATTTGACAACGGATTCACAGAACTCACAAATCAAGAGGAGAGGAGACTTGCTACGAAGAGTACCATTGAAATTGTTGTCGTTTGCTGAAGATGTCAGACCACCATATCGAGGAACATACACCAGTCGGCCTGTCAATGGGATGACGAAACTTGCTCGAAATCCGCTGAGGAGAGATTTGCCTGATACAAATTATGATTACGATAGTGAAGCTGAATGGGTTGAGGATGATGATGCAGAGGACTGTAATAGCGATCGTGATGAAGAGGAGGGTGATGAGGATGCTGAAGATATGGATGGATTTCTGGATGACGAGAATGATGATCTCGCAAACGCAAAACGAGCTATCATACCTGGTAATGATTTAGAACCTGTATCGACAGGCTTATGCTGGGAAGACAAGCATAAGCGGAATACAAACGTCAAAATGTTGCCATATCGGATGGAGATTATCATTGGTAGGTTTCTCATCATATGCTCCGACAACCCCTCTAACATCAACAGATCCAAAACTCAAATCCATCGACCCATTCTCAACCTTCTACTGGGCGCCTAACCCACCCCTCCAAACCACAACAATGGACCCCCCTCGCATCCCCCTCACAACCATCAAACCCAACGCCTCCACCCTCCCATGTCCACCCAAACCCTTCTTCGCTCCCGCTTCCTCAACCCCATCATCTTCACTTCCTCAAACTAGCAAACTCCCTCCCGGCCGCCCCAAACTCCCAAAGCTCCTCCCCGCAGACGACATCCCGAAATTCCGCCAAGCGGTTCAGGGCAGTAACCTAAGTAAAGTGGGCTTGATCGAGGTCCTCAAGAAACAGTTCCCGGGACGCCAGGCCGCGGCTATCAAGGGCACGTTGGAGGTTGTGGCAAGACGCGTGGGGGTTAAGGAGAAGGATAAACGGTGGGTTGTTGTTGGTGATGTGGAGTAGGTGTAGAGTCGAGGTGGAGTAGGGGGATGGGATGGGATGGGATGGGGTTTGCGGGTTTTGGTGTTTGGGTGTTTTTAATGGCGTTGGAATTGGGATGGGGATGGAGATGGGGTTACAGGGGGATAGATGGGAAGTGGGATCTGAGGAAGTCAGTCGGGATGAATGGAAGTAGCGGGGTTATTGTTGTGTTGATATGATACTGGCCGGGCTTGCTTGTATTGCTGGGTACGGTATGTAGCGATAGAAAGGGGGTATAGCATAGCTGATATATGGGACTTTACTCGCTAAACTTGCTTTGCTTCTCTCATCGTCCCGTCCTTGTACTCACCGTGAGAAATTTCCGTTCTGCGAAATTCATGACCTTGTCATATACTGTTTCTCGGCGAGAGGGGCGCGTGGCGTGGCTACCTAGGTCACGGTTTAGATGGCGAGCGTGCCGGCCGCTGATGCGTGTGGGCGTGGGCTGGATGGGAGGATAAGAGTGTAGATTTCTCTTTTGATAACGGGGATTGGGTGGACCGTGAAGGGATTTAAAACACGATTGGGGTGTTTAAGGGGATGCGGTGGAATGGGGGGATTTTGCGCGGGCTGGGATGGCTGTTCTGAGGTTTGAGGGGATGGGGTAGGCGTGAGGGTATGTGGTTGAGGTAAGCGAGGGGGGAGGCGGTGATGGGTTTTGCGGGAAGCGGTTTGGTTGTGTTAAGGATGTGAATAGGGGGAACGTTGTTTGCTTAGAGGCATATCACCGAACTACAAAGGCTAGGTGGGAGTATATCTAGAAAAGAACTCTTACCCTCTAGAACGGAGGGCCGGAGGCTGTATTTAGGGGAGAGCTAAGCGAGTACCCCTGACTACTAGCTACGGCCAGACCTAGCTTTGACGAGGTAGCTATTTTGCTGGTTGTTTAACGTCTTGGGGCCTTGTACTCGGGGTTATCTACGTAGAGTGTGTTCGAGGGAAAGATTTATAAGAGTTAATGTTACTTCGAAATAATAGTACTAGAATCGACATCGCTCCGAAATAGGTATCTTAGCTTCGAAACAGCAGCTATATTTTCTTCTATTATTATATATTCTAAATTAACCTCCAAGTACCATCTATTCTAAATCTTTTATGCCGCTACAAGCCCCCTCCCCCTGGCATGTGTCCTACGCGCTGGAAAGATCCGCTGCTTTATCTGCTAGTTCTTTGAGGCAAGGCAAGGCCGAGTTCAGCGGCTCGGTTTCAGGGATCACGACGGGAATGGAGAGGTGTGGGTACGGTGGACGAATTACTGACGGAAATTACGTTGGGGGTTGGGTGTTGTGGCTACAAGAGTGAGTGGTAAGGAGGAGCTTGGGGAGTTGGGCATGTATTCTTGTGGTAGAGGTAGTGTGTGCGTGGTAGGTTGAGTAAGCGCTCAAAGGTAGATTGTAGGGTTAAAGCCGCATATAATCCACTGCGTCGTATACAAGTACCGTAATTTATCTTCAAGTGGTTCGTTTCAGGTCGCCGAGTCATGGAAGTAGAGACTTTCAGGGTTGCATAACTAGCTGTTGGGATTATAGTTGCTTGAAAGGGCGAGATGATTGGGGATCTTGGGGTTGGGGTGCTGTTGTATAGGTTAAGTTTGATTTGAAGGCTGGAAATCACGGCGTATGAGAGGGGAATGAGAGTCGAGATGGACTGAATAACTGTCGATGCATGTCAGGTGGCATGGTTTATCTCGATGTCAGCGAGTGTTCTGGTAGATGGGATATACAATGTCGTACAAGTTTCCTTTAATAAAGAGCGAGTTATACAAACTCCGAGTTGTTCTTCTGTGTTGTGGGCCAGCCGCTCAGATTTATTGGAGTAAAGTTTCTTTAAAACCCTAAATAGAAAATAAGGAATATCCTGTGTTATCCTTAGACTTTAACTTGTTTAGATAAAAACAGCATCTGTGCGTAATACAAACTACGGCTAGGGCTCAAAATGTCATGTTTATGTCGTAGAAGCGGAGGTCGGTCGCGCAGAAATGTTTCATGATAAAACAACTAGTTGATACTACACGCCGTGTTATCTGAGTTCTGCATCTCAAGTATGAACTAACTTAAATTGCGAGGATTTTGCATCTGTTTCACAGTTTCTTTGAAGCGTTGGGAATGTAAACATTATGTGGAAGATACTATATAGAAGGATTGTTTCTCGACTACTATTTTAACCGGGGAGAGTTTCTTTCTAAATAGTTTCGTTCTATATAAAGAAGAGGCACGATTAAAGGGACAAGTTATGATTTCCTTTACTAAATTATTGACGATCAGTTGAGCTAGCAAGGTAAAGACGTTGTATCTAGGGACGAACAAGGCAGATATCTGCTTCCTGTCGCCAAGTTATGTACAAGTAAGAAGTTATACCAGTCGCCATACGCGTGACCATATTGCGGAACCCATGTTTTACCTACAGTTATCTTGCTATTGCTACATCAAAACAAGAATCCAAAAAGAATAAGTCCATCTTAAATTGCGGACAAAGTTTCTTTCAACGCAGTGGTAGTGTCCGGAAAAGCTCCAGTGCGAGTTTACAACATCTTCTGATTTCAAATATTCCATGTCGTGTAACAATCCTCAAGCTCCACAACGAACTACCCTTACCGACATCTTCGGACGCCCATTCGCCCTCATACGAGCCTCACTCCATCCTAAACTCACTCTTGCCCTCATCACGGAGATATTGCACTCTCTAGCCATCCGCCGGCTCGAAAACGATATCTTCGCATATAACTTTGAAGCAAGTCATCGGGATATACCCATGGTCAAAGATTGGAAAGTGGTGTTTTACTACCTTACATGCGGTCTCGTACCATAAGCAATGCTTGTCATGCGGATTTACCCGGATATGCACGCCCTGAAGCTTGTGCTATTGGCGAGTGCGGGGAAATGATTGATATACCTCCGATGCAGGCAGGTCAAACGGTTTTCTGGTGGGGTAGCTTGTCAGCTGGGAGAGGTTTGTTGGCGATTTGTGACGGTGGGTGTGTGATATTGGTGGTAGTATATGTTAAGGCTATTTTCGCTGTCATTCGAGATTGATCGACAGCTTTATTTCCCCTTCACGTTGACTTCGCTACCTCTTCTTACGACCAATAAAAAATTACCTTTCCATAATGTCAGAGAAAGCGTCACCCACGACAGCTTCCGTCGAAGAAATAACCGCTGCTCCCTCGCTCTCACATGCTAGTCTCGATGATCACTATGAACTTTACAAATCCATGAGAGATATAGAGCTAGATCCTCTGGAGGCGAAACAAGTTCTGAGAAAGATTGACTTGCGGGTCCTGTCGTTGCTAATGGTCACTTATGTACTGCAATATCTGGATAAGAATTGTATTAATGTGGCTAGTGTATATGGATTGAAAAAAGATCTGAGATTGGAGGGACAGGATTATTCGTGGGCTAGTAAGTCTCTTCGAATCCGAATTTTGCATTTCGCTTTCAATTCAGTATCACGATGGCTGACTTTAATCAGCCAGCATGTTTTACGTTGGCTATCTAGTCTTCCAATTTCCCATGGGCTTTCTTCTTCAGCACTTCCCAATCGGCAAATTCATCTCATCGACAATTGTCGCATGGGGTTGCGTGTTGATGATGACTGCTGCATGTAAGAATTTTGCTGGAATAGCTGCGAATAGATTTTTTCTGGGCGCGCTGGAGAGTGCTACGAATCCTGGATTTGTGCTGTTGATGTCAATGGTAACATTGTTTCCCTTCGGGAAATAAGATGGGAAAAATATACTGACAATAGATGTAGTGGTACACAACTCCAGAACAACCTCTCCGTCTAGAAACATACTACTCAACCGTCGGCATCGCAACCATGTTCTCTGGCCTCCTCGGCTACGCAATAGGTCATATCAACACCGGTCTGGCTCGGTGGAAGTACATCTTCCTAATATTCGGTGCCATAACCACCGCCTGGGGTCTCGTCTCATTGCTCCTCCTCCCGGATTCTCCCTCAACAACCCGCTTTCTAACACCCCATCAACGTTGCATCGCTGCTTCCCGTGTTGCAGGCAACAAACAAGGAATCAAGAATCGCAAATTCAAACCTTACCAAGCGGTGCAAATGCTCACGGATCCTAAGACTTGGATATTGTTCGTGATGGCTGTTAGTGGGCAGATCCCAACGGCTGCGGTGACCAGTTTCGCCAGCATTAACATTTCGAGTTTCGGATTCGACACCCTAGGCAGTCAATATATGTTGATTCCTGGTGGGGCGGTACAGTTGTTTGGAATGCTGATTGGAGGATGGGTTGCGAGTCGTTGGTCTGGGATGAGATGTGTGGTTATGTGTGTTGCTAATACCATTTGTATCGTTGGAAGCGGGTTGCTGGTTGGTTTACCTGTGCATAACAAGGTATGTTTCATCTTCTACCTACACCTTTTTGGTGGGAATATGGAAAGCATTTGCAAGACACTAACTCGTCAAAATAGTGGGGACGTCTAATCGCCCTCTGGCTCTGCTACTTCCAGAACCTAGGATTCAGCATGAGTCTAACAATGATCTCAAGCAACGTCGCCGGATACACCAAAAAACAACTCACTTCCGCCGTCATATTCATCGGATTCTGCGTCGGCAACATTGCCGGTCCCCAAACGTTCATCACCAAAGAAGCTCGTAAGTCTTCGCTTAAGGAATCGCCCCCCTTTAAATTCGGCAAGCCGCTAATATGTGATAGCCGGGTATCATACTGCATATCGCGCAATGCTTGCTGCGTACAGTGTTAAACTTCTCATGGTGTTCTTTTTGTATGCGCATATGATTATGTTTAATAGGAAGAGGGATCGGGAACAAGCTCTTGCGCCGTTGAGTGAGAAGGAGGTTATTGAGTTGGGGATGCATGATGCGACGGAGTTTGATAATAAGGGGTTTAGATATACTTTGTGATTGAACGAAAGCAAACCTTGTGATTTCGCTTACGGAAGTACCATTTTTTGGTGCACCGAGGCTCTCTAATTTCTGAAAACCTTTGGTTACAGCATTCTTTTGTAATATGTCACGAAATCGATTTAAAATTTCTTCTGAAACGTAACTCTAGGGAAGCGCAAAGAGGTTTCCTTTAAGCTCTTGGATACAGGTGGCTAGCCTTAGTAATTTACAGGCCCACTTTACTCTCAGAAACTTAGCGGTGACTGAGTGTGTAGTTCGAAATTAGCACTTGCTTCCTAGCCATCACTCATATAGCCATACAAGGGTCTTTCTTAAAGTATAGTTCTCGATTCTCTATCGATCCTTGTGAAACTCGAGTTTTGAACGCTGAAATACCTTGTCGTAGTGTCCAAACCCTGACTATTCTCGCAGGTTACGCAACTTAGCCTCCAGACGCTCACAGGATTCCACTCACGTTTACTTGATGTTCAAACAATATGTAAAATAGAGGGGCTTACGACTTATTTCATCCATCTTATGTCATGACTTCTTAACAATTGAAGTCCTATCAATTTCAAAGTCTGCTTTGAAAGCGAAGTATGCAGCGAGGAAAAGCTATATATCTATATTCACGGGCGAAACGGAGTAGCCGAGTCACTGTTGGAGAGAAAAAGCTATAAATAATAGAGTTAATAGAGAGAGGTTAATTGTGTAGTTAGTAGATGTTGAACGGCGCTCTCATTTCTGGATTAAGATTAGGAGCTTGGCCAACTTTCATCGAACTTTTGCAAGTAAGCACTGTTTTCTATTGACTTGAAGTCGAAAATCAAAAACATAGAGGATACTGCACTGAAAATATTCTTCCTGCTAAGCTCGATAGCCGGTAAATAACAGAAATAGTTCCTTTACATTTTCACTGTTGAAAGAAAGACGCTCAAATATCTCCCTACCGCTCAAATGTAACCAGAAGTCGGCATAATCGAAACCCCGATTCACACCGCCGAAACACATCCGATTCACTGATCAAGAAAAGTTATTACCTTCGGTCAGAACGAGAATTCTAGCAGAGAATTCGTTCATCATGAAACCTGTGCAAGATTTCTCTATAATCTGTGCCAATGAGGGGTCTAATGAACACGGCGTGCACCTCATTGCACTAACCTTCTTTCGAAATTCCAAGATTATGTCCCTGCAGACTATCCGCTTTAAGAATTACTTCCCCAACTTCCATTTACTAGTGTAGGTTTATCCTACTTCTTCGAGTATTGATAAAAGCTCCGACAATGCCTTGGTGGCTTCATTGTCGTTTCTTCTCCTCTCGATTTCATCTCGAGCGTCTTCTTGGGCTCGTATTACACCACCCTCGCGTATGCGGCCCGGATCTAGAGGAAAGATGGGAAAAGATTTTCGGTCTTTCTTCCTGGATTTTTCAATTCTGCTCTTTATTTGGCGGTACAAATCCAGGACAGTGGTTTTAGGAGAAGAGTCTTTTATCTCATCGCAGAGGTGCAGAAGAATCGGCGCCAAATTCCAAGTTTCTGTCTCATAGTCCTCTCTAGACAGGGGAATAACAAGCGGTGACTTTCTTGATTGCGGAAAGTGGTGATCAATTCGTAGCCCATAGTCACGGCTCCAGTTTCTATTCGTGTGTGTTCTCAGTCGGCAGCGAGAACTGCATTCAAGCACAGTTAACCCGTCCTGGTTTTGACTCTGGAGGTCTAGCCCATGTTCTAGCATTTTCTTCGCGACCTCAACCAAAAATTCAATGGTAAGCCTGTTAAAACTGGTAAGAAATAATTGAAGGGGATTACATGGCATGTAATCTTGCTGGGCATGCTTTTCAGCTGGAATCTCTTCTTCTGGAGGTGATAAATCCCACCAAGGACTTCGCGGAAATAGACACCAATTAATACTCGTTTGAGGAATAAGTTGATGCATCTTCGCACCTGCTTGCAGTGCAATCGTGAGTAGTTCCAATCCGGGCGAGGAAGTAATTCTGTACTGGAGTCGTTCATAAATTTCATAGACAAGATATTGCCAGGCAGAACGTCCTAAAAACTCATCCGCTAGACTGCATCCGTTCGAAATCAGTAGTCGCATGAGAGGAATAGTCTGGTACCCCCATGGGGAGGCAATACAGTGTGCCAGAAGATGTGGCAAATCAACTTTGTGGAGTTGTTGCTACTCAAAGGCTTTTTCTAAATGCTCAAGAAACCCGCAAGTGACGTATATACAGTACCTGTTACAGCCCCAAGCTTCCCGATGAAACCAGTGGGTTTGCCAAGATTCTTCCTGTTCGAATCCAGTGAACATAGCATCCATAAATTCGGAGTACAAGGTGCCTCTGGCGGCTGCCTCATGTATACAAGCGATCAAGTAATGCATGCTTTGATAAACAGAAATTTCCTTCCCCTCCCCGCGTCCATCAGTAGTCACTTCTCCCATTTCGGTCTTATAAAAGGACAGATGGCACGGCATCAAGGACAACAGACCATCCGTGAGCAATCCCGCATTGGCTCGTTGAACGACCGATGACCACCCAGAATCACTTTTCATATACTCCCACAGACTTCTATGCACAAACGAAACGTCTGCTTCGAGTAGACGATCGAAATTGGGGTTACGGCCATCGTCCGAACTATATGAGCTCACGGAGCTTTCGTCATCGTCAGGGCCGTCAGCAAAGAGAGACCATTGTCGATCGCACTCGTTCACTTGAATCAAGTTTCTCGCGCAGTGAGCTACGTGACCTCTCATGTGGTGGCATCTTGTGATTTTTACCTCAACGGGAATGGTGGCAATTTTTCGGACTGCTGCTTTTTGAGCGCCTTCCTTAACAAAATATAATGATTGCAATGTAAGAGGGCCCTGTCGTTCATCTAGCGCTGCGCCCATGGCCCGAAGTTAGTTTATGCAATGATGTAGGTAGTGTGTGGGAATTTTGGTGAATATTGCAGTATAAAGATTGTTTATGCCAGCAGGCGAGGAGTCACCGCATAGTTTGAGGATATCTTCCTCGTCACTAAAGCTTTCTATGGCGTAGGTAAGTTCCATCACTGCAAGCTTGACCCAAAGAAAAACACCTTCGGCTTTCTTGACCACCGAGTCTATGATCTTAGAGTCGGGTCCGCTTGATGCTTTTGCATCAATCCTCCCATAGGCCTTTTTTAACTCTTGTGAAACGTACTTTGCAATGTCGTTTGATGTCCACGCCTGCAATGGAAACCCAGGAAACTTGTTGAGACGAGAGTGAATGAATGTCTCAGTTCTGCTAGATAGGCATAGCTTGATTGTTATCCCTTTCCAGCTCTGGAGGCTTACCATATAGTCGATGTCATCTCTTTGGATAGCTCCCTCGTCACACTCGTCGAGTGCATCAACAAATAGGCATATCTTCCCGGTGACAGTGTGTTGACGAGATATTTCTTTCAAAGCCCGACAGGTATCACTTCGACTCCAAGCCAGCATCTTGGGATCCTTCTCTACCGCCTGTATTTTAATTTCTTGGAAGATCTTCAAAATTGGAATGGCGAGTGAAGGGAAATTATCAACGAGCTGGTAAAGCAAAAACCGAAGGAAACCAAGGAACTCCTTCTCCTGAGGTTCACCCATCTCGAAGAAACAGAACATGGCTTGTTTAATGTCACTGTCTTGTTTCCGAAGTAGGCTCGTCGTACGCTGATCTTCGTAAATATATTTCATTAGCGTTGACTTCCCAGAACCTGGTTTTCCAAAAATCCAGAACGACCCAGAACCAGACTCCAGCCACTCAACAAAGCCGGTTTCTTTGCTTTCGTCAAGGTTTGGTTGCCATATCCATTCGAAAGTGGACTGGTACTCGTCAGATATGCCGTATCGTCGAGGATTACGACTATATTTTCCGAGGCTCTCGAGAAGTTCTGTTACTTAGTGTCAGTTCGCTTTTATTTAAAGTACTAGATGTCTGGCTTTTCCGTCATGGGGCCCTAGTGATACGAACAAGAAATATGTGGAAAGATCTCACCTTCTTGTAATGCGGCGGATGACTTATCTGGCATGGCTGGAAGCGTCAGCAAGTATGATCTTGATGCTAAGAATTAGGTGGGAGTTGGTAATGGATGACACATTGCATTTCCTGAGAAGAAAACCTTTTTTCCCTGGTGAGCAGCGCCAGTGGATTGTAGGACTGACGGGACTAGCTCCAAGCATAACGACGTTTAGAAAACTATTTTCTGATGCTCTATCCTCAGTAGGTACGTTCACCCCTGAAATATACAAAATATTATATACTCTCTAAAATAAACAGAATAATTATAGAGATTTGGACAGAGCACAGCTATTCTACCGCATGGACGTGTCTCGTCAGAGTTGCAACGCATTGGAGCAGCGTAACAACAACGCTGAACTCCTTCCCAAATCTCCACATGTAGAAAAAGAAATAGATTTAATATAACAGCACAATTATCCAGATTATTCTGACTTACATTGCAGTCCTGCGATTTGCTTTGAAATGGCCTGTAATTTCAGCAAAACCCGGCCGAACTGGTTGTCTGTGGGCGATTCAAATTTACACACGGTCGAGTGGTTCCGATCAAGGGGAACAAGATCCTCATTGTAGAGCAAAGTCGCGGCAGATCGTTCTGGAACTATCTAGACAGATTGTTAGAATTGTTTCCTGTTTCCTGCTGCTGAGGCAAACTCACTACGTGTCCTTTTGTCCTCTCTAGCTCAACGAAGCTGTATATAACGAAGCTGTATATAACTAAAAGACGTTTGGCGCGTTCAACAAATGCTTGGGAGATTTCGTAAAGCTCCTTTCCGTCTCGCTCAAGGGAATTCAGCAGCTCTGTATTCGAGTTACCGCCGGTAGCAAGGCTTGCTATGTCGCCCAGGAAGCTGACCATAGAGGCTGCGTCTGATCCAGCGTGTGGGACGCCCAGGAATAGCACTGCTTTGACGTGTTCCACAGCAGATCCATAGAGATCGCTCTGATCGTTCGCAAGAACAAGCATCTAGATATTGTTAATATGAAAAGTCGTGACGGACAAGATCGTGCGGACTCACTTTCTTAAACACTATGCCCCCTAGGCTGTGACAGATGAATATCAACGGCCTAACCCGGAGCTCCTCTGTATTTCTACAGCTGGCTAGGTCTGTAAGAAGGCTTCGGGCAAAATGTTTCACGGTGCCAACAGATTTGCTTCCTAACACCCTTGCATTATACCCCCATGACATTACTCGGAACTCGGGCATTTGATCAGGCAGGAAATCGCGGAGCCAGTTCTTTTTAGTCTTACTGTGCGTCCAGGTGTTCTCGTAATGTCCCCCAAGACCGTGAATAGCAACCACGTCAATGGTCTGTTCTGGAGTAGGTACTTTGTTGGCGACATAGAATATCCCATAGGGCTCATCTGAAGCTGTCCACTCTAGATTAGTCTACTTGTTCTAGTGCTGTGAAGGTTCCAAATACCTGAGCTGGGAGAATGCGATGACCCTCCACTATTGTAATTCTCTTCTTTGGCCCTGCCCTTAATCTTGAACATCTACGAGGACTGAGTGTAATTGAAACACTGACGTATATATCCAATCAATGGCAACGAATGCAAATAGAGTGAAGCTGAGTGGAAAGGAGCGCCAGAATAATCAACAAAGGCGAATATATGTGAAAAGAAAGTGCAGAAAGGAGCAGCACAAGTAAATCAAGAAATATGAAGAAATAGTTATAACAATGTTTTGCTCAGCTCTCGCTTGAGCGTTTGCTCTAAACATCATCCATCAATCAGTGGCTTTGAGGTGCGAATAATGACCCAAAATGATATTACATCAGTAAGCGACCAACGACTCCATAACAAACCAGGACTGTCACAAACCATTACTGTCAATATTTGCTATGCTTTTAATGAACAATTGTAGGTTTTATCTGATAAATCCTGCTCGGTTTTTCTACACGTCTATTCTATGTCAGCATGATTGCTAGATATCTATCCCAATTCTCGAAATGATATACTCCAGCCCAACAGAAATCTGCGCCGTCACCATATGAACAGTCATATATCGCCGCAAACGCCTCATAACTTGGAATCTAACATGTCTTAAACAAACGCTCAGTCACTGGATCATGCCGATGTCTTGGTACCTTCAGATCCAACAGCAAACTCGTTTCCAAGAACAGCGTCACTAGGGGCTGCAGCTTGCGTGTCTTCTACTTTGCCTTTATTGCTCACTTCATCGCCTGCATCGTCTGAATTGGTGCTGATGAAAACCCATCCTCTCACCGCACCCTTAGCCAAAATTTTCTTGTCGTCGTTGGTAGCCTCTGGACTGCCCTCCTCCATTTCAAGATCAGCGCGGCTAGTGGGTCCAACCTCAATGTCGTTGTTTCTAAGTAGTTGTGTAATAGCACGAACATTGAGTCTTAGGATTCGTTCCGGCTCCTCAATTGCAAGGAAGCGTTTGGTCAGGTAAGGAAAGAGGATACCGAAATCCGATTGACTCAAATGCGCAGATGTAGCTGCATAAAAGAAATGCGGTTCTCCGCGATTATCGTGCCTTGGGGAGGCGGTGGATGGATCGGATGACAGTAAACGCTTCGTGCTCTTTAAATGCACATTCCATTTGAAAAATGCTTGAGATTCAACGGCTAGTAGGTTGGATGGCCCCGGACCACCAGGCGTGTAGCATGGAAACGGGAGATCCCAAAGCCATCGGGTTGAAGCAGCACGCAAAGGCAGACACCAGGCGTCCAATAGGACGACAGGAGTTTGCGGTGTTATTTGAGACACTATTTCCGAGCGTGAGGATGGTGTGAAGAGTGGTGTGTAATCTGACGGGGCGGAAGCTGTCTTGGGCGAATAATAAACCGACTTTACAAACTGAGTGACAGTTGAGGCACCAAACGAATGCCCGGCAAACGTGATTTTGCCGGGTCGGTGGACATCCAGCTTAGTCGCAAATGCAGACAGAGGTGCCGAAGAAGTATCCAGATTCGTAAGCTTGTCGCCGGTATCCAATTTCAGCAAACTAGAGTGTATGATCCCCATTTCCCATAATCGAACCCGAAGTTGAGCATTCCGACCTTCCTCCACTTCCCGAGAAGGATTATGTGATAATTTAACATATTCTACCTTCCTTTTCTTCGTTCCTGCCGATGTCTTCTCCGTATGCGAAGTGGATGGTGCGTCGCGTATAAACGACACAGGCCCACTGCCATCTCTATGCTCCGGGGCTATCACTATCATTCCATGGGAAGCAAGAGAGCCAACAAGATGAGAATATGCGTTTCTAGTTCCACCAAGTCCGTGCGAAAATATCATGACGGGCCATTTCGTGTTCGATGTGGGTGGGGACAGGAGGGCAGCATTTTTGCGGACTGGTATCGATATGTAATGTAGAATTCGAGGAAAGAAGCTTTTTAGGATAGGTAGTCAGCGCCCGTCTTCGAAGACACCGTAGTCATAAACTTACGAGATAAACTCTGCGAGTTTCGTCCCCGCGCCAACAAATCTAGCATACGCAGAGACATATTCTCTCTGTGGTGTTGGTATCCAACTCAATCCCTTTCCCTTCGCATCCGGTTCACATGGGTAGAAAATCTGATACTGTACTGTGGATATGCTCTCGTCCGGTGATGGAGATGGTGAATCGAGTTCGGAGATTGGTAATTCGACATCGATTGATCCTACTTTGTAAGGTCCTGTGTACTCAGGAAATCCTGGAACTGGATTAAGTCGCGAGAGGTACGATGTCATTGCGTAGGCTTTTGATCTCATGCAAACAGATGTATGAGGAGGAAAAGAAAATGAGAAGAGAGAAAGGAGAGAAGTGGATGAAGAGAATTCTACTGTGATTCACAGAAACAAGAAAATAGAAGAAGAGAAAGTATTGCGTCTCACAGAATAAAACATGCCTCGGCCCTCGATAAGGAGAATGGTTCCAACTGCGCCAGGATTGGCAGTTGGTGGACTTCGGGCTGTCATCATTGTAAGATATCGCGTGCCAGGGGTAAATATCATCATAGCCAAGCTTTGAATTTGCCACATATTCTCTCGCTTCTGGAATCTGAATACGGAGTTCTCCGAGCTGACTAACAGTTTATGTAATATATGAGTTTCTTTTCCAGCTGAAATTATCAAGATATTAAAAGAAGTTGAAGTCAAAACGATTTGCATTTCATTTTTACAAGATTATATTTCCTTGCTGCGCTAATTATAGATCAGGTCGACGTCTAAATAAGTGGAGACGGCAGCTCCCGCTCTCAAGCGAATCAGCCAAATTCCGACAATTCGGGACATGGGAATTGTTTAGCTCAATGAAGCTATGAGTGGGACGATGTCACCATGGGCTATTTCGTTTTCAGTATGCCGGCTGATATAAGTGCAGGAATTGCCTGCATCTCAATCCACTCCGTGCACTTTATCAGCGGTGGTCTTGGCTCTCCAACCTCATAAAGCCCTCCCTCGGGACGAAACTGCTCAGTCTTTCCAGTTCGAAGATTGTAAGCCTTCTGCTTCGGAGGCGGCCTCAATCCTTTCAATGCCGCTTCAACCTTCTCCAAACATTCCTCACCAATGTGGCATAGAAGTTGCTTCTCAAAGAACATGTCGTCCCACTCTGGAAGACCAGGCTCCAGTCGATTCTGGTATATCATTCCTACAACCAAGTCTCCGTAACATGATGTGTTGTTCCTGTGTTTAAAGCCTCTTGTTGATGCGTCTGAATGAATAAAGTGGTATAATAACGTGGTTGTGGCATTTCGGGGTTAGGGAATGCAAGCTTGAATCGGATCTTGCGGACTTTGGTCACTAACATGGCGGGATATGTAAGTCTCGTAGGTCGGCTAGGTCTTCGATTTCCGCATTTGCTCCAAAGCGTTTGAGCGAGAGATGTTTGCTTATGTCTCGCCTTTCAGTTTCTCGCTGGAATCGATCTGTTCATGGCCATAGGTAAGTTGGTCACAACCATGACACCTGGAGTCCTCAAAGAATGTATAACAGTGTTGGTAGAAGTCAGGGAGTTACCAGGCAAACAAAATGACTTATTGAGATGATTACACTAATCAACAGTCAGACTTTACCATTTGTGGTGTCGCTATTGATCTTGTCTGTAATAGATCTTGATCACTCTTTTTGCAAGCCTAGTAGTCTCCAAACATTCACTATCAACAAGCAAATATAATCATTTGTAAAACGTCTAATAAGTTGCTTCTCATTTGCAAGATGGACTTCGTTGTAGATTCAGCTATCAGTCACCTTCCATTCAGCTTCGATCATTAAGGAGGGCCAAAATCCCAACCATGGAGATATTTGCCATTGTCACCCACCTAGCTCCAGTTACCGCGTCACATATTTCACTTACACTTACCCACCTTTCCACCATATCTTCAGCCTGATATCAAAAATGGTCTGCCCCAGCTGTAATGATACAGGACACAAGTATCAAATCTGTGGAGGGTGTAAGGACAAAAACAACAGAAAAGAATTTCGAGAAGGCTGGACTCAGACACATAAATGCACTCCTTGCAATGGAAGTGGAGCCCCTGGAGATGAAGAAATATTGCAAGGTCAGAATACTTGTAGCAGTTGCAAGGGAGAGGGATTTCATTGGACGCTATGCAAGAATTGTGATGGAAATGGACTAGAGAGAGTTTTTTGTTATTGTCAAATTGACAGAGAAGATAAAGAGGAGGAGACCAGTGGAAATTAGTACTAATTTTGGGTTGCTCTTCTCGGATTATTAGTTAAATGGTATTGTTCTCATTTAGACCGTTATGCACAAGTATGTTGTGTAAAGGAAAATCTCATCACGATTTCAAGAATGGATGTTTCGGCATTGAATGATAATATGGACTTTTTAGCACCTGATACAGACTAATCTTTAGCCTTATCTTGACCGTGTTTTGACTAATCGTTTGACCTCCATATTGGATGGTAAGCCAAGACAAAGAGAGTATCGGTGCTCAAGTAGAGTACACGTCCCCACGTGTGTATTCCGGAAAAGGTCCCAAAGGTCGAAGAGGCCGTAAGTTCACTATTTCCCCTGCCACTTTGAGTATGGGATCATTACGCTTGTCGATGTGTTTGTATAGTTCGTAATCTCTGATTGCGTAGCCCTTCGAACGGTCCTTTGATTGGATCTCGGTGACCGCTTTTGCCCAAGAGTCGCCTTTCTTCAAATAATGCAATAGCATTTGAAGTCCATCCCAGCGGAATTGAATATTCCTATATCTCGTTGGTTGTGAAAGGGGTTCATTCTTTAGTTCATGGATCCAGTCTCCAATATCGATCTTTTCCTTGGGGGTAAGACGCCGATAAGAAAGTGGAAGATTCCAGAGTGTGTCATGTTTGTAGACCAGTTTGCCCTCAATCTGGGGGGTGAACGGATGTCTTATTGTGTGATGTCCATATCCACTCCGGAGAAGATCTTCCAACATCACAGTCAGCGCTTCCTTGCCCGCTACTTCAAGAACACCAGTGTGTCCAAAGAGACAAATGTCATGCTTATCTGAGTCAACACCCATGGTATTCAAGCATATCGCCAGGTCAAATCCATATGCAGAAAATATATCCGGAGTAGATTCAGCGAAGTGATGTGGATCTTGCTCGTAGGCACCTGCAAGAACACACCTTCCACAATGGGTTGCCTCATGATAGTCCTTCTCATGAATGAGTGTGACTGCTTCCGAATTGCGGATGAAGGATAGATCTGTCGATTTGGGCGTCCGTTGTGCACGGAACTTATCAATCCAGTCGTTCCGCTGATCTGGGGGGATTTGATATAGCTGACGTGGTGGGATCCTAAATTTTGGGGTCCCTCTCCTCCTAGCTATTTTGTGGAATTTCTGAATAAACTCTGGCAGCCTGGGGCGGCTCAATCGACCAAATGCTAAAGCTTCAATGGGTGGCGCATGGTCGGATCTTTTTCTCTCTGGTAAAGCGTACCAAGAGACGCATACGCAGGTAGTAGCAGCTTGGAAGTATTGGCTTGGGGAGCCTGAAAGGCATCGAAAAGTTTCGTTGAGAATCTTCTTGCTACATGAACGTGCAACGTTTGCGACCTGCTGTTTAAAGGTGTTGCGGTTCTTGAAGTTAGCATAATTGAAGATGATCTCAAACGCCGCTTTTGATACCGCCACGTAGGTCAACTCCCGGACAACAGTCCATGACGTATTCATATATATTTTGGTCTCTGTTAACACGTAAAATTCCGGAGAGTCTGATGGTATTGTGTCTTCCGTTGTTATGCTGGAATGGCCTTTCCATCTGCCCTCTAAATCATCAATGTCGTCTTCCGTAAGTACTAAAAGTTCATTCCACTTGACAAGGAAATTCGTAAACTGTCTTGCTGCCTCTTCACCTCCCCCTAATTCTAGAAGTCGCACCACATTTTGTTCTGTGACATAGAGACCCTCTATTCTTGATTCTATTAATGCTGCGGAGCGTACTGTTCCAAGTTGTGAGTTGGGGATAGGAATAGATAAGAGATCTTGGTGATTTAAAGTTGGACCATCGTTGAACTCCAGTTGCTCTTGTTCAAGATCAAGTTCATTTATGGTGCTTGGAGCAGCGAGGACCCAATTTGAGATATTTCTTCGCATTGAAAAAATGTCACTGTCATTTGACAAGGTAACCTGGTCAAACGCTGATCCAGTTACCGTTGACTTGAGCTGACTCAATATTGACGGTCGATATATATCTCGGGCCCAGTCGAAAATGTAGTCGACTATATGTAGAAGCTGCAAAGAACTGTCTTTTGACACTATGGAGCCATCCCATAATTGAAAGATATCCTGAAGATAATCAGTGACTGACAAACATTGATCGTCAATTTTCTGAAAAACAAGCTTCAGGATCTGAGCTCAACGCTCAGCATTTCGTGCACTGTTCTTGACTTGCTGGAAAGAAGAGAATACAAAGGACACTCACATATCTAGTTGGTTGGCTATCAGATATACAACACCCGTAGACTCGCCAAGCATCACCTCGATTCGCGAAAAACCATACGAGAGGCTGTTCCGTTGCGCTGCTATCTGAGACTTGTGCAGCCAAATCCTCTTGCAATTTGAGAAGAGCAAATATTGGAAAAGCTGTTTGCATTTGAATTTCATAAAAGCCGCTTGGGCTTTTACCCGATTTTGCTTCCAATGCCATAAATGGAAATAGCAAAGGCTCGGCTCCACTTTTGAAAGGGCAACTTCTCACCAGTTCTCGGAGAGTGCCATTAGAATCGCTCTCAGTTGTGTCTGGAACTGAGGTTGATAAAAGTCTTTCGAAATTCGTCGTTTCTCGTAGTCCAAAAACACGATCTGGCTCTTGCTTAGGGAGTTGGGATCTTAATAATGGGTCATGGATGATTAATTCTTGGGTGCGATCTTCGAAAAGGAGATTTGTACCAGCCTCATGGCTGTGATAAAATTAGCAAATGAAAAGATATATGACTAGAATTGACAAACTAATCTCGTGGCCGTTCACTAGGTGGACAAATGCAGTGCATACGATTCTCTCGCCGGTCTTTTAGGTTGGCAGCAAAGTTATTGCCTTCCTTGACACGAGCTTCATTCTCTGAACGCCAGAGTCTTGCACGACATTTTGGGCTTGAGACTCGTCAGCATTCACTAGAACTCAATCTGATTGAAATCTCATACCACGCAACTTCAACACTGAATCTGTAGAAGATGAGACTTTCGAGTGCCAACCTCCATCCGGATTCATTTCGCTCTTGGTTGAAGAGTTCACTAGCACGCTTCGCTAGATATTCTGCTCGACTTTTTGTAGCCTCTCGCCATGGCTCTTCAGTAGACCGAATGTCTATACTGGCGCTGAAACTATCAAACTTCTCATCCCCGATCTTGAGAATGCTTTGGAAAGTCTGTTGATGAGCTGCTGGCCAATGGTGCGTATTTGAGGCCGACTGTATTGTTATACCGAATCGTTTGGTGAGTCTCCGAAGGTCTCGCTCACTGTTACTATTTTCGGCGTTTGCCATGTTGGAAAGTCTGGTTCGCAACGGCAATTGAGGAGAGACAGACGCTTTAAACGTAGTTGAGATCTTTCAATGTCGATCCTTATAACAAGCTTATCAGGCCAGAAAGCATTAGCCCAGCGGTAATCGAAACACTCGGTAAAACAAAATAGACCAACTGGCACCCAGCTGCATTAAATCATAATGGTGATGGCTTGGGTGTATTTTCGCGCCGCACGCCACCAACAATCCAACCGCCGCCCCCCTGTGACCTGAAAGCGGGCGGATAGCGAAATTATTCCCCGTCCAAGCAATCTATTATGTCTAGTCACGCACGCCATTAAAGATACAGGCCGTTTTTGGCCATGGTAATACAACTTCACTTGTCTCATTCTACAAATCGTTTTGTGCATAAGCATTGAATCCATTGATGGAGTCTCGAACCCTGACTTATTTGCGTGCCATCGTCCGCCTGAAGTGAACGATGCCAGACTACGTTTGCGAATTCGTAATTATGTCTAGAAAGACCTGATTCCAAAAGAAAGCCTGATACAAAACCATCTAGTTGGGGGTGGGGACTGGAAGAATATTGGCGGGGACAAGTATTAAGAACTTAGAGAAGTCAAAATGGTAGTCTTCAACCCTTGTCATCCAACATAGCCTCAAGATCAAAATGCCAAGTATAGCTTTCAAGGTCCTTAAGTATACGAACTCTCCAAATTTTGAGGCACTTTAGCAATTGAGTAAATCTATTGTTTTCTATGAGAAAATAAGAACCTATCTAGTGGCGACCGGAAGCTATCTGGAACCCGTCAAGTTGAACCTCCGCTCTCAACTGCTTTTTCTCGAAGTCAACATTCTCTTCCAGTAAACTTTCACAGCAAAGTTTCTAGTCTCATGGGGTAGACTCGATCTTTAAGTTTCGAATGTCTCATGTGGAACTTCTGCTCTACAATTCTGCCTTTTTCTCCAGCGAATTATCTTCACAATACAGTACTAGATCATGCGACGAAAGGATCGTATAGTTTGCGTATGGTAGACAAAAACAAGTATATAACAATTTAAGGCTGATTCTTTAGTTCCAATCGTATTCACAGAAATGCATGTGCCTTCCACTTCCTATTAAAACACCCGAAAGGACGAGGATAACTCTGTCTCTTTCACTTGAAAGCATCATGGGTTCAAAGATGTCTTTGTGAAAATCTTGACTACATTCTCATGATTCTTTTTCCTTTCAATTTGTTGGAAAATCTCTTTGCGAAGACCCCGGTTACATTCTCAAGATGTGTGTTCGGTCTTAATGAGTGGACTTTTCCTTTGATCAGAGAATATATCTCATTCCACGATGGGTTTCCATGCCCTTTCTCGTTGGAAGCCTTTGAAATGGGCGAGCTCAATTCCGCTATAAAATGTAAGAGATTTTCCTAATCAGAATATTAAAGTTCCATCTAACCCTTCATCTTAACCTGCTTTAACAAGTCAAACGTCTTTCAACATTACGCTCTAAACCTTCAATACACATTAAAATCTGACCGGTCTTTACGATTATCTAATAAGTGTACTAATATTAAATATACTATCTGGAACCATGTCACAATCTCAGGCCCGAAGATGCAACGAGTGCAACGACACAGGCGAAGTTGAAATACCATGTGAAACATGCCACCGCATTACTCACCCAACTGAACCAATTAACCCAGGACGAATTTTTGGACGCTGCAACCATGAAGAATATGGTTGCAACGCTACCGGAGGACCAGGACCAAGAGAACAAGCCGAGGATCCACCCCAACTCTGTTGCATGGAATGCGGAGGACAAGGGTATTTATGGAAGGAGTGCCCTGCCTGCTATGGTATTGGACATGAGGTAAAACGCTGTACCTGTTACATTGGTAGAATGCTACCGGGATATCGGGAGAATATGCTTTATGGTCATCGCTGGAATCACTAGTGCAATGTAGATCCTATCTTGAAACAAGCACAACCTACATGGTTTTACAAGGCAAGGAAACTCAACAGCAAGATTGATTGTATAGCGTAACCCAATTAGAACAGCTTTGGAATAAATTTCTGACTTTCCACGCTTTCGAAGACGAAGAAGAGGTTGGCAGTAGAACTAATCTGTGACAGTAAACGCTTTTCTCGTATTACTTTTTCCAATATGAGTGCCAGTTCTCCATCTGAGCTTCAACCTCTCTCTAATCGTCAGTGATTCGTGGGATATATTGTCCCGTTTATATTAGGTGTTGTTGTATATTGAAGTTTAAGTAAAGGTGCAAGAATGTTAACTACTGAGAGAACATTGAAGTTCGTAATGACTAATGTGTTTTTTGCTGGTGTTTTCACTGAAGCGGAAGTTGAAAATCAAGTGGAAGGAACGACGAGTCTGCCGGGAAGTATTACTCTTATTAGGGGCGACTTTGTTAGGTACCCTCACTAGCTAACAACGTCGTAGAGCATAATGGGTTCATGTCAATGAAATTTCAAGGGACTCGGAATACAAAAACAATAGTTTTAGTCCATTACCAAAACCCCATCAAAAACAGCCATTTGTTGTAATTCAGAATCACATTTATCTTTTGACCTCCTAAACCTGTACACAATGCACATAATCTTAATTTTGATTCCTGATTTAAACTTCTTAATTATATAGCTACTAGTAGTCATAAAAAATTATAAAAGTACTGTCTTAAAATATAGGTTTAAAATTAGAGTATTAAAAGAAGTCTCGTTTTACAGCCGACCTTACCTTACTTCAACTACTCGCACCGAAGCAAATACGACCTATATTTAAACCTAAGAGAAAGATCTTTAAATTTGAAACGAACCTCTTTTTCTACCGAGAGCTTCTTATTTAAAGTTCTTCGGTAGCTAGATATCATGAAGTGTTTGTAGCGAGTTTTGTGGGAAAAGGCGCCTTTGACCCGTTAGTGTACTCTCTACACGTCGTTCGAAAAGGACTTGAAAGGGAGTCATTTGTTTATACTATTCTTGACAGAAGAACTCTGGCAACGGTTACTAGGACGAGATGAAGATAAAACTTTGAATTTCATGTTAGTTCCATACCCAACTTTCGACCTCAAAAAAACCTACATCAATAGGACAACAACACCCGACGATCAAATTACTCTCCAACAGACGACTCAGCACTATCTCAATCCTATTCCATAAGGACGATGACCGTAACTTTGTATCATCCAAAGCTGAGGGTTGAGGGTTAAGGGGGATGGCGAGGTAGGTCAGGGGGTTGACTGGTTGGTCGATGTTGGAAGGGGATGTGTAGATGATATTATGGATTCAAAGGGGTTTTTGATTTGGCTTGCGGTATTCATAACGCGGGGTTGAAGGCAAAACAAGTATGAAGAAACAACAAACGACCAGAAAGTTTGGAACAGCCGTGTCGATTCCCCGAATCCAATCCCCTGGCTATGCAGATGCCCCAACCTTCAAGGTACAATATATATATATTCTTACACCATGCAACCTCAGAGCCCCCCTGTGATTCCATCCCCAGGATCCCAATACAGATGCCTAATCAGAATCCTCATCAATCCTAGCCCTCTTACTCCCCCTCTCCTCACCATCTTGCAACCCATACCCCCTCTTCTCACCACTCCCACTTCCACCAGCAGCAGTACCGCTTCCCTCACCAACTTTAGCCAAGAAATCATCAACCGCAAAAACATCACCCGTGTCCTTTTCAAACTGTACAGGTCCTTCTCTCGCCTAACCACAACAATTAGCATTCATCTCACAAAACCAAACCCAAATCAAAACGAAAAAGAGATAGAAATAGCACTAACCTCAACATCCCCACTCCCCTTAAAAGTCCCCTTCCCCAACGCTTCCCCAAACCGATTACTCTTCTGAATCTTCCCCATCTCCATCTCGGCCGCCTCCTCATCATCCCCATCATCCATATTCTGTCTTGGGCGGTAAATACTATTAATCGCGTCATGCGCTTGGAACAGCGGTTTGTCATACGCCTGATCCTCGTTGAATCCCGAATCAAAGCCGCTGGTGCGGTTGAAGAGCCGGGAGTCAAACATGCTTTCGGAGGATTGCGTCGGTTTCGCCAGACCGAGGGCGACCTTCTCAGAAATGTCACGGTTCTGTTCACGCGCCATCATTTGGACACGTCGTTCGGCGCCCATACGTGATTGTCGGAGTTTGCGCTCTTCTTCACGTTGGCGTTCTTTGCGCGCCTTTTCTCGTTCGCGGATTTCGGCTTCTTCGCCGCTGTCTGATTCGGATTCAGAGTAGCTGTAGCTTCCGGATCTTGAGCGCGAGGTTCTTGAATTCCGTCTTCCAGATCCAGCTGCTGCTCTGTCTTCTCGTGCCTTTTGCGCCAACATTCGAAGATGGTCTTCCTTCTGCGCCTTCTCCTTCTCCGCTAATCTCTGCTGCATTTGCGCTCTCGATTTAACTTCCTCTCTCGCATGGCGATCAGCTGTGAACAGCGCCTCTGCAAACTGTGCAAATTTGTCGTTAATCGTAACATCCTGCAACCCTCTCCCATCGGCAGCCAATCTCTTGTCCAGTGGAACAGTATAACCCTTTGGATTCTTCCAATTTGACACTGGCGGGGGTATCTTCCAAGCCTCCTGATCCTCAGCAGTCAGTTTCCTAGGCGGCGAATGCATAACAGGCGGCGGCGGACTAGGCGGTCCTCTTGGGATCTTCTTATGTTTAAATTTAGGTGGTTCCATAGGATCAACCTGCCTCTCCACAATCTTCATAATCCGATCATTCTTCCTCGTGTTATCGCCCATCTGATTCGCAGGCGTGTACCGTACGAAAGTCGGCTGGCTTCTATTCCCAACATTCACATTCTTTGGTTTCTGCGCTGCCACAGCACCATTAACCAATTTCGCAAGCGCTTCCTTCGTCCTCTCCGTCGATGCAGCAACTTCCTCCTCGCTTGGCCGGTCAAGGTTGATATCCCCCGCATCAGCGCGTTGTCGTAAAGGTATCAGATCTTTGAACGAAGCATGAACGATCCTTTTATCATTATGGCCCTGTCTCGCGATCGCATCATATTTAATCTTTCCCTCTCCATCGACTTGAATAGCCAGCGCGGTACTTGAAGCTGCATTCTTCTTTCCCATGTCAAGTGGGTATTGGGCGACTGGAATTTCCGGAAACGCGCCTCCATCCCCAAAGTCTTCTGGTGCTCGAGGTCGCCATCCTGCGCGCTGTCCGTAAGGTGGTGGTCCAGATTTCTGAGACCCAACTATTAGTATGTATCGACATTCTTCCTCAAGATAGCGACTTACCCGTAAAACAATCTGCGAGTCGTCCAAGGTACCTGCTCCTACGATTCTTGGACCACGGTGTTGCGCATGCTGTGGAATTTCCTCTTCTTCGCCTGTGTACTTTGGTTTTGGTAAAGACCTCGATAATTGCGCAGCTATGTTCGTCATCTTTCGATATGTGGTGTAGGGAAGAGGTGGGAGGGTCGTAAATTTTGAAGAGTTCATGAAGTCAAATTGTCGCGATCCAGACCCCTGTCATCATCAGTGAGGTAGATTCACGCTAATCCAAAACAGTCGCAAGGCTGAACATTTTATGAGGAATATGTCACTTCGCAGCGCTATACTTGTAGATGACAGATTAATTGCTACAATTTCTTGTTGACAAATTGTAGCCAGACGGATATATAACTCCTCGCACTTTTACGAGTCTTATAAAAATACAAAATAGTTCCGACTCCCCGTTGTCCACGCATATCGTACTCTCAAAGCTATTCCTTGTCCACTCCAACCAAACAGCCTCTTCACACGTACCCTTTTCTCGCTCCCTATGTCACAATTAGCATTTCTCCTCATTGGACCTACATCTTCTATATTCCCATATCCCTTTCTGCTGGGAAACTCCCAAAATCTCCCAATTGTAAAAAATATCTCACGTACCTGGAAAAAGAACCTAACAATAAACACCTGTAACCCAGCCATGCAAACCATCATCAAGCTTTCAATCACGCTAAAGTTGAAGATTCTTCTCTCCGTACTCCTCACGGTGCTGAAATTTCGGTTCTCACGGGTACGGAAATATTTCTGGTTTCGTGTAATAGTCGACAGTTGGCCGGAGAGCTTGAAGATTGACTCTTCGAGAGCAGATGTCTGTTCGGGTGAGGTGCCTTGTTTGGCAGGAATGGAGGCGCGGGCTTCGTTCTCGACCTGATGAGACATAGTAATTAGCCTCTAATACCCAAAACAAATGCTGAAGGAGCAGGAAGCAATGAACGTACAGCGATCTCGAAATCCACAAATTTCTCTGCAAAAGTACTCATCTGGTTGTTGAAGCAGAAACGGTATTCTCCCGTCTCCGTAGCTGTGAATACAAAATCTCCCTGTCTTTCCTTCTCTCCATCCATAATGATTTTATCATTCGGCCCTACAACCTCGTAATCGACATCGAAAGATCCTCCGGCTTGAACCTAAAGTTGGCAAATATGTCAGCATATGTTTTCCAATCTGGCATTAGTTCGCCGTCCACAGCGTTATTTGTCCCTCCATCGCGCCCAATTCCAAGTACTCATCCAACGAACGTCCTCCCTCTTTCTCAGCCTTTCATCCCCTCCCCAAAATCCTGTCTCGCTTCTTCCGTTATTCCCTTGCTCCCCAGTTTCGCTGTACCAGACCCATTCCCCCGTTTAACAGCCCCCTCTCCAATCTCTCCCTCTCTCCCTCATCCCCTCTCTATTCCCTCTCCCTTCCCTCTCCCTTCACTACCCCATTCCCCCTCCCTTCCCTTCCCTATCTCCCCTCTCTCCCCCTTCCCCTTCCCCTTCCCTTTCCCCCTCTCCCTCTCCCCCTCGCCAACTCCCTCTCCCCCAAATCAAACCCAGAACCAAAGAAACACCCCCCATACTCACAGCAAAATAAAAAGCAATCTTCGCACCCATCTTCTCCACGCTCGTAAAAAAGCACGCCTTCTCGTTCGCCGCAAGTTTATACGTGAGCGCCGTCGCGGAGACCATCGTGAGGGGGAGGGCCAACAGGCCGGTCGTGAGGTGTGAGAGGCGCATGGTTGGGTGTATCGATGGGCGTGGGCGTGGGTGTGGGCGTGGTGGTAGAAGGAAGAAAGAAGAGGGAGGTAATAGAAGGGGAGGTTGCAATTGAGGCCAAATTTCTAAAGGTCGCGATTTCAGGGACAGGGGTTAGATGGGATGGGTCGGTGCGAGATCGGTCCGGTGTACCCCTGAGGTGAACACGCGAGCGACGTGAGAATAAACCAAGCGATTCTAAGTACAGTCGCAAAACGATACCCACTCACAACATTCATTACAAAGACCAAACATTGTTTTCACTATGCAAAAACCAACTCTTTTACGACGATACAATTCCTCAGCTATATATTTAACTGCAACGCCAAACTCTTGCGGTTTGCAACCCTCACTTCGGGGACTACACGCCACATGCAATACTTCAACTCCATGCACGCTCGATAGAAACTCATTCGAATCGATCCATCAAAATAATGCCGTCTAACGAGCGACCCTTTCATTGGGCGACCTCTAAGCATCTTCACTTTGCTTTTACCACCACCGTCCAGAATTTGTTTCCATGCCACCTTCAGCGCCGGGATCCCCTATTTCATAACATACAAAAACTCGGCTCGGTAGTATCGAATCCACATGTTGGCGCCCTTTTAATAAGTCTACTTCAAAAAGAGATCCCCAGCGCCGTTACGGATAACGCGTGTTCGATCAATGTGATCCAATCCAAGCATGTCATCATCGTTACTTGCTATTTCCCAGATAACATCCTCTGTGTTTTGTCAGTCTCTAGTGTGAGAAAGGGGGGAAGGATACTATGTGCTTACCATCATTCAGATATGTCGGCTTAGAGTATGAGCTTCTCTTGACAACAGCAAACTTGATCTTCTCAAAGTTCTTGCCTTTGACACCCATCCTCTTCTCAAGTCGCTTTTTGGTATCCGCAAACTTCTCATTTTCCATTATGCGGAATCTAAAAGGAATGCCATGAGCCTTGTTTGGCTCACCTTGGAAATGGAATGCTTGGATGATCTCATTCTGCTGCGCATCGAGATCTTCTTTCGGTATCCTTTCTGCAACGAGTGTAACATAGTCGGTAATGCTGATTACAGATTGATTCCGAGGAGGAGTGTGTTCTTTATGAATCTTGTGGCTGTGCAACTCATACAGTCGAATAGGGCCTCCTGTCTCTTCGTCGTCAATCCCGGCTTTCTTGATCAAGGCATTAACTACATCTTGTGCGTTGCCATTCTTGGGAACAAGAATGTTGACAGCCTCCTAGAAAATTGTTAGACAAGTAACCAAAAGATAATAGTGATACATACGTCTTTGGAAACGCCTTCGCTCAGCCAATACACAGTGACAGGCTTCTTGGTATCAAGTTCCGACAGACTGATCTCCAGGACCTCAAAGAATAGCGAGTCAAACCTTTGATTGTTGTTGCTAAACGTGCTATATGGAGGATTGAGGATCGTTTGTAAAGTTTGTGATGGACCTCGCTTGACCGCTGCTTTCGGATTGTTGGTGGTTGCATTTACGGTCCAGAATCGAAGGTGGGTGCCATCCAAGCCTAGCCTCTCGCCAACCTTAGCGGCCATCTGATCATACGAGTGTTTGGCGCTCAGAATTAAACTGAAATTTTCGAATTCCTCGGGATTGGCGTTCCGTACTGGGTGTGGGTGAAAGCGGACCACTCGTCTATGGACGAGGAAATCATAGAATTGCCGAGCATCCTCGATTCGACCGTCGATGGGGACACTCTTCAGACTTACACTCCTGTGAAAGTTAGCGATTGGCCTTTAGTATAACAAACAGCAGGACTTACTCCCGATCTGACTCCGACGAAACTCTCGAATCGGTCGATTTCTGAAAACAAACGATATCACCATCTTGAAGCTCAGCCGCCTTCAATGACTGCTTCGCTTTCAAAGGCTCTATCATGCTAGGTTTGATTTCCTGTCTTATGTTAGCTTGATCGAATGGTAAAGGCACGATTAAATATTACCTCGAATAGTTTCAACGCCAACCTTTCCCCAGAAGGCAATTTCTCGGGCCAGCCCATCTTCTTCAAGATGACAGGAGCCAACTCTTCAACTTTCTTGTCTCTACTGATATAGATGTGTCCGGCACCACTCAGCTGTTGATTGTCCACATCGAAATACTTTAAGAAAAGAAGGAACAAATCCGTCCTGTGGGCGACACCATTAGGCGTGCTAGGATGAACGGGCCAAATGGCATTTCCATCCTTGTCCACACCTTCCTGAGCAGGTTCCGCCCACAACCGTAGCTCGGCTGTCTTACTCCCAACAAGCTTCTGGTGCGCTTCCTCGAGAGTTACATCCAGATTGCTTAGTGGCATGTCAGGTCGAGTGGTTTTGTTTTGTCGATTGACCATACTCCAAAGACGTAATTTGTTGGGATCAGCATTGGTGTCCTCCGCGACCTTATCTATTAATTCTCGTAATGTGGCTTTCCGCAGCATACGATAAGGTCTAGCCGCGGCAGGGTCGACATCATGATTTGCATCAAAATTGGTCAGGTCAGTGCCGCCATGCGCATTGTAGGTATCCTCCGTGATCACTTTCACCCAGAGGTAAAGATGCTGTTCATCACGCTCCTTTTTTCGAGCTTCTCGAACAGCAGCCTCCTCATCAAGCTTCCTCTGTAAATGCGGAGGGGTATCTTCTTGTAGAACGGGAAGCAACACCTTGTCTTGTCTCGATTCTCGGATGTATACCAACATGTACGCGCTGTTCTGGCGCATGAGTGGAGTTCCAGCCTTTGACATATGGACTGTGCCGTTAACTGTATATTCTCCACCGAAATTGTCCTCAAGCGCCTCTCTCAACGTTGCTTTGGTGACCTTATCATCGTCGTATTTGTAGAACCAGCCATCTTTCGTAGGTTTAATGAAAGCGTAATAATGTCCAGCATTCAGATCTCCACTGTGTACGAGAACACTATGAAGCTTGTAAATCCATGGCTCTGATCGATCCGCGTCTGTAGACAAATATGGCTCGGCATCAAAGGTCTCTGGAAACTCGTAACGATCGTTAACCTTCATCATGGCATCATGCTCTATATCGTACTGGAAACGCTTAAGTTGTAAGTGAAGAACTTCCGGGAAAGATTCGAAGATGACGCCTTTCTTTGCGTCTTGTAGTTTGAATTCGTCGCCCGCAAAATACTGATTTTCACCATCCATCGTCTCGACCTGGACATAATCCTTGAATCCCTCTTCGATACTTCTATTACCAGAGACATTCAACTGGACGTCCCAGAAATCTTCAACTCGGCGAGATTCGTATTCGACATTTATGCATGAAATGTAGGTTCTAACCTTTCCAGAGAACAGACTAGGCAAGACATTTTCGGCCTCAGTGCCTTTCATTTTTTCTTCCATTCGCTCCATAAGCTTCCGTGATAATTCTTGTACATCTTGCTGCTCAAATATGTGTCGCGTTTCCCAACCGAAAGATTTCGTAAGTTCATTAGTTCCAACAGCGTTATCAGATGTCTGAAGTTGGTAGAATAGTCGTTGAAGGGTATATGCCGAATTCGACAAAGTCTCCTCGTCTCCGGTTGGTATCTGGTAGATAGCCTAAGCTGAATTAGTATTGCTTCACAAGCGTCGGTGAGATTGTGCAAACCCACCTTTCGAAACGCATTCGTAAAGTATAATGACTGAATCAGCGAATTGAGGTAGCATGTCGCGCCTTGGTTCTTCAATCCTACAAAGCCAGTCTCCTTCTTCGAGTCATAATTCAAAAAATTGTGCCAAAGAACGCCGGTCTCATCTTTTACCACTCGAACATAGGCTGTGACCATTGCCTCATCGCCTTCAACCAGCAAGCGTCCACTATCTTCCCAAGTAGAGTTCCATAGCTTCCTCAACTCTACAAAGCGTGTAAAGCCCCAGTCGCCCTCCTCCTTGGTGAAGCGATGGTGCGCGGTATGGTGTGTATACAGTTCTGGACATTTCGGATTCCAGAGAACAAGTCCAAACTGCGCGCAACATGTGTAATCTTCTGGAGGCCCATCCGGATAACCCTGTTCCAGATAAAAAGAAGCATGATCGACGTTATTACCATAAGGAAACATGAGCACGCGCCTGAGCCAGTTAGTCCGTCTTCCTGCAGTAAGGAATTCCTAAAACTATGCACAAGAAACATACCAAGGGAAACCACCAACTTCGAAAACAGGTCCATGCTCTCTCCTCTTCGCTCCCCTCCACTGTTCTATGTGCCATGTGTGGTAGCCTTCCGCAAGAGTTTCTGGCTGTTCGGGGAGGGGTGGTAGGACCAGGTTTTTCATCGCCTCATCTGTGCTATGGATCAGCTTCTTAATCTAGTAACACTCTTTGCGCCGCAGGGAGAGAGGTGGACGTACAATCGTCGGCGCGCTGTGCAGGTTCGCCATCGCTGTCTGGGTTGATGTTGATCACATCGTCTTTCTCGTTCAAATCCGAATCGACAATTAAATCTTCGGGATCGACAAGCATGTCATTGGGAGACTCGATACTCTCGGCATACGGCTGCTCAGGCGAAGAATCAAAGTCAGCGGGGTCGTCTCCAACAATTTTTGGCAGCACCAGGGCCAAATCCGTCATGCCATCCATCCTGCGCGGGGTCCCAAAGGGAGATTGCGTGGAGTACACTTGGGAGGGAGAGATGCGGAAGCTGGGGGTTCACTTACCGGATTCATGGTCGCAGGTGCAGGTACAGGTACAGGTACGCCTTCCCAGAAAACGAAAACCCAAAGTCAAATGAACAAAGAAGGCGAAGAAGGAAGGAGTAATGCAGTCGGGAGCTTTCCTGGCCGGAGCACGATGTTCAGATGGGAGCGATTTGGTCGACAGATTCGCTTGAATTTGGGCCAATCACTGGTGACGTAGGCTTCTGGCAACCCGCTTCTGTTTAGGTCGCAGGCACAAAGTCTTGGTGCTGCACGACAAAGTTTTGTGATGGAAATGTAGGACAGCTAGATAGCTTTCCTGAAGATAGGAATTGCAGTGTTTGATGCTGTTCCACAGTTAGCAACGAGTAAGAAGCTTGTAGTCTCGACTCGACCGAGGTGGCGTTAGAAATGTTGCACTGTTGTCAGGTGGCGGAGCGGCCTTGTTCTGGTAAGCTCAAGCTAATGAATCAGACAAGGCTGACGAAGCTAGCAACTTGAATTTGGACTAGGCGATGGCTTGAGTAGTTTTTGAGTTGAGGGTAGGAGATTCTCGTTGAAGCGATCAGGTTGTATTGAAGGAAGAGCAGTACTTAAGTCAATTTCATGGAACTTGAATTCCTACCATGAATCATATGAATTTGTCGCGGCAAAGGATTCATGGACGTAGCTGGTCTTATCCTGAATGAATAAAGGTTATCCTTGCAATGAGCAACGACCCATTCAGCCTACAGACAGTGTCAGACACAGCTTCAAAGAGGAAATTTTTGTGTTTCGGGATTTTGCATAGGCACACATCCCATTCACGTTGGAAAAGCATCTAGGTATAGAATGCTTTATTCAATAAAGCATTTTTGCAGTGTTGCTATCATGTTTTGGATATCTTGCGCGAAGCTGAAAACACTAATAGCAAACCAATCTCAATGGAATATTTTCAAACCGGCAGCATACATAATTTACACCCGAACCCCCCAAATATATACTAGAACAAAGGTATGTGAGCGCAAACCTCTTAGTCCTCAGTAGCCTTGACGTCGGCATCCGCTGGAGCATATCTAACAGTCAACCCCTCTTTGATGTCCTTGCCCTTGCCACCATAAGCAACTGGCAAATCCTGGCCAAAGTCAGGAAGTTCTGCCGCTAGGTTGCTGCCGTAGCTCAAAGGATGGAATTTCTTGACAGTCTCGGCACTTAAGAAGAGCTTCATTCCAGCAAACACCCATCCCATGACAAGTGGCACATTGACAAAGAATTTCTCTTTCAACAACTCTGGATAGGCCATGCTGAATGTTTCAATGGTTTTCTTCGAGGCTGCTTTGACGCTAGGATCCATTCGCAGGAATGATACATTGAGGTAGTCATGTACTTGAACCATACCTGAAGTTCTGATTAGATTTGTATATCTGATGTGAATAACAAGACTCACGATATGGGTCAACTCCATCTTCTGGGATCTTCTCTGTCGCGGATTTGAGGTCAAGCTCCTGAACAGAGAGCTCCATGAGAGCAGCACGCCACTTGATGAATCTAATTCGAGGATTAGCATATAACCAACCATTTTAGCAACCGAAAGAAAGTACTCACTCTTCAACATCCCCAAAGGTAGCCTTCTTATCCTTAACCGCACCATAAATATTCCACGTGACGATCTCCTTCACCTTTCCTTCTGGCTGAGAATAAACAGTCACATATCCCAGATCTCCAAACCTTGACGTATCAAACTCAACATCAGTGAGTAGCTTCCTAGGATTCATCTCCTTCCGCCACTTCAAAGCTTTCTTAAGCTGCACGATAGCCTCCGCCACATTTTTATTATTAGCTCTGAGAAACTTCTCAAGCACAATAGTGGTAGGAACGTGATTGATATCGGCAGTGAGTTCGACACCCCACATCTCACTCTGCTCTGTATCCTTAATCAAAGAAGGAAGTTCATTAAGCATATTCTCCATTGCTCCTTTAACTTCCACGAAATCAACAGTTTTCTTTTCAGGCGTTGATGTCTCTGTTTTCGAAGATTTCTCGGGTGTGGTCAGGGTGTTGGATGGTGGTGACACCGAATCTGCAGCAGGTGATTTTGGCGCATCAGGTGCAGGAAGAGATTCAGGGGCGGTTGATGGCTCATTTGATGTGGGGTCTGTAGATGCGGCTTTTGAAGTTGCATCGACTGCTTTTGGATCGACGGCCACAGGAGCAACAGATACAGGTTCTGATCTCATTTTGGCTTCAATATGTGGATTTAATGGTTGTTGAAGTTTGGGTTTCATATTGAAATTGAAGGTATTCCGAAACGTGCCACTATCATCGCTACGTTGACTCCAGATCCCTCAATAATTGGTCCGAAAAGCGGAGATCAGCTAGGGGATAGCTATGTTAGGCGAACGTGACGGGCGCGCCCGAAGCTTCTTTGAGCTTTCTCGAGTCCGTCAAGTTTATCAGTCGAGATCTTTTCCTTCTTGTGGAATATACCTATCTCTGCTCGATCTTATATTTCTCTTCTATTAACTTGGCAATGATGCTCATTCGGGAGTAACCTTCTTCCGGCAAATGAATTGCTCAAGCTCCAAAATCCCCGATATTGCCTTTTTGTGCCCTGATCTACCGCCCCAAGTGTCAGGGTGCGGATCGGCCCCGCAACCAGTGTGAAGGTCTCTCCGACTTCCCCACGCCAGAAACCTGCGGTATATATACTTTCAAGTATCTCTAACTCAAAACCTTCGCTACATACTCGTATGGAATCGAGGGAATGCTGCGCTCCTGCTCGCAGACTGGGCCACGGTCCGTGGGGATGACCAGAAGAGCCGGACGTGGTATCTCTCTCTCTTGTGAGCAAGTTCGAACTGTTCATCAACCTCCACCTTGGAGACCCGCGTACTCTCTTGACCAGTGAGTCAAATAACCTCTTATGAGAAAATATAATAGCTAACTGATTGTTAGATGGGTTGCAAAAGAAGCTCGGCCTATTAGCTTGAGACAGCTGATGGTATTTGGGCGAACCCTAACAGAGAGCCGCTTGATTAGCTCTGCCAACTACGTCCGAACTGAGCTACCCACAAGGTATCAACTACTTTCTGGATATGCCATTGCGTCAACTAATTATTCGCCAGACTTGCTCACCGGATAAGAGACATGCAAACCCTCCCATACGTTGTTGTCACGAACCCCCACATCAGTCAGGTCTACGAGTTGTACTACAAAGCTTTCGAGGGACTGAGAAGGATTCCGGAAATCAAGACTTTAGATGACAACCAAAGGTTCTGTGAGAAG
Organism: Glarea lozoyensis ATCC 20868; assembly: GCF_000409485.1. NCBI lineage: Eukaryota > Fungi > Ascomycota > Leotiomycetes > Helotiales > Helotiaceae > Glarea > Glarea lozoyensis. The sequence goes on along the minus strand of NW_007360989.1, from coordinate 2,006,283 downwards.
GTGGGGCAGAATCTGCAGGAGCACTTGACGGTTATCCCAAAACTGGCCATGGGTGTATTGGAATGTCGAGATTTGATGAGACCAGAGGATATGGATAAATTTATGAATACGATACTTCGCTCCGTATGTATACTTTCGTCACGAGAAATGCATGCCATTGACTGACGAATCGTAGCGTATATCTCGCCGAGTTATAGCAGAGCAGCATATCGCACTTACCGAGACATTTCACAGTCCACACCACTTCCCAGAGACACCTCTTCGTGAAGCGGAGTTCGTCGGCGAAGTACTTGTAAAATGCAACGCCCAAGAGGTAGTAATGCGCTGCGGTCAAGAAGTCGCGTCTCTTGCCTCAGCAGCCTACGGGCCGTCAACTCTTCTCCCAGAGATCAGACTCACCGGCCACCTAAGCGCAACATTTCCATATATACTGAGTCACATCGAGTACATAATCGGCGAACTCCTCCGCAACTCCCTCCAAGGCCTAGTAGAAAAGCAAAAATCAAACCCAGGCCCACCAACTCAACCACCACCCATCGAAGTCACAGTCTGCGAAGCCCAACAACACGTTATAATCCGCGTTTCCGACCAAGGCGGCGGTATCCCCCAGGACATCCTCCCCCACATCTGGTCCTTCAGCAAAGGCCCCCGCTCCCTCTCAACCCTTCAAAACCTAAACCAAGTCCCCAAAATGGCCGCCACATTACAAGAACTACGACCGAACCACCCCTCGCCCCTCTCACCACCAAGTCCATCCGCGAGCTCCCTCCCCAAGTCCACCGGCACGCCGCCAACCAAAACCGGTGTCCTCATGCACGATTCCAGTCTCGCTTCTTTAAGTTCTCGTGATCCGAATTTAAGATTAGGCATGGGTCTGCCGTTGAGTAGAGTGTATGCGGAGTATTGGGCTGGGAGTCTGGAGTTGCATAGTCTGGAGGGGTATGGTGTTGATGCGTTTTTGCAGATTAGTAAGTTGGGGAATAAGAATGAACAGCTTACTATGAGGGCTAGTATGGATGCTGTGTAGGATGGACATGTGAAGGGGAGTATGGCTTTACGTTTTCTGGATCTTGGTGGGCAGTTATATCAAATTCTAGTCTGGAGTCAGGACCGCATGTGGGGGATCTCGTGGCATTGTTGGAGATGGGAGTGCGGGGGTGGAGATGGCGGAAGAGTTAGGAAGTAGAAGATACCCAGTAAGCCTTTTTGATTACTTCAATTCAAATCGCGAATTTACGACCATAAAACCACACATTCCATCTGACACCCGGCACCACAGAACATGGTAAAAAAAAGAATTACATTTCGTGGCTAAAGCTAATCTGAAAACAACAACAACAAAAGGACTTCGGAAAATCGCCTAAAAGCTACCTACGGATAATCAGGGGGGAATTAAAAAAGGGTAGACCGTAACAGAAAAAGAAGTGGTCGCTGCTGTTCCGCGTATAACCACTTCCATGAAAACACCATTCCGTTCATTTTTCATGATCCGGGGCGCCACGAGATTCCATTATCAACGCTTCAAAAGGTATCAAAAAATTGCTTAACGACGACCGTGGCTTCGTGCTGCTGCGCTTCCCTGCATGCCTTCGAGCTCCTGCTCCAGGGATTTGATGGCCGCGTGGGTGCTCTCCAGATCCTTGTTCAGGCGGTCACGTTCGCTGATGAGTTTCTGCTCCCACTGTCTGAATCGGTGCTCTTCGATCTTGACTTGCTCGGTGAAGCGCTTTCGGAGACTCTCCTCCTCTTCTTTGAATTTGGGGTTGTCGAGTTTTCTTGGGCGTGCCTCGCCGAATTTACGGGTTTCCATCTGCTGGGCGCGGTAGGCCTCGTAGTGTGCTTCTTCGGTGGTGTGGATGAGGTCGAGCATGTGTGTTCGGATGAGGATGGATCGGAGTTTCTTGAAATCGCAGTGGTCCTCGTTTTCAACTTCGGCTACACCCCAGGAGTATTGACGACCCTTGACGATACGCCCATCGCTAGTCTTAACATCCTTCTCAGAGCCAATAACAGCAAATGGCATAGCAGTTGTCAAAAGGCGCGCGTGTTGTGCAGCAGCTTCATCGTCTTCCTCGACTGGTGGTGTATAAATCTTGATACCTTGTGCCTCGATGACAGCTCGGATCTAGAAAATGTAAGTATTGTGCGACCACACCGCTCCGGGAATCCACCTACTCTTTGCTTGAATCTGGCCAGGTCCGCTGGACTGAGGGTATCTGCCTTTGCAACAACTGGAATCAAGTTCACTCTGGAGCTCAATCTCTTCATGACCTCAATATCTAATGGCTTCAACGTGTGTCCGGTAGGTCTAATAAAGTACAGGCATGCGTGAACACGAAGATCGATTTTGTCAACACGGCGCGGTTGCTGCTCTTGCAACATATATGACTCATGCTGATCGTCTAAGAACTCGATAATTGGCATCCATGAGTCGCGGTTGTTGACATAGTCTCCAAAACCTGGGGTATCAATAACGGTGAGGCGGACTACCAATAATTAGCCACATTATTTTGTACTACCAGTCGCACAAACACATACCTTTGAAGAATTTCTCCTCCAGCTCAGCTTTGGTAATTTCGATCTCAACAGTTTTGTCTACTTGTTTCGCATGTCTGCGCTTGTGATCTGCGTAGTTCTTGATCGTGGTGGAGAAGAGGGTGTTGATGAAGGTAGTTTTTCCAAGTCCAGATTCGCCAGCAACCTAGACATTATTAGAATGAATAATTCCTTGATCTTGCGATTTCGCCGACCAGAAAAAGCGTACCATAATAGTGAAAGCAGCTCCTCTCTTTGCGACAATCTTGTGTCGCTGGTTTGGTAAATTGGCAATACCAATTGGGGACGCGCTTTCCGCGGCGGGAGGAGCCATTGTGAGAGATTTATAAATTACTGTCTTTGAGACGGTCTTGTGACGAGGTCTAAGACTTGGACTCTAAAAGTTAATATTCCGTGCTGAGCTTTGGAGAATTGTGGAGGTGCTTCTTCAGGAGATTCGCTTCCACTTGTCGAGGAAATTCGCAACTGCCCCTGAGGACCCTGTATCGCGCTAGTAACCCATGCCACTTTGCGGATTAAACATGACCCGCAAGCTTAAGCAAGGCCCAGAAAAAGCTCCGATAGCGATAAAAAAAAGTTCGCGATAAAGAAATCGCGACTGCATAGCAGAAATGTCAGATCAACGGTGACAATGAAGACGGAGTTTAAGGTATGTAATTACACCCAACTGTTGGAGATATTCTTTCTAATGGTTTTCTTAGTTCTCCAACCTCTTAGGCACTGTCTATAGTCAGGGAAACCTACTATTCAGTCCAGATGGCTCTTGCCTTTTTTCGCCAGTGGGCAACCGAGTAACTGTTTTCGACCTTGTAAAGTATGTTCTGTCTTACTTCTGACAAAACATGTTACTGACACGATTCAAGTAATAAGTCACATACTCTACCATTTGCGCATCGAAAGAATATAGCTCGGATTGGACTTACACCGCGGGGTAATTTACTGCTGTCTATCGACGAAGACGGACGTGCTATTTTAACAAACGTTCCTCGACGAATCGTACTACACCATTTTTCGTTTAAATCTGCTGTCAGCGCCCTATCATTTGCCCCTTCTGGAAGACATTTTGCTGTAGGAGTCGGCCGACATATTGAAGTATGGCATACACCTTCAACGCCAGATCAGAATGTGGATGGCGAGTTGGAATTTGCGCCATTCGTGCGACATAGAGTCTATGCGGGACATTTTGATACTGTAACGAATATTGAGTGGTCTGGAGATTCTATGTTTTTCTTAAGTTCCGCCCGGGACTTGACTGCGCGAATTTGGAGTTTAGACCCCGTGGAAGAATTCGTTCCAACAACACTTGCCGGCCACAGAGAAGGAGTGATAGGCGCATATTTTTCGAAAGATCAGGAAACTATATTCACAGTGAGCAAAGATGGTGCTGTTTTCCAATGGGAATATATTGGAAATCCAAATGCTATTGAGTCAGATGATGTGGCGATGAAAGATGACGGCGTTCAGGAAAGGTGGAGGATTACAGAACGCCATTACTTCTTGCAAAACAATGCCAAAGTCAACTGTGCAGTTTTCCATCCGGATTCGAATTTACTGGTAGCCGGATTTTCCAATGGAGTCTTTGGCCTTTACGAAATGCCGGAATTTAATATGATTCATACGCTGAGTATCTCTCAAAACGATATAGACTTTGTTACCATCAACAAAACTGGCGAATGGTTGGCTTTTGGTGCCTCTAAGCTGGGTCAACTCCTCGTATGGGAATGGCAATCAGAATCGTATATTCTGAAACAACAAGGACATTTCGATTCGATGAACGCCCTAGTATACTCTCCGGACGGTCAGAAAGTTGTTACAACAGCCGACGATGGGAAAATAAAAGTTTGGGATGTCAATTCTGGGTTCTGTATAGTCACTTTTACGGAGCATACAAGTGGAGTTACAGCTTGTGAATTTGCAAAGCGAGGAAACGTACTCTTCACCTCAAGTCTCGACGGTTCCATACGGGCGTGGGATTTGATCAGATATCGAAATTTTCGAACATTTACAGCACCTACGCGACTCTCATTCTCTTGCATGGCAGTGGATCCAAGCGGTGAAGTGGTGTGTGCAGGCTCTTTGGACTCTTTCGATATACATATTTGGTCTGTGCAGACTGGGCAGCTACTGGATCGATTAGCAGGACACGAAGGTCCAGTATCTACATTAGCATTTGCGCCTAATGGTGGAGTGGTCGTCAGTGGAAGCTGGGATCATACCGTGAGAATATGGTCAGTCTTCGATCGCACGCAGACAAGCGAGCCTCTCCAGCTTCAAGCAGATGTATTAGACGTAGCGTTCAGGCCAGACTCGCGCCAATTAGCTGTATCTACACTGGATGGTCAATTAACTTTTTGGTCCGTGTCAGAAGCCGAACAACAATCCGGAGTCGATGGGAGAAGAGATGTCTCTGGAGGCCGTAAGATTGGAGATCGCCGGACAGCAGCCACCTCCTCCGGGAACAAAAGTTTCAATACCCTGCGATACAGTGCTGATGGAACCTGCGTTCTTGCTGGTGGAAACAGCAAATACATTTGTTTGTACTCTGTTGCCTCGCTTGTCCTTCTTAAACGCTTCACAGTCAGCATAAATCTATCATTGTCCGGGACGCAAGAGTTCCTGAATAGTAGACTATTAACAGAAGCTGGTCCCGAAGGACTTATTGATGAACAAGGAGAAGCTTCAGACCTCGAAGACCGCATCGACCGAACCCTTCCAGGCGCCACACGTGGTGGCGATCCATCAGCTCGAAAACGTATGCCTGAAGTCCGAGTATCAGGGTTGGCATTCGCTCCTACTGGAAGATCTTTCTGCGCAGCATCGACAGAAGGTCTTCTCATTTACAGTCTGGACACCCTTCCTCTCTTTGACCCTATCGACCTCGATCTGGCCGTCACACCAGCTTCTACCATACACGTCCTTGAGAAAGAAAAGGACTACTTGAAGGCTTTAGTCATGGCCTTCCGTCTCAATGAGGCACCACTCATCCGCCAAGTCTTTGAGGCAGTTCCACACACAAGCATTGAACTCACAGTCGCTGAGCTGCCAATAGTATATATACCTCGATTACTCCGTTTTGTCGCATTGCAGACGGAGGAATCCCCTCATTTGGAGTTCTGTCTATTATGGGTTCAAGCAATATTGGTATCTCATGGCCAATGGGTGAGTGACAACAGGGGTCAAGTCGATTCCGAGCTGAGGGTTGTCGCCAGAGCAGTTGGAAAAATCAGAGACGAGCTGAGAAGATTAGCGGATGAAAACGTATATACCATTGATTATTTGTTAAGCCAGCCTAGTGCAAAAGATGGTTTGCAGAATGGGCAAAAGAGCATAGCGAGCGAGGCACATGTCGAGAATGCCATGGACGAGGACGAGGATGGTGAAGGCGAATGGATTGGTTTAGATTAAGGGACTTAAAGTAATGAATTTTGAACGACCCATTTCACAGCCGTAACTTTCGTGGAGCATCGAACTTGTCAGAAATGAAACCAGTCGACTTCGTCTCCCCCAAACAAGGCAAATTCCAACGCTAACCCCCTAGTTTCCGTGACTAATATCCACTTTCTGCGTCACGTGATATGGCAAACTTGTCACTCCACATTTCTTCCCGCCTTTCATCAAAGACTTCTGACTCTTTCATCTTTTACATATCATTCACTTTCTTGCTTTACCATATCATCCTGTACCAAAGTGTACTATTCTAAGTCTCAATTGTGGCCAATTGAGGGTTCTCAGCGGAGGAAAATTCTGTTGCAGGGTGGAAATTTTTAGGAAAGACGTCATTGGATTTGGATTTGGAATTGGCTTTGACGGATTAGGAAAGGGAAGGGAAAGGGAAGGGAAAGGGAAGGGAAAGGGAAGGGAAAGGGAAGGGAAAGGGAAGGGAAAGGGATATAGGAGGGAATCATGTTTCCACCGAGTCAGAATTTTAATTTGGATGTTACTGCTATTAGTGGGATCTGTGGGTATGTTGTGCTCTTTTTTTGTGTTTGGAGAGGTGCATGAAGGGGTGTAGGACCCTGGGTTTCTGGGGATAGGGGTTAAGAAGATGGTTTTGATTTCGATGGGGTTTTAGACTGGAGTTTATGCTGATTTGATGATTTAGGTCGGTTTCGATTGCTTGTTGTAAGTATGGTTTTGTCTGTGTTAGTTCGTTAGATGGGAAACTAGGGGTTGCTTCTAGGTGATACTAGTCATCTACGATGCATTCACGGTTTTGAAAACGGATTCCCTCAGCAAAAGATTCTAACACTGTCTGCTAGGGGTGGTCGTCTTCTCTCCTCAGATCATTGAGCAGTTTCGTCGCGGTTCTGCAGATGGCTTGTCACTACAATTCATCATCGTATGGCTCCTCGGGGATATATTCAATATCCTTGGAGCCGTATTGCAAGGCGTATTGCCTACTATGGTAAGCAAACACTCAGTCTCAGTAGTAGCAATCGCTAACCTCCACAGATCATCTTGGCCATCTACTATACATTAGCAGATATCGTTCTATTGCTCCAATGCTTCTATTATCGAGGCTTCACGTGGCATGATGAAGTAATCCCACCACCAAAACCAACAGGAAACCATTCTAATGGTACCTCCCACCTCGGCGAGGCAAACGAGAGAACCGGCCTTCTCTCAACCACCGAGAACCGCGAGAGACGTCCAAGTGGCATCTCCGAAACATCAGTCCATCCATCTCATCTCTCGCCCGCCGTCCCTCTTCAATCCACCCCCTTACCACCAACCACAAAACCACACACCACCCTCCAAACAACCCTCTTCAACCTCGCCTCCATCCTCATGGTCATCTCCGCCGGCGTCTTCGGCTGGTGGCTCTCCGAACGCTCTCAATCCCCCCACAAACCGCGCAAACACCCACACGACACCGGCGTATCCTTCAACCTCTGGGGCCAAATCTTCGGCTACTTCTGCGCGCTCCTCTACCTCGGCTCCCGCATCCCGCAGCTCCTCCTCAACTACCGCCGCAAGTCCACCAGCGGCGTCTCCATGCTCTTCTTCCTCTTCGCCTGCATCGGCAATCTCACGTACGTGCTCTCCATCTTCGCGTATGAACCGCATTGCGCGGGCCGCTATGGGAAATGCGCCCCTGGTGAGGCGGGACGGTTGTATGGGAGGTATATTGCGGTGAATGCGAGTTGGCTAGCCGGGAGTCTGGGCACGTTGGTGTTGGATATGGGGATTTTTGTGCAGTTTTTTGTGTATAGAGAACTAGAGGAGGGGGGTGAGGAGGAGGTGGAGAGTGTGGTTGATGGAAGGGAGAGACCGCTGTTGGAGAGGGGTGATTCTGCGTATTAGGTAGTGGTATTGTGTTTTGTGGAGGTGTTGGTTGTAGATATGGGTGGTTTACTTGTTTTTATGATTAGGGCGTTGGTTTGGAAAAGCAATAGGTGGGTGAGATTAGCTGTGACTTCAGAATATGGCTGTCACACCGTAGAGCGTAAAAAATAAAAATATCACAAAATAGAATCCATATTACATCATATCATCACTCTGCTTCCAAATTTCACAACATTAAGTCTTGCAGTCACGTACGCTAAATCAATAATTCTCAATTAAAGTCTTCATCCACTAGACAGACCCCTTATCTTACAACCTATCTACCACTCTAAAGCATAAACAATCACTCAAGCATTACAATCCAAACCCCTGCCGCAAGTCATTTCCATTCCAAATATGCCCACAAGTTAATCCTTGTCTGTTTCCGGATCCCAAGTTCGATATTGCTGGAATGTGAGATAAAGAGGTCGCTATGTTTGAAATGCTGTAAGAATGCTGCATGCTGTGTAGATGCTGCTCGAAGTGCGATATGCTGAATGGATGTGCCGAGAAATGCGAATGTCGAGGGATACGAAATGTAAATATGTATGCGAATGCCATGATACTTCCCAAGCCGCCTAATATAAAACAGAAATGCCCGGAAACTGGCAATGACAAAGGAAATCCACCGCCAGAAATGCAAACCGTGATATGCGCCGCTATATGTATGCAAATGCACGCCGCTCCCGAAAAATGCGAAATACCAACCCCGCGAATGTGTCTCCCCTCTATTGTACACCTCCAGCATCCACTAACATCATTCTCAATCAAAAGGCAAAACTCCATCTCAAAATGAACCCTTCACCATATCAATATCCCTCATCCTCCAGCACTTTATCCCGCCACGTACAAATCTTGCCCCACTCCCCATTCAGATGCGCAATCGGCCACTGATTAACCTGATCCGGCTGACTCATATACTCGGCGCGCCACCAGAGTCTCCACTTCATGAAGCTCTCGAGGTCGTAGAAAGGCAAGACATGGTCTAGCTGCGCTACGGTGAGGGGCTTTGGCGTGTTGGCTGGGTTCAGGAGCGTGATATCCAGGCGTTTCAGGGAGGTGAAGGATTGCAGGACGTCGACGAGCGCGGAGATGTGCCGGAAGAGGGGCGTGGATTGCGTGTCGATTGCGCCGGTGGGGGAGCTGGGGATGTCGGGTTGGGTGTAGGTTGGGGGGAGGACGGGGAAGTGGGAGGGGGGATGCGTGGGGTGGGGTGGGTATTTGATGGTTATGAAGAGGGTGGTTGCTTCTTTTGGGAAGGAGGGGCCGAGGATGGTGATGGCGTCGAAGAGGGAGGTGGCGGGAATGAAGAGGTTGTTGGATTGGGTTAGTGAGGTTGAGGTGGATGGTTTGAGATGGTTTGATTCGGGTTTGCCTTGTGTGATGTTGGTGAGGGCAGTTTGCTTTGTGACAACGCCATTTTTGCTGGCTTGCTCGGAATTTTCTGCAGTGCTTTTGAAGGTATTTTGTGCTGCAAGATCTTTCGTTGCTACCTCGTTAGTGGAGTGTGCTAGAGCCTTCGATGAGGATCGCTATCCCCCAAGCTGCTTACCATATTTCTCTCTACTTGGTCCTGCGGCCATTTTCTTTCCCTGATCTTCAACGCTGAGCTTCGCGAAACCTTTCTCAACCTGCTCCCCAAAGCTTTTCGTTTCATGTGCCTTTTTATCAGTCTTTTGCTGCTCCACTTCCAAAGCTAGATTTCCATGTGTATGTTCCGTATCTTTAAAGTCATTTTCTTCGTTTTGAGCGGCATCAAAAAGCCGAACCTCCCCCCGAGCTTCAGCTTCAGCTTCAATAGCAGCAACGTCAATCTCGATTTCAATGAAATTTTGGTCAAAAAATGACATTCTTGCACTTTCGTTCATGTCTTCAAGATGCTCAGCGAAATTGTACTTGTCAGCACCAAACGCTCCTGTATCCTCCTCATAGATCTGGCCAGCTGGCGCTCTCATTTCCCTCAACTCGATGACATTTCGAAGGACACCGGCAGAGGTGATAACGATATCTTTGCGAGACTTGTCCGGTCGAGTTTGACTTATTCGTCCCGTTGGGCGGGGATGGATGTCTTCGAGATTTAGTTGACGTGGCGATGAGCCAAGAACGAGCATTGCTCTTGGAGCGGTTGGTGGAGCACCACGAAGTCCTTGAAGCGATGATGGCCTAGTCAAGTTTAGAACAGCTGACGGAGACAATGGGACGAATGAGAGGGTGGAAGGATTGGGCGTCCATGATGAAGGTGTTTGCCTGAATTTTTGCAATTCACTTTGATACTCATGGGGAGAAACTCCGAAGTTCTGACCAGCAACCTGATGATAACCGAAATAATCCGATGGATCGGCAATATTGGTGATAGGGGTGTTGAAGCTAGTCGAATAGCGATAAGTGAGTGGAGGGGGGCTCATATTCAGAGCGCTTGGTCCGTAGGGGGCAGACTGATAATTGGCTGCGAAACCGTTTGCTGGGTAAGCCTGTTGATATTCATTTGCCACTTGAGGATTCCGAGGAGACTCATAGGTTCGGTTGTATGAGTAATTGTTGTAAGACGGCTGGAAATTCCCATTACGGATATAATGACTGACTTGTCGGGTGGGTTGCGACGGTCTTCCCCCTGCTGTGATATCTAATCCTTCAACAAATTCAGCATCGAAATTGGGAAATGCCATCACCTTTGGTGAAGGTGATTGGGGCTTTTTCTCAGCTCTATTGTCGCCCATATTGAACTCGATGAATGTTGAATAGTCGAAGTTAAGGGATACTCGAGATGTAGATCAAAGGTCGGAGTAAAGAACGCTGTAGCAGGTTGAATGATTGGAAGCGAGATGTAGCACGATGCAGCAAGAAACGAGTGATTGCTGCAAAGATGAAAGATGAACGAATGTTTGGATCGATGTATCGAGAAGAAAGTGATCGGTCCAATTGTTGGTAGAAATAGGCTGCGAGTTAGCGTAATCGGAATACTCCGATCCTGCCGTCTCGACGTGGACAATGGCAACGCAGTAATCTTTTTGAAGATGATTGGGAAAGGTTGGTGTGGAAACTGAACTGTTCTATGAATCCAAATTGCTTGTGAATGGTATTGACTTGAGAGGACAATCGGCCCTGCTTTAGCCAGTGAAAGAAGCGAGCTTCACCAAAGCTCGCTACTTTCGTCAAATTGAATAGCATTATAATTAGATCTTTGGTCACTGGACCATTGATCTTTGCTTCTCATCGTACGATTGAGCAGTAAAATGAAATGCTATACATGATTTCCCAGCACAGATTGTACTGCTGGGTATTTGTGAAGAACATGTCGAGTAGGGAATAAAAAAGTCCACCAGACTTGAGCCAATTCTTATAGATCGACCGTCTATTCTGCATATGGGACATGTAGATTTCCATGTTTCCTATGGCTTGTGGTGCCGGAGCATTCACGCATGGAACTGCCTTCGACATGAAGTCAAAGAATGAGGTTGATTTTGAAGTGCGCTAGTACGGATCGGGCCACGTGAGCCCCACCTTTTTCAAGTAAAATTTCAGCCACATTGCTAAGGCAGGTAATCGCGGGCACTACCACGATTCGGTTTCGCGACGCGTAAAGAGATATGCCATGTATACCTTTAATACGACCATAATTCGACGCAACATTCAGTTTCGTATATTTCGATCGACTCGCTTAGCTACTGGGTCTTTCTATAGTTTAGACACGTTAGATTGCCTTTTCTTCATTTCTCTCAAAGGCAATCCGTCGGTTGGAGCTTGAGGCTGAAAAAGCAGCAAACGGTCACGCTCTTCGAGCCAGGACGGACGAAAGATCGGCTCGCATGGTGGGAAGTTATTGTAGTCCGTCGACGGGAGGAAGGGAGCAACTCACTTCATGCTGGGTTTGAAGTTCTCATAACCATTCACTTTTGCATTCGCAACCCTCATACCACGCCTCAGCCAGTCTCACCCAACATCTCATCATGTTACCAAGAGCCCGTCGCGAACGGGGCTCGAAATCAAGCACCCCTCGACCATCCAAACCCAACACTTACCAGCCTATCTTGTCTATTTTAAAGAAGGCTGATTTGCAAGATGAACTTCCGGAATTCGCCGTTGTCAATGTCGAAATCTGGGCACGAGACGGTAGTCAGATGATGAATCTGATGGATTCAAATCTGAGAGGCGGGTTCAAAATATACGGAAGCTTGAGGCTAACTAAGGAACAGAACAAATACTGTAAGTCAGGGTTCCCTCAACCGTAAAGAATTAGAGTCTTTAACAATAATGTACTAAACAAACAAACTAGACTGCAAAGGCGCGCGTAATGGACCTTATGATTTTGAGACCGAGATCACAAGCTACGCCATTGATGCCAATCCTCAAGCACAGATATGGGTTGGCACTGTCTGTGGTTGGCTGTACATTCAGCAGCCATCTGAGCAGTATGCTGCGATTTTGGCGGATACGGCCACCAGTGTCAGTTTACTGTATCAATGTATCGATCTAGAGGACGAGATCAAGGAAGAGAAGAGGCCGTTGAAGGTTGAAGACTTTTTATTCGAGGTATGCCATTTCTCTGTCGGATACAGCCTTCAAGGATGCATAATAACGATAACGAATTCTAGTATGCTGTCGCTGATGGTAGGGGCTTAATGTTTAATCAGCTCAAAGCTACATTTGAGCATCACGCCATATCAATACTGAGTCATATGCATCCATTGGACCCCATGAAGAAGAAAAGGCTTTATCAGTGGTTGAAATATGCCTTTCCAGTAAGAAAAATCACGAACGTGATGACTGTCAGCTAATGGTGGTACAGGAGCTACACAAATACGTGGCTGATCAAACCAAAGCTTTTCTTGAAAGGCAGCAACTTATTGCGAAAGGTCAACAACAAGAGATCCCCACCCGACAGCAGTCGCCAGTGCGTCGCCCACCACCTCCGGCCTACCCTGCAAACCCTGTGGTTACCACTCATGCCCCTTCTACTTTGATCTCAATCAGTAGCTCCTCGGATGATTCTCGCGAAGCGACACCTCAACTATCCTCTTCCCTTCCTATTCGCAATACCTCAAACAACCCGCCTTCTGCGTCTTCATTACACCTTCCAGGCCCAGATGGCGAACCCGCCAGACTTCCACCACTTCAGGTTATGCTGGATCTCATTTCCGTCCAGGACCCAAAGACGAGCAAGATGACGCTTGCTACGATATCGAACACGTTGTACAATGATTGGTCATTTTGGTGGCCACCATTGGCTCGAAACATGGCCAGACTATACTCTTCTGCTATAATGGAAAGCTTACCTCCAGCTTGGAGGCATACACGTCTCTACGAATCGTTGGAAGAAGCCAGCCAGACGTTTTGCTCTGCAGCTCGGAGGAAAAAGGAATTGGCAGCAGCTCTCAAACGGCCTGCTCGTCCCCCAAGATCGAGAGGTTCTATGACAGTCGCGCAAATTCATGAAATCTCGGAAGACGAGTGGATTGCTGAGGCTGCTGAATACAAAACCATAGTGCATAGAAAAAGTAAAGTCAGACCTTCTGGCAAATGGGAGTCGAGAAAAAACGAGCACGCAACAACATCAAATTATAACCCACTACCTGCCGATTATCCTACCATTGGCAATACCGAGAATACGAAAAAGGAGGTTGTCACAAAAAATACTCAAAAACAAGCCCATGAGCAATGGAAAGAGAGTATCACATCTCGGTCACGCTCCCCCTCACCCGACCCAACTACCTACGAATACAAGAAACTACGAGTCGAAATCAAACAACGAAAACTCCCACCTCCACCACTCCCCCTCTCACAACAAGCCACCCCGCGCCCAACAGTCGGCAAACTCGAAATGAAAACGCCTCACTCTCAAAAAGGCCTCCCTCACACCCTCCAATCCCACCCCTCCGGCAAACTCACCCGTCTCCAACCCAAATCCTCCAAACGCCCTTCCTTCACCTCCCCCGACCCCCGCTCCCCAAAACGCACCCGTCTCTCCCCTTCCACCTCCGAAGCCTCCTCCCCCACGCCTTTGAACCGCGAAACCTCCCCCTCAACCTCCTCCATCACCTCCGACGAAGAAGAACAAGAAAAACTCAAACCCTCATCCCTCAACATGACGCGCGGTCCCAACGGCAGCATGCGCTGTCTAGGTCCGCAATGCCATTTCGTCGAGTATGCGCCTGATGCGCGCGAGGGACGGGAGCGCATGGTCGGCCATTTCGCGGCGCATGAGAGGGAAGATCCGGTGTTGGTGCTTGCGAAACGGGAGGCGAAGTTGAATGGGAGGAGTGTGGGGTTTTTGATGGAGAAGTTGCTGGAGAAGGAACGGGAGGAGGAGAGCAGAAAACAAGGCGGGGCTGGGATGGGGGGTGTGGGGATTGTGAGGAGGGAGTTTTAGAGGGGGGGGTTGGGAATGGGATAGGGAATCTGGAATGCGGATGGGTTTAGTGGGTGTGGTTGTGGTTAAGGTTGAGTGGGATGTGTGTGCATTTTATGGTTGGTGATGAGTATACGTATGATCATGGAATAGGTTGGATGGTAGGCGTTGTTGGGTATCCTTTGCAAAGTGCATGTTGGATGATGAGATGAAAGAACGGAAAAGGTTATTACTAGATGTATACCCAAGACGATGGCTTTTATAGGTATCGTAGCGAAACTTCACAATTTGATCTCAAGGCTTAGTTAGCACTCTGGTGTCAGGTACAATAGCGCTAGTACTTAGGGTCACTCCAGGGGCATAAGCAAAGCACATCATCAAGTTAAGATATCGAATTCGTGAACGCTGACAATATATATCATTCTCACAAGATCATATATACCTACCCTCAAAAGAAGTACACGCCATACTCCAAACACCCATTCCCCCCTCCCCTAAATACCCCCTCTCCATTTCCCTATCTCTTCCCCCCCGCCCTCCTCGCCTTCCCCGGCCGTTTCGCCGCGCCCCCTTTCATCTTCTTACTCGAGAACCCCTTCAAATCCCCCGTGCTCATCGCGTCACCACTCTTCTTAAACCGTTTCTTGCCTCCATGTCCGTATTTCTCGTCTTTCTTCGCGCGTTTGTTGGGGCCTTCGCGGTTCTTGCGCGAGGGTTTGGAGGATGTTTCTTCTTCGAGGGCGACGTCGAAGAGGTCCGCTTCGTTTGTTGTGGTGGTGTCGGCGCCTTGGCGTTCTGAGGGGGGGTTAGTAAATGGGAATGGAAGGGATGGAAGAGGGAGAGGAGGGGAGGGGGAAAGGGAAGGGGACGTACTTCGTTTCAGATCTTTGATTTTATCGAGGGTTTGTTTGCGTTCTTTATCACGTTCTTGTAGTTTTGCTACTTGTACTTGTTTTCCGAATTTCTTCAGATCTCTCTGTTTCCTTGCCTCTGCGGACGCCTTCTTGCCTGCCGCTTCTTCGATTAACTTCGCTTTGATCTTCGCCATGTGCTCATCCGCCTTCACCATCTCGGCGAAGTAGTCTGTAGGTCGCGTAAATGGCACGCCCTCTTCCTTGAGTAACTTTCGTCCTTGTTGTGCTGCGGAAAGTGATTGTGCGTAGAATGCTAGTTCGCGCTTGAGATCGTCCGAGACGTCGTCGATTACGACGGGCTCGGAGGTGGTGATGGTTTGGTGTTCGGAAAATGTCATTTTGGATACTGGGAGGGATATTCTTTTTAATGCTGCGTTCAAGGCGACTGTGTTGTTGATTGTGAGACGTTGGTGGGGTATAAGGTCTTCTTTTTCGCCGTCTGAGAGGTCTTCGAGATCGGATACGGGTATGTCTTCATCGTCCTCTTCTTCTGAATCTGAGTTGTTCTGATCGTTTTCACCGGCTGAGGAATCGCTGTCGCTTTCGTCGATACCTGCGAAATCAATCTGCAACAATTGTTAGAAGTGTCTAGGACAATTGATAGTTCAAATCATTACCTCCATCTTGCCAGCAACTTCATCATCCTCCTCTTCATCGCTGACACTCTCCTCGACCGCAGCTCCAACAGCCTCTTCCTCATCTTCCGCAACCTCATCCTCACTCCCCTCAACATCCTCCCATTCCCCCTCTACAATCTTTCCAACATCAGGCGTGTCCCCACCTTTTTTGCTTTTCGTTTTTCGCGCCAGCTTCTCCTTCTTTTTCAAATTTAATTTCTTGTAACCCGTACTCTTATCTGCGGCAAGCGCCATCTTTAGCTTTCCTTTGTTAACCATTGTGGCGGTGGGTATTCAATTGTCGCAAAATTGGGCAGGCTTTCCTCGGTCTTGAAAAGAGCTTTGGTAGATTTTATTTTCGAGGCGGGAACTTTTTGTGCCGCCAAGCATTGACTCCACTTTCTTCACCGCTTTGTAGATGCATAATTTATGCATCGTTACGAAGAGTTTTGTGCACTTCACATAATTCTAGTGTCGTTCCTCCTTTCCAATCCTAATCGATCGACCCATCCATCCAGTCATTCATGCTATTTTGTGAAACTTGCTTCTCTCGCATCAATCAATCTCTTTACTCATTGGAAGTGCTATAAATCCTTTTAAGAAAGGCACTCTAGATCTTGAACCTCGAAAAATCGCTTCTTGTTTCTGTTCTCTCCCTTCGGTGGCTCATTACTCGTCCGCATACCTGCCTTCTTTTCTTCCATTCCATGTCCCTGAGTTCTTCGGAGTATATCCAAAAACAAAAGCTTTACGATGATTCCAGGAAGAATTAGCTATCAATGATCAATAGCTCGCACCGTGGAACAAGAATTCATGCCTTATTACCCAAAGCCACAAACCAGACTCCGGCCAAACCGGGCCAAGGGTCACTGAACAAACAGATCCAGGCATAGCACACATTTATATGCTGCTGTTACGTATTCATGATTCGGCAAGCCAAATTTTATGTTTTGATGAAAGAAGTCACGTCGAAGTCACGATGAAATAGCTCTGACCAAGTCTCCCCCTTTTGGTACATACATTGATTGTCTAACGCTTGTGCGAGCATCTATCAGGCAGAAACCAAAACTCACATACCTCTCTATTCGGGATCAGGATCTTACCAGCTTAAGAAACTCTCTATTACCACTTCTTTCGATCCTCCAAGATAACATCGCCAGCCTTGGTCCCCAGCATAAATGTCGGAATTACTGGAAACGCACCCGGAGTCTTTGGGAATACGCTGGCATCAACCACCCTTAGTCCTTCGGTTCCTCTGACTCTGAATTTGCTATCCAGTACTGCCATCGGGTCATCATCAGCACCGATAGCACAGGTGCTTGTCGCATGATGACTCCAAGTTTGAGCACGAATCTCCTCTTTCACATCACAATCTCGCTTTCCGCTAGCACATGGAAGGATTTCCTTGAATGGTCCTAGGGGCGCTGCAATGGAATCAAAAACTTTACGCCCGAACTCTACGCCGTCCACAAGGGCCTGCAGGTCGACTTCGCCACCCTCTTCGAAGAATCTGAAGTTGATATCTGGCATATCTCTAGGATCATTAGACACTAGTCGCAGTGTACCCTTCTTTCCTTGAGGGTTCATCTTCACGATCGAGAAATCAAAAGTGTTGGGTCCGTGAGCTGGAACCTGGTTGACTGTTTGACCAGGCCAATATCCCTCGAAGGTTCCTCCCGCAATGCCGAAGAAATAGATGTCACGCTCACCGTTGACCGACGCAGAGCTCTTGAGCATCAGAGCACTCAATGGTCCTTGAGTATACGGACCTTCGCCCCGATGCCAGGCTTCGAGACATGGATCGTCCGGAGTTGAACCATATGTACACACTGGGCCCTTTGAAGTAAAAGGTTGGGAAGCGCCAGCTGCGACTCCGTATTCCGTGTTATCTTGCAGATTGGAGCCGACGCCAGGAGAATCGACGAGAACAGTGATGTTGAGACTTTCGAGGTGTTCTTTTGGACCGATACCGCTAAGCCTGTTCAGTGTAGTGTTAGAATCTTTCTCACATCAACGGCGCTATAGAGCTCGAAATTCAACAACCAATTCATTCGTGGAAATGTGCCGATGCTGATATAGCACTCGGAATTTGTTCTGCGAGAGCCAAGGCGCAAAATATCACTTACATAAGAAGCTGAGGACTGTTGAATGCTCCTCCAGATACTATAACTTCCTTCCTTGCATACGCTTGCTTCGTACCCGTGGCAGCTGCTGCGTTACTTGCAGTAAGATTGAAACGAGGATCTGCTTTGTAGTGGCTCATTCCAGCAAGGTATTCAACTCCAGTCGCTCTAGGCTTCTTGCTTTTGGTGTCGAACAGCACCTTCGTTACAAAGCTATGCAACCCCAGTGTCAACGGGTACTTCTTAGCATTTAGTGTATCGATGACCACATCTCTGGAGCTGACACGACGACCCATTGGGTTTCTATGCGCCGGAAATCCGAAGAGGCCTTCCTGGTAATCTCTGTTGGTGTCATTGTTATTGAGATCGCGTGTGATCAAATCGTATAATTTATCAGGATCCTGTCCGAAAACTTTTGCGGCAGCTGAGAGTACCGTCTGGGCTTCCGTTGAATTTCTAAGAAGCTCGGGACCATTGGTGGTGATGTCAAGCCATCCATCGAAACCGTGACCACGGGTTCCTTTGGGTACGCTCGGATTGTGGTAATTTTCAAGCTTGATGAATTGCTCTCTCATGTTCGCCGCGCTTTCGAAGTCAGTAAATCCAATTCAATTACTACTTGCACGACACTTACCTCCAGGAATCATCGCCAGTCATCTTTGCAATATCGTCCCAATCTCTGTCGCTTGGAAGTGGTGCACATTGAGCATTATGTGTCCCGCATCCTCCGAGAGTTCCAGTTCTTGGATAATAGATTCCCAACTCTTTGCTTCCTGCTGGTGGATCTGTTCCTACATAGTATCCGCCTCCAGGAACCTCCCATGTCAAATGGTTATACTTGCGCTGCAGAACCGGATCGCTGTGATATTTAACAAAGAAATCCCATCGCATCAATGGATCATTACCAGCAAGAGAGAACCAGCCGGAGATTTTCTCATTGAGGTTTTCCCCTTGGTCATCACCTGCCTCAAGCAATAGCACTGACTCTCCTGCTTTTGCGAGATTGGCAGCTAGAGTTCCGCCTCCTGGTCCAGAGCCTACCACTATGTAGTCGTAAGTGTCAGCCTTTTGGGGGTTTTCGAGAGCGCTCGTGGCGAGGAACAAAAACGAGAGAATTGCGGGAAGAGATAATTGTTGCTTCATTTTAACTGTTTCCTCTGCTGGAGGAGGTTCTGGCTAATAATTGGTAGTTCGGGATGTCTTTTACATGTACAAGAGTCACTGCGATGGGCCCAGGCTCGTCTTTATAAGAGCACATCGCCCATTACCAAAATTTTCTGGTACCTGGAATCATCCATATCAACTACCCCGCAGGTTCTCGTGCCAGCCGAGTACAAATCACCCAATTCAACAAGGACTTGCGGCTCAACCTATAGCACTTGGCAATCTTCCAGATTCAATACCTTTATTACTGCAACCACTTCCGAATCAGTACTGGTCAAAGGTTTGAATGAGTGAGTAAGCATCAGTTTTTCCGTTCAGCCATTTCATAGGCACTGTAGTGCTTACGCGGCGACCAATGAGGAGAACCGTCTCTTTGCTTTTGTGCCAGGACATGTCCCATATGTCGATGCAAGCGAGGAGGTTCCATGCGAAAAATGCACACTTCTAGATTGTAGATGGTAAACTGCAAGTGCTACTGTAGCTGTCGAATTGCGGATCTCGGCAGTTATCCATTGGAAACAACTCCGACCCAGGCATTGCCTCGTACTTGTTGTAGGTCATAAAATGTGCCAGCAACGCATCCGGACCATTATAAGATATTTCTAATTGCCAGCAACCCTCACGGGCCGAGCCGTGATTTTTGGTTGGTTTCCAAAATGCTGAACAAGATGTTGGAATCTGCTACCATGTACTTGACACGGCACTCCGAAGTGTGGTGGGAGACTTTGGGATTTTGATCGGAAGTTGAGATGCATTGTCGAATCAACAACAGCCTTTCAACAGCTCGCGTCCAATAAAGCTTACTGCCCGGAATGCGGCATTTAGGTGCCACATGTATGATTGGGAGAAATGGACAATTGATCCGAGAATTTCTCTCGAGTGGCGGTACGGATAAATAGCTTTGCTTCGTTGGGTTGCCTCCCGGTTATTTGATTGCAGCAGATCGTGGGCGTGATCTCTAAATCGCTTTCGAAGATAAGTAATCTGGTTGCAATGGTACAACCAGCAATATAGTAAGTTTCTGTAGTCCGTTGATTGTATTTTAAGGCTTGATAGGGATTATTCGGTGGATTCTGAGCCACCACCATTTAGTCCCTTGGGAATCAACGAACCTGAATGCAGATATTTGACAGGTATCAAATTGACTATGGGAAATCCAGACGAATTAAAGGTGAATGGTTCATTATTGCGAGTAAGCCACCTGGATTTGTTTTAACACAATTTCAACAGATAGAAGTGCTTCAATTCAACGAGTGAGAATTCCAAGAATCTATACGTAGTTGACAAATGACGGTCAAGTTATTTCACCTTTTCCTGGGCAAACACCGATTGAATATGGGGGTGTGAAATGTTTTACTAGAGACAAGAGACTTTGGCTATTGTTTCATTATATTTGATATCTTTCATTCAAAACCAAGAAGTTGATATGCAGGCATTATTTTGTAGAAAGAGTTCACATTTATTGTCTCGCGAGTACCGGTTTGGGTCGCAGTATGCGAAAGTAAACTTGGAGAACACGCTGGTTGGTGTTCTTGATTGCAAATCGTCTGTCAACCAAATGGCCTGGGAAAACTCACTTCAAGTATAGGTAGTCGCGATTGAGAATCTTTGTTTTCACCTGGCACGTCTTGACATGATCAACTTTTCACAAGTCCCAATACTGGATCCAGTTACGGTGCTGATGGATCAAAGTAATTAGAGGCTTGGAATCCAGAATGGAGTGTAACGTTGCTTTCAGTCACTCAAATTTGCCAAGTACTAGCCCATTTTGACAAAAGAGTCTTTTGCAATCATATGCCAAAAAATCCCGTGAAAGTTAGATTTCTCCTCTTTTGTCTCTATGAAGGAATGACGATCGCTAGTGCGTCTCGTCGTTACTGAATCATTCTTGGCGTCTGTGGTTCTCGTTAACTAAGGAGGTTAAGAAACTTGTACAAGCTTAATGAGCGTTGGTAAATACATCAACGCTTGGCAGAATACAACTTGGCTAAAAGTGAAGTTGATAGGTGGATTTGGGGTTCGCGGAATACATTTGGTGATCAATTGTCGTGCTAAGAACCAAGAATAGTTCTCAATTCATGGAATTTGTTTTGTGTTTGTCCAAATCACAGGATCTGGTTTTGATTGAGTGGGTAGGTGGGTCTTAAGTGCTACAGGGAATTTTGGATAATGAAAGTATAGATGGAACCTAATGAGGCCCTAGTATGATAAGAATATCCGGTGATTTGGTATTTTCTAGCGGCGTCGTGAGAATGGTAGAGGTCGTAGGTATTGGATGCTGGCGCTGGCATTGAACCAATTTTTTGGAGGCTTGGAGGTTTAGGGATATTGAGGGGGGAGGGGGAGAGAGGATAAGAGGTGGAGGGAGGTAATGGTAATGTGGGTTCTGGTGTAGTCTTGGATTGATGGATGGTTACATTGGTTAGTGAGGGGTATGAAGGTGAAGATTATTGTATGTGGAATCGGACGGGGGTTATATGGAGGGATAAAAAGCTTGGCTCCTACACGATCTACAGCCGCTTATTTCTACTAATCTATTTTCTAGTTTTCTATCTTCCTTGTGCTCCACGGAGTTACTCAAAAATGTTCATGATCTACTTTTGCACGTTGCCATGCTCCAGGAAAGACTATCACTAGATTGTCCAGATTGCAGAATATGTTTGGACAGGACAAGTGGTACTGTGGAACAGAAAATGAAACAGTAATACTGATGATGAATTCTAGAAAGTCAAAATTAAGCAGTAGCTAGGCATATTATCGCGAGGTGATTCACAATCAGCTTACTTAGCGCCACGCTAGTGCAAGTTTGACAACCTGATGAGATTTTAGGACTCTTGTATGTTTTCTGATGGTGATGCTAATCTTTGAGACGACGTCTGAAAGCAGCGTAGGAACTAGACTACCTCACCATAGTAAACCAGCTGATCAGAGTCGACTGTCGTGTTTTAGACTGTTTTGTCTTTTGGGAACTTTCTTCCCCGATACTTGCCGGGCGTAAGTGACAGGGTGGTTCATTAGATTGTTACCATTAATCTGGAACCCAATCAGAACAGTTCATTCTCAGCCTTAGCTCCTGAGTAAGTGACGGTATTTTGTTGCGGAAGGAACGATCGTCGGGTCTAACCACTCCAAGAGCTTTTGGTAAGGATCTCTATAGTTCGCTCGAAAGTTAAATTTAACCTCCTCTTTTCTCAGGAACCATGCAATATTTCAGCATTATCACGATTTCACCATCTCACCAAAATCGCTCCTTGGCACGAGTACATATACACGTCTCCCTCCTCCCTCCCTACCTTCCTCAGAGTTCACTCAATATTCAATTGTAGTTTAACACACCGCACCCTGATTATTACTGAACTTATTACATCGTCCTGCCGTCGCCATGGTCAAATCAGGAGCGCCCCTTCTGACCCTGTCCTTCGCCGGTCTGTATTTTGTAATCGTCGATCCCCCTCCGTGGCCAGGATACGACTGGAAAGCCAGGAAGTTTGCGAGGGACTTGGATAACATGATCTCTGCGCTTGAGCGGTTCTCGTTCGATGACTAGATCATCCCTGGCAATTTTTGGAATATACCTTCTCGTTGAGAAACACTTTTTTCATTGAGTTTCTGGCCTTTGGCTGGGGCTTGAAGAAGATTGTTCGCTGCTTTGATTTGGAGTTGGATTTGGGTTGGTCTTGAAGCCATCATCATGCCCACATGTGGCTAAACCCAGTTGTTCTTTCTGTTCCTATCACTATCCGAATGCACCTTCCTTATTCTCGCATCCCACATCATGAGCAACGAATACAGTCTGTTTATCATCTGAATCAACACACCCATGCCTACGTCTCTCGTGCTCGCTGTCGTATTCTTTCAAGTAATTCTCAATACTGATGCCCTTGCCTCGAATCCACATTTGATCTCGTCGACTACGTTCTCGCCTACCTCGTCAATTCTAAGCCTCATAATGTGTATTGCATGTAGTTTCGATCCTTTTCTGCTGAATTCTCAGAAATATTTAAAGCATTTTAATCACTGTCGCTTCCGGCACAAAACTACTCGTCTTGATTGCGCGATCCCATTTAATCTTTTAATATTCTTCTTAGTCACTATTTCCCACCCATCAACTTGTACTGTGAATCGATTTTTCGCAGAGCACATACCTCGCCAAACCTTTGTAGCCACAAGTGCTCCTTCGAAATTTCTACTTATAACATAACACAGTTCGCAACCCCAATGCTCAGAGAGCGATTCTACATCGTCATTTTCCTGCCTAGGTACTAATAACAGATATCCTGATGAAATTTGTCTTCCCCTTACCTCTCTGCCTAATCGCACTTGGCGATGTCATCCCAAAGCCCAGACAAAATGTGAGAAGTGGATTATGGAGACTTCTTAATTTATCCCCTCATTTATTATGGAGCCTTACTGAAAGATGGCGTAATATTGCGAGATGCAACAAAGAAAAGATGGGACGAGGATGGCACCTCAAGTCTAGAATATAAGATTTAAAAATATTCGCTTTACATTTTTGATTTGTTCTCGCGACCATTACCTTTGATAAGTTGATCGACACAAAATGTAACAACATTGGAACCCCAAAATAGAATGACTTACAAGAGCCTTGGTTCTTATACCCTTCCAATGTGGCAGGTACTATTCTACTCAGCGAAATTTGATTCGATCATGTATCGATTTCCATGGAAAGAAATCGTGTCATAACGGCTGATGTTCAGATGACTGGCTACTTCAAAGTAATCGACAGACTACACGAACAAAAATTCTCTTTGAGAATTGAACTGACTTAGATGATGGTCGAATCTTGAAATCAGCTGTAGACTCATGATACCAAAAGATGGACTTGAGCAATTCCCGTCCACGGCCAGCTGCCATCATGTCACTAATGGGGGAATGTTCACTCGACTCTTCAAGTTCCTCGATTTGAAAGCAAACTTCTTTTAACATTACATAAATCACTTCGAATACCGCCTTGACGATAGACGTTCCACTGTCAAGCTTTCAATGTCTTTTGTGATGCGGAGGTCCGTCGTTCTCAGCTAGCTGAAAAAGAGAAGAAGAAAAAACACACACAAAAATCTTTCATCACAAACAAGCAGACTCCCTCGAGGTTATCGAATATCCCATTAGTTTCAATAATACTGACTTGTCATTCTGAGCACAGATATCATGCTCCCATCGCATTTCTAACCCGACGTCGATCAGACGCACGACTCGCCCCCTGTCTCGTCGCAGAATTTAAGCGAGACAACCTCATTGACCAATCTCCGAAACATCTCCACATGCCATCTCAATTCAGCTCCTTCGAAACCCAAGAGATCGTTTCACGACTTTTAAGCTTCAATCGTCCATGATGCCATGCGCTTGAGGAGCAACCAGAAAGTTCGTCCCGACGGCTTCACGCCCGTGCATTTACGAGCACGGAACGCATCGGATGGTTGTCATGCGGGTACGTTGTGGGACTCTGCGGTTTGAGTTGTTGTCTTTTGCGCTTCCAGCTTTCTTTTCTCTTTTCCTATTTTCAACGAAGTCATTCTTTTCTTCGATTTATCGCGATTTCAACGGCGGGCCCTACATTCTTTTCTTGAGCTGGTTCTCACTTCCCTCTTTTTATATTCTTTGTACATTCTTTAAGTATGAGATTGGGCAGACTTTTTCGACGAAGTCAGGTTGAGGCGAGAGATGGGGTAATGATCGTGGGGGGTAATGTGCAGGTGTTTACGAAAGATGTGAAGATTATGACTATGGGGAGGAGACAGGAGGAGCCGACGGCTGTTGAGGGTGCGAAGCCAACTAAACAGGAAGATGCTCCTGAAGCAAAAGAGACACCACCAGCTGAGGGTGCGAAGCCAACTAAACAGGAAGATGCTCCGGATGCAAAAGCGACACCAGCAGTTGAGGTCCCACAGGGAAATGGAGATGACAATTCCGCAAAGGCGAACGAAGAAACAAAGCCAGAGGAAGCAAAGCCAGAGGAAGTCAAGTCAGAGGCGGCCAAGCCTACGCCTTCCCCAGAGGTAAGTGCCCTTAGATGAATTGAAATGCACGATTCTAAAATCCAACAGCCCGCAATTGAGTCGCCCAAACCGAAAGAAACAACTACAGAGACGGCCAAGAATGAACCAAATCCTGTCGCGGAAGCAACTCCAACTGTAAAATCGACACCCACTGTAGAGCCCGTAACAGTGCCAGAGGCAACATCGACCACGCCTACACCAACTCCAGTCGCAAATCCAACTGCAGCTTCAGAATCGCCCGTTATTGTTCCAACCTCAGAAGATGTGATCCCTACTCCAGCCACGGATCCAACTCCAGCCTCAGAACCACCTGTGGCCACTCCAACTTCGGATGCTGTTACCCCTACTTCAGAAGTTATCGTTCCCGAGTCTACGATTGCTGAGATTAAGCCTACTCCTGTGGCAAGTGAAGTTGTAGCTGCTACCTCGGAGACTCCTCTTCCGTCAGAAACTTCCAGCACTGAGATCCCAACAGAGACACCAGTACTAGTTGAATCAACAACCTCTGCTGAAAGTTCTACAACAGCAGAAACATCAACATTAGCCGAGATTACGGCGCCAACAGAGACTTCTTCCATCACAGATACCGCGGTGCCTACTGAAACAACTTCCATTCCAGTAGAGACTTCTTCTGCAATCGACACCTCAGTATCATCAGAGACTTCGATTCTGGAAGCAACCTCAACTGCAGATATCCTAAGTTCTACTGCTAGTCTCACTGAATTAGTAACAACCGCGACATCTTCGACGGAAGCGATTGCTGCAGCTTCTACTACCGAAGTAGCTTCAACAATCGAAACCGATATCGCAGCCACATCTTCTATCGCGTTCACAGATGTCCTAACGACAACATCGGTAGCAGATTCGACATCAACTGCAGACCTTGCTTCTACCACAGACGTCGCAGCCGTAGAGAATACAACAATATCAGAAACGACAACTGCGGATTCCACAAGCACTAATGAGGCAGAAGCAGCAGCATCGACTACTTCAAGTGATGCAGGATCAGCAACATCAACGACTTCGAGTGATTCAGAGGCAGCAGCTTCCAAAACCTCAGCCGAGGCCAATAAAGCTACCAACACAGGCAGTTCTTCGCAAGATAACACTGCGACTTCTTCAACCACCGACGAATCCGCAAAAGCAACAACCTCAAGTGAAAATGCAGGAAACAAATCCAAAGCCACCACGGACGCAACAAAGCCCACGGCTGCAGACGCATCATCAACAGCCAACGAAGCAAAAGCCTCGAGCAGCCCTTCAAAAGTCACCGGGTCCAGAAACTCAACACAGATAGCCCAATCTGCCGACCTCGCCAACCCATCAACCTTAGAGACTCTCCTCTCATCCCTCATCCCTTCCACCTCCTCCAAACTCACCTCTCAAACCATCTCCACGCTCTCAACCACCCGTCCAACAACCCTCGCCACCCTCCGCGCAACCGCCCAAGCAGCCGAAGGCACCGGTCTCAACGCGGGCGTGATCAGCAGTTCCAACGACCCATCCTCTGATCCCAATTTCGGCGGCAAAACAGGTGGGCTCGCCTCTGGATCCGTGAATGTGATTTCGAGTCCGCTGAAGACACCTGCTGCGATTACGGGGGTGGTTTTGGGGAGTGTTAGTAAGTGCCTCATCTTCATTACCCGGTATTTTTGAGAAATGGCTGGCTAATGTGTGAAATAGTCGGTATAATAGCCTTTGGCACCCTAATCTTCTTCAGCATCCGCATTTTCTTCCGGCGTCGTCGTCTCTCCCTCCCACACCACCACCACGGCGCACACTCACCCCCTCCATCTCCCCTTTTGACTTCTCTAAACTCACCATTACCACCCGGATTCGCGCATTCAATGTCTCAGAGAAGTGGTGCTAGTAAAGACCCGTTCTGGAATAGGGGTCATGGGGCGAGTAGCACGATGAGAAGTTTGAATAGTGTTAATACAGGCGGTGGGTATGCGGATGAGAAGGGATATGGAGGCTTGGGATTTCAACATGATAATGAAGGATTGAAGAGGAGTTATGGAACTGGTGAGGAGAAAGAGATGGGGATGCCGGTGCCGATTAGTCCGTTGCCGCCGCTCGATGGAGAGAGGAAGAAAGGGTTTAGTCTTTTTCCTGCGCCGGAAAAGAAGGGAGAGGATGGAGTTTGAGAGAAAGTGTAGTGACTTGGGGGAGTGAATGGATGGATGAATTGTAGGGGGCGAATGGGGAAGATGAGGTTTACGGTGGATCTGGAAAGCGTGTAATCGTGATGTGAAAGGAGACTTGAGGTATGGATTGAAAAGATCAATGTTTGTGAAAATAAAAACTAAAACTAAAAAGAAAATAATAAACCAATCATATAATTTTGAAACACCACTGCTGGTATAAACATAACTGGGCATAGGGTCAGAATGTATAGAACAATAATGAATAAGCAAGTGAAATAGGTATGTCCGCTATACTGTTCTACTTGTGGCTGTACGAATGTAGGAAATTCAACACATGCCTAGTTTATCAGATCTGAGCAAGAAATCAGGTAACAATAATTGAGCACGAAAACGAGGGCTGTTACTGTCAAGAGCTGCATTAGCAGTTGGCTGCGGTTGGCTGCATACACCCCTTGAAGTTGACGCACGTCAACCACCTCAATCAACACCGCGTCGGTCACATACCCAGTGTCTTAAAATACTACCTGGAAGAGGCATGTCGTTTACGTGTTGGTTTTCAGGGATTCAAGTTCCTACCGATGCAGGAACCAACACCAACCTACCCCGCCTCCAACAAGCAGTTACCAACCGATAGAATATATGGTATCTCACTAGCTAGATATGAAGTGAATTCTACAAATATGACTATCATCGTCCACATTCCCTGAGCCTTGATCTTCACTCAAATTACTTTCACAAATCTCAAGTTAAACCCCACCCCAAAAGAATCTTCAAAATGGCACCTTCACGCATTCTCACTCTAGCAAACGAGATCTTAGCAAACACAAAAGCACTTGATGACTTCTTCACCCAAAACGACCTCGCACCCCCTTCTTTCGAAGAAGATACTCCCTTAATGTATCAGTTCCCTCCTGAAATAGCAGCCGCACAAGAATCTCTCTCAGCAGCCCTCGACGAGCTCTCCTCTCTCAACAAAGGACCTATCCAAACCATCGTCTCCAACTCCGTAAGTCTTCTCCCTACCCCTCCCTCTCCCCATCCTAACCAACTAAAACCCCCAGTTCGCCGGCTCAATCGGTCTCAAAACAATCCTCAAGTACAACATCCACAACCTCGTGCCCTTTGAAACAGGCACGACATTCGCTGAGCTAGCCCAGAAAACAAACTTGCCAGTTAAGAAATTGACGCGGCTGTTAAGACACGGGATGACGGATCACTTCTTCAGAGAGCCTGTGCCCGGTAGGGTCAAGCATACGATCGCGACGAAAGCGTTGGTGCTCATGCCGATTCTGGGCACGTGGGCCGAGATGGGGATGTATGAGGTTGGGCCTGCTAAGATGAATGTAAGATCTCCGCTCCACCAAAGTAAGGCGTTGTTAATGAGATATAGGTGGTCGATGCCCTTTCTAAATGGCCAGACTCGGAAGAACCTGAACACTGCGTACGTTCTCATCACCCACCTCATCAAATCCAACTAACCAATTCCCAGGGTTTCTCCCTAGCAAACTCCACTCCCCTCCCTATGTTCGAGTTTTTCTCCCAACATCCCCCCCGCATGACACGCTTCAAATCCGCCATGCAATTCCTACAAACCTTCCCCGGGTTAGAGACCTCCTACATCCTATCCAACTTCCCCTGGTCCACTCTCGGCCCCGCAACCGTCGTCGACGTCGGCGGCTCTCACGGCTTCGTCGCTCTCGATCTCGCTAAAACCTTCCCAAATCTCTCACTCATCGTGCAAGATCTACCATCTGTGATTGAAGACGCGAAAGTCAATGTACAGGCAACTGAGAGGGTGACGTTTATGGCGCATGACTTTTTCGAGGAACAACCGGTCAAGAACGCGGATGTGTATTACTTCCGCTGGATCTTGCATGATTGGTCGGATAGGTATTGCGTTAAGATCTTGAAAGCGCTCATTCCGGCACTTAAGAAGGGGGCGAGGGTGGTGTTGAGTGAGAGGTGTTTGGAACCGCCGTGTACGCTGCCGATTTCGAAGGAGCGGTGGTATAGGTATGCATTTCTTGTCGCTTTATTATTCTTTTTGTTGGGAGCTTAACTGATTGGAATAGGGATTTCGGATATCACGATGATGGCTACGTCGAATTCGCAGGAGAGGGATGAGGGGGATTGGGTGGAGTTGTTTGGCGTTGCGGATGAGAGGTTTGAGGTAGAGGAGATTAAGAGGATGGAGGGGGCGAAGTTGGAGTTGATTATTGTGAGGTGGGATTGAGGTGGTAGAACTGGATTTTAAGTGTATTCTTGGGGAACATTGGTGTTGCTGGAATCAAACGAGGCCTGTCTCCTTTGTGTTGTGTTAGGAACTTCAGAACCTTATGAATGAAAATATCGTCTACACTCACCTATCTTAATTCCCACCCCAATCTCCCCCCCCCCAAAATCACCACCTCCAAAAATTCCACCTCAAATTCTCATGCACCTACCACTTCACAACGCCAAGTCATATCTCCATCCCCATCCCACCGCTCACGCATCCGCCCCATGTCCATCTCGATATTACCCAGTTGGATTCCAACTAACCGGATATGTACTAACACCAATTTTCTCTGCAGTTGGAAGAATCGTGTTGGATTAAGCGAGAATATTTGATCGTCACGACCGCTCGTGCATCCGCCCCTTGTTGTGATGTTGGATGTGTGGATTAGTTGAGAGCGTGAGCGCAATAAAATAATTGATGAATATCACAAAATTTGGGTTTAATTGTTTTAGCAGGCACATCTTTGGCGGAGATTCTTAATTGCACATTTTCGGCATGTGAAAAGGAATATCCTGTCAAGGAAGTTAGAGTGTTAAGTGAGGTTTGCTCCCTTCAAGTTAGGCAATTAAACTTAACTTACACATGTCAATACTAGCCACTAAGAGGGAAAAAAAACACAAAAAGAGCCTAACCATGCAACTCAAGTCTACTATCACACAATCATGAAAGCCAAAACTACCCACCCATCGTGCTATCCAGCACAAAATAGTATAAAGATGAACACGTGCTACTCATCCTTCAGTAACAGACTTGCTGCCTGCATTCAATTAAGAGGTTTGCACTAACCGCCTCACTCGTAGACTCAAAACCCATAGCTGTGTCATTTAACTTTTATTATAAACTACACAAGCCTCTCCTCTTCAGCTTCTTCCAAATTGGTCAAAATGCATAGAAGGATAGTATACGGCATAAACACGCACTACTAGTCACCGACTCACTCTTTTCATCGAACACAAACCACCAAAAGATTTACTCACATATTTCTCGTCATCGCCTACTTTCCTCCATCTCCAACCCCAACTCCCATCTTCCAGAACCCCTAGTACTATCGACAAAAATTATGTTTTATTGTACGCTGAAATCTATACCGAAAACCCTCAGAAATGGCTATGAAATTTCGAATATCTAGGTATATACTAGAAATATATCTACTAACACGAATCCTCTTTTCTCACGTTCCCTTCCATTCTCAACTCCATTCTAAAAACCAAGTCTTAGTCGTTACCTCCCCCTCATCATCTCACCTAATCCCCAATCCCCACACCTCCACAATCACAACCACAAAACCAATCCGCCATATCCATTCTTCACTCCATCCCTCACCTCACCTCAACCAAACCATCCAAATCACTCCATCCCCACCAAAACAACTCCAACTCCCCACTCATTCCCTCTTCACAAATACCTCATTCAAATTATCCTGCTTAAACACCAACCTCACATCTCACCTCCCAATTCTCACTCCCCCCAAAAATAACAACCTCAGAGCTTCTATCCCAATTTTCTTGTTTACTAAATCACGGTGACATATATATTTAAACCAGAAGTCTCGCAATCACACGTCGCGTTCAGAAAGACCGATTGGTTAGGCGGATTTGGTTGATTCCATTATCTATGAGTAATCTACCCAGATGTCAGATCGAA
Source organism: Glarea lozoyensis ATCC 20868 (assembly GCF_000409485.1). Taxonomy (NCBI): domain Eukaryota; kingdom Fungi; phylum Ascomycota; class Leotiomycetes; order Helotiales; family Helotiaceae; genus Glarea; species Glarea lozoyensis. The sequence continues at coordinate 1,975,152 of NW_007360989.1, read as the reverse complement.
AAGTGGTCAGAGATTGTAGAAAGCGTGACTACTCTGAGCTGGCAACTCGAAACTGTGCTCGGGATATGCTGATCGGACTTTCAGATCTGAAGCTGCGTGGATGGAGAGGGCAAGATTCTGACGTTTGAGAAGATCTGTGCTGGAGAAGCTCGTGAGTAGTGGGGGGGCGGTGTTTTGGATGTTTTGTAAGTAAGTGTTATGGCTGTGGTTCTACGCTTGCCAGCTTCTCCTACCACGATCGTATCTTCTATATAATCTTACACTCCCATATATACACTTCACCCCTTCCCTCACCTCCATCCATCACTCACCTTCCATAAACACCAAACTGCTACCCTCCTACGACCCAATCTCCGCCCATCCCAACCCTAATCCTTCTCAGCCGTCGGCCTAAAAAAACACGCCAAATAAGCCAACGTCTGGATCCCCAACTGCAAATCCACTTCAACGCCCGTCTCTCTCTGCAAATCCGGCACGCTTAGCATAAACGCCTTTTTACTCCCCTTCCTCACAGCCACCTGTTCATTTTCCTTTCTCAACAACATGATCCTGCCTACGACATCAAATTTCCCATCCCCACCCGAGCCGCGAGATCGCAGGAGGAGCGCGATATCAGTCTCCTTGAAGCGACACACAAGATCGCCGGGTCTGACTGAATCGTGAGACCACCCAATCTGTCCCCCCTCCGTAACGACAAAACGATAGATATCCCAGCACTTCTCATGATCCGTGGGATCTAAATGGCGTTTAAAATGGCAATTCCTCGTCAATTTCGCGTGGGGTCTCGGATTCCACGGCCGCGCTTCCTTGGGACGGGGTTGGGCGTTTGCGAATTTGAGGTCAGATACGGATATAGTTGCGGAGTTTACAGGGTTTGGTTCCGCGAGAAGGGGAGAGGTGTTGTGGAAGATTGTGGGGAGGTGGACGGATTGCAGGACGGAGAGATTCCAGTTTGGGTCGGAGATTTTGAGTTCGTGCCGCCAGTCTTTGTAGGTGTGGTGGTTGCCCACTTGGGTTGTGCGGCGGGCGGCGATGATTTCTGAGCCTAGGGGGCCGAGTTGGATTATGGTGTCTGTCCAGTAGCCTTGGAGTGTTAGGGTTGGGCTTGATGGGGGGAGGGATTTGATCTCGTGGGGGGAGATGGCCAGGACGTCCCAGAGGAATTGGGCAAAGTACATGGTTGTGCTTTTATCTCCTGAAAAGGTGTAGGAGTTGGTGCCTTCGGGTGGATTGTTTTGGAGCTTGACTAGGTATTGCCAGAGCTCGAGCGCGGATTTCTTATAATCGACTTCGAGGAAGGAACTGTCATTTGCGATACCAAGAAGGCCGTATACCATGTCCCGGACATCTGTGGCATGGCTGTCTTGACATGCGTGGAGTAGATTTAGTAGTGTCCTTCCGGTTTCTGGCTCCGTCCTCGATCTTTCCAAAAATGCTGCGATACTGTCTTGAAGGAGCCGAAGGCCCTGTTTTGCCATTTCTGGCGGAATTCCAACACCATCTCTGTTTCTACATGCTTTTGCCAGATCGCTCCATTGAAGCATATGATAGCCCGAGTAAATGGTGATGGACTTCGCCAAGACGATCTCTTGGATGACCCAGACTCTTTTCCAATACTGCCGATCTAAGAAATGACTTAGTGCTGATGTCGCTTTCTGAACTTCATTTTCTGATGGTTCCAGAACTGCGATACAACTCGGATTTGCGAATTCTTCGATTGTCTGAAAAGCCCGCTTCGTAGGCCCATCTTCATGACCCAGCCAAATTATCACGTTCTTTGCAGTCGAATAAATATGTCCCATCTGCATAACCTGGTCATTTCTCTCCAAGACATTTTCTTGATCAATACAAATCGCATCAACCCACAATTTTCGTGTCCCGCGACTTGGACTGAGTTGATAGAGAGCATACCACAAATTGCTTCCCACCGTCATCCACTTCCCATTAATCTGGATTGGCTTTTCTCGAGCGTCAAATCCGTCATACTTCCATGTGTAAGATAACGCATGGTACTCCGGCGGCGGCGGTCCCTCACGTCCATTGTTAGTCGTGATAACGTTACATGATACGTATGGCTCTTCTTGTAGTAATGGAAATAGGACCAAAAGACGAATTTGATCTATGCTTATGGGATCATGTTGATATGGTTCGTCGATGGGTTTTTGGCGAATGGCAAGACCTGCTACCAGTGCATCTTGTTCACCTCGCTCTGCTTCCGCCGTTTCTTGGCCTTCGGGGACCAGGATGTTGTAGATGGATGAGGAGATTGACTTAATTTTCGGACTTAAGGCCGATGACAGATTCATGGAGATGGACAAGATTTTCGCAAGAGGTGCTTTTGTTTCGATATCGATATTGTTGTATATTTGGCGCTCATGAGATAAAACAATAGTGGTAGTGTCAGACCGTCAGACGTCAAACGGACAAGACGTTTTGAAGACGAGAAATATTGTAGGGAGCATCCCCGCGAATATACGGAGAGTCAAATGAATCCATATGAGAGTATGCGAATGTGAGTCTTGAAGACGAAGAATGTCGTGAATGTTTGCAAACACACAGTCACGAGCCGTTGAAGTCGAGGCCAGGAAATGGGTTGGGCTGCGTCACGTGTTGGTTCTCGGTCAGTTGCATCGGTTATACAAGAATGGAAGTCAGCGCTAAATGATGCAATGTGGCTGAGGTCTTTCAAATGGAGATTATCGAAATACCATAAATCGAAACACAAAATATGGAGTTAGAGGTATATTAATAAATTGGCCGTATCTCAAATTCTGTCTAGGTTTGACACCTGAAATCGGATGGAACCTTGGCGGTTTGAGCAAATATTGCTGATAGTTGGAAGAATATATTAGTTTCGTAGACACGTCTATTCTAGACGCAGCCTGTTTGTTCATGCGTGGTCGTGATTCCATCACGAAATGCGTATACCCCATCCTCTCCAACGCCAGAAACTTTTACAGCCCAGTACAAGCAAGCTCAAATCAGATCATCCCAAAAGCCGGTCCGTCTGCTAGCCCCATTTATGAGTGGCTACTTGATCCGGCTCCTTTTAGAGTTTGAATTCCATCAATTAATGCCTCCTCATCATCTCCCTTCTTGTAAGGTTCATCACGCTCTTCAAACCGATCAACCGATTTCACCTTGTCTAGCTGTCTCCTGTCCTCGAAACTGCTTCTTCCTCCAAATATCCGTGTCAATTCCGCACATGCTTCACTGTATATCCTATCCGCAGACTCAGGAAACTTGATCGGATTAGGCTTTTTGTCGAAAGCATGGACTGATTCCTTCACGAGTCCCCCATGGACCTTTTTATTCATCGAGGGATGCGTCAATCGTTCTCCAAAAGCCACACCTTCCGCGTTTAACATATCATATTCGCAAGTATACAAAACAATGTCCTCTGGGTATGCAGCTCTAAGGAAGTCGTCGGACGCGGCGGCAGGGGAGAGGTAGGGATCACTAAAATCGATGTCGGCGGTTGGGAAAAGATAGGAATCGTCAAACAGGTTCGTGAGCATTGGTGGGAGATTCTTCGCAGGTTGTGGATTAGTCTTTCGCTTCTCTTCTCTCGTCGTTCGAAAGTCTGTCGGCGGGTAAAAGGAAACTATTGCTCGTATCGTGTAATCGGGAATCTCTTGATTTATCTCCAAAGCGGTAGGCTCTAGATCTGACAACTTTAGAATTGATCCACTTGATGCCTCTGACACAAAACTCGGACGACTGTTGAGCGAGGGTGTTGAGGATGCCGCAGAAGAGGTCGCAGATAGGGGCTCACCGCCGTGTCGTGATGATGGTGGGTAAAGAGAGTCGTTGCTCTTCTTATTCCTTTTGTGGATTGGATTATTTTCTGCAAGAACTCGTTTTCCCGCGTCGTTTCCTAGATCGTGTAGCATCAGAGGGACCGTGAATGCGAAATTCCCTCCCGCAGAGAAACCGGACAATGCCATTCGATGGGGGTCGATTTGTAGTTCGTCGGCATGCGATGCTAAATATAATACAGCGTCCGAACCGTCCTCCACCCCGACACTGAATGGATATTCTGGCGCAAGTCTGTACTCTACGGAGACTAAGATGGCGTCAACCGTTGTGCATACTGTTGTTGCCCATCTTGCATCATCCGTGCCTGTCCCCAGCGTAAAGCCTCCTCCGTGGAAATTGACCACAACAGGATAACGATATCCTTCCGGCGCAGTCCAGTATGAGTCTGGCACATAGAACACCAATTTGAACGTTCCTCCTTTCGGCGACAGTCTCGAGGGTATCGTGATCTTGAAATTGGGTGCTGGTGGTTTGGGTTCTGCGAATCTGTGGATCTTCATTCCCACGGCCATGAGGCCCCGCCATATTGAAGCTTTAACCATTAGGAACCAGCGATTGTCAAACCAGTGCATCGATTGTGAAGAGTTGTGAAATACTTGATCTGAGGGCAGAGCGCATTCAGATATGTACACGCGTATCTCCTGGGAACCACTGGTGTATAACTAAGTGGGATGTCGCTGCAACGCAGAGGCTTGGTGTGACGATGTGGGGTTGATGCGCGTACCAAAGGGGCTGTGAAGCACCTATATACTTTGATCGGAGATAAGTATGGCCAGTCAGGTACTGCGACTAGTCCATCTATCGCGGGAAAATACCAGTTGGAATCGTGGAAATCGAGACTAGGTCGATAGGCGGGTAGCTCAATAATCTTCGTGCAGTTCAACCGCGTGCTTCTGGCCGGGTCGCACCAACGATTCAGGGTTATTTGGTGATTTCACTCCTTTTGAAGTCTGTGATATCTGTCATTATCACGAACAACTAGGGACAAGCTAGAGTCGCATAATTCAGAGAATTACAACACGTGCGTGCACTCGTGAAATTCAGCCCCATATCCCATCTTGGTAAGTGACATGTCGTTGAACATTGGGCTGGGTGCTTCCGTAGATACGTCACTATCCGGAGACGGCAAAACGTGATGCCGGCCAAAGCTTGCTATTTCATTATCACGTGATATAGATCTTGCTATGCTAAAAGGCTATCTCCTTTCTCTGAATCCAACGACATGTTCTTTTTCCTTATGATTTTGGAATCACAAAATAGGATTCTTTTGGTATCGTGAAATAGTAAGACGTCAGTTGAGACAGTGGTAACCACCAAGTACCTGGGCACCCACCAGCTCCTGGCTCGGGAGACGACCTGCCATACAGGGAAAGATTACCACACGTTACCAAAGCTGACTCGACCAGTAATCGGCAGCGTCAGGACATCGACCGCCCAGCAAGTCTGATTTGCAGGTTGATGACTGGTAGGCATTATATCAGCGAAGTATATTGCAACGGAAGTTGGTCTCCAACACGTTATTGGAGGAACTTTGATGGAGCTGAAACGCTTCAATCAAGTAGTTACTGTGGCATCCGACCGGCTGGTAATTACTCGCATGCAATTCAGAAGGAGATACAGTGCCATTTCAAGCTTCTTGTCATGGACCTGGAACTGCAGTACCGCTGGGCTATCTTCTCATCTCGTCCTGCTTTACCAATATCTCTTCTTGGGGCGTCTTGGGGCTTCAAATGATATCAGCGAGTCTGAAAGCCATATGGCATTAATCAGATAGGGATGGGATATCGAGCGAAGATATTTCCTCTTTGTCCCTTTCTTACAGTACCTGTTATTTCAGAGCTGCCAGTCTCTTCTAAATTTGGCTCCTGCAGCTGGAGGTGAGTAACGCCCGCTTAGTCATGGGATTATATTGGACCGGAGGCAAATCTCCGTGGGTATCCCGACCATTTCGATTGTCCAACCTCATTCCCCAGATGAGAATACCACAGACTGGGAAGATGACTGGTTTCAGCTGCTTGTCGGTTATGACGTTGTTGAAGGTCATGATAAGCCTGTGCACGACCACGTACTCATTTTTGTGAGACACGATTGAAAGTATTCAGGGCAGAATTGAGAAATATCTGGATGTGGTCAAGATTTTTGGTCCGACCTCAACCGCTTGACAGGCAACGGGAGCTTTGCGAGATGAGAGCGGAGAATTCTCTAGCACACTCACCACGCATTCTGGCCATACCCAAGGAGCTTTTCACAGAGCTTTTTACCAACAAGATCACAATTGCGCTGGGCGTGACATCATGGGGTGGTGTCCCTACCGGCATTCAATGCGGACTGCCCCACCATCAAAAGCTTCCCAAGGTCGCTCCTTGGAATCCATCTCCGGGATGCGTGTAACGCAGAATTGTTTACTTTCATCTTGACGACGTGGGAATTTATCCTCGTCCTCCTCATCCCCTTTCTCCCCTTCGTCTTCTCCTTTTTCATTCACCTTTCTCATCTCCAGATCAGATATTGCAATTCTGCAATTCTTGCAATCCATCGTTTCCCTTTCCGCCTGTCAACCAGCCACATGAACAAGCTCGAGTCAACTGATAACATAAGCGTTGATTAGATCCGACGGATCCGCTGCACAATAATCACTTTTCTCACCAACCATCAAGCTCAAACTGCACTCGGCCAGCCATTTCTTCTTGGTCCCACGCCAATCGTTTAAACTCGGCGAAAGGCGGTCGCCCTCGGACTCCATCCAAAATCCGTTAATCAGCAAACCGCATCATAAGGTACCAACCAGGAGCTTACCCTCAACAACCACCAGCCTTATTAGCTTCGCGCCCCCTCGAAATTGCTTCCGGTGTAAATTTTGCAAATTGAATGTTCAAAATGTCGTTCCTCAAGAAGCCGTTTCGCAAGATTAAAGATCTGACCAGCAAAGATACGGATGAAGATTCGGTTCCAGGAAAAGCAGAGGGTACGAGTGGTACTTCGACCCCTCAATCCGGCCTAGAAAATGGCCTCGCAAATGGCAACGGCAATGTGGTGGCCCCTCTGAATGGGAATTCCGTTTCAGGACACCCAAGTTCAGAGGTGGTTCGCGCAGATAAGCAGAGGAAAAGTTTGGATCGAGCGCGAGTAAAGGCCGAAAACAAAAAGCGGGAGTCGATGGCACGGATAGATGACGAGAAGTTCTTGGAGGAGGGGCCTCCAGAGTTAACAAAGCTATACCGACCATATAGCATGAATATGAGCAAAAGATGGAACCACGAAAATCGGGTTTTATTCAAGGAGATGAACTTCGCACGTAAGAACATTTCTTCTCGCTGCCTCTGGATTTCATACACATGCTAACAATTTGTAGAAGCAGAAGGGAAGGTTATCTCGTTCAGAGCGCGTATCCATACGCTTCGCAGAATGAGTGCCAAGCTTGTGTTTATAGTGTTCCGCCAGCAAACCATGACAATTCAGGGAGTTTTGCAGAGTTTTAGACCTGTGGATGAACTTGAAGGTATGTTGAGTCAATTAACAAGTGTCTAATCTTCACTAATTCTCTGCAGCTGAAGGCAACGGAGCGATTTCTGAAAACATGGTCCGAAGTATTGAGCACTACCCAAGCGAGACGATAGTCATTGTACATGGAAAGCTCCGAAAAGCCATGAAGCGAGTTAAAAACGCCACCATTCACGATTATGAGCTCGACGTCCTCGAGGTACACAAAGTTGGAGATTTGTCAGAACACGTTCCTTTTACCGTTTACGATGCGGAAAACATCAATCGAGACAAGGAGGACGCAGACGATGATGTAGAGGACGATGCAGGCGAGGATCAAACTCCTCGAAGCGCATCACCACATGAGCGCGATTCTACGGATGTCGCGCGAAGATCAATTGATGGCGTGCGTAGATCTGTAGATAAATTGTCAGACAAGCTCAATAATGCTAGTAGTCGCAGTAAGTAGATTTCGAGATTGCAAAGACATGGCTAACAATTCATAGGCACTATGGACGTTTTCAGACAAAACCGATCACTTCCACAAAGAGTTCGATTAAACAATCGTATTGTTGATCTTCGTACAGGACCAGCACAATCTATTTTCCGTATTCAATCTGGCATTTGCAATCTTTTCCGTTCTTATCTTGATACCCAAGGATTCATCGAAATCCACACCCCAAAATTGCAGGGTGGTGCGACTGAATCCGGAGCAACTGTTTTTGAATTAAATTATTTCGGACGACCAGCCTTCCTGGCACAATCGCCACAATTGGCCAAACAAATGGCCATCGCCGCTGATTTCGAACGAGTTTACGAAATTGGTCCTGTTTTCCGTGCTGAGGACAGCAACACACCACGTCATTTGACTGAATATACCGGTCTCGATCTCGAGATGGCTTTGGAAGAACATTATCACGAGGCTCTCGATATCATCGACGGAATGTTCAAGAACTTGTGGCAAGGAATTTACGACCGATACTCGAGCGAAATTGAGCTCATTTCACATTTCTATGCCCACGACAAGGTCAAGTGGCTGGATGTTACTCCAAGAATCGCATTCAAGGATGGTATTCAGATGCTCCTGGACAGTGGATGGGTTGAGGAAGATGGTAGCCGTCCATCTGTGCTCGAAGATATGTCAACCCGAGCAGAAATCAGATTAGGTGCTCTAGTGAGAGAGAAGTACGACACTGATTACTATATTCTCGATAAGTTCCCTGCTTCGGCTCGACCTTTCTATACCATGCCAGATCCATCAGATGACCGCTACACCAATTCCTTCGATATTTTCATGCGAGGGCAAGAGATTTTGAGTGGTGGTCAACGTATCCACGACGCAAAATTCCTCGAAAAGAAGATTAAGAAGGCAGGCATCAAACCAGATACAATGTCTGAATATCTGGAAGGTTTCAGATGGGGAGCACCACCACATGCCGGTTGTGGTATTGGGTTGGAACGTCTTACCTACCTCTTCCTCAATCTCGGAAACATCAGATTAGCTTCACTCTTCCCCCGTGATCCAAAGTCATTACCTGCCAAACCTCCAGTTATGGCTCTTCGCCATGACGATGCTAGCACCGTCAACCCACCATGGGAGCAATTCGATACCGATGACGGAACTGCAAGTCCAGCTCACGACACTCGCCTTCAACCCGTCGAAAAGCTCATTGCAAACTACGGTGATGCAGCCAATACTTCTTGGTTAGACAAACGTTATCAAATTTATCGTCATCCTTCGACCGGTGCTGCTCAAGGTTATATTGTACACAACAACTTTGCCATTGCAGTCGGCGATCCACTCTGCGCCAAATCCCAATACCCACAAGTCATTTCCGCTTTCATCCAATTCATCAAAGAGAAAGACCACCATAAACACCTCGGCATCAAAGGAGAACTCAAACCAATCTGGATGATTGCCGGAAAAGAAGTCGAAGAATATGTGGGCGAGAAATTCCAATGGAGAACTCTAGCTTGTATCGCCGAAGAGCGCGCCAATCCCAAAGACAACCCCGCCCTCAAAGACAAGGATCTGGCTCGTAAAGTTCGTCACGCCGAAGCAGAAGGTGTCAAAAACATCGAAATCCCATCCAATGAACCCGTCCCGGAAGACATCAAATCCCGCGTCGATCTCGGCGTCCAAAACTGGCAAAAGGGTCGCAAAGGAACACAAGTCCATCTCACTGAGATCAGACCATGGGTGGATGAAGCCCATCGCCGCTACTTCTACGCCCTCGGCTCCGATAACGAAATCAAAGCCATCGTCGTCCTCCACCAACTCTCACCGCAAAACGGATACCAAGTTAAATTTTCCCTCGAATTCCCCGGCGCCCCGTCTGGCACCATCGAGTCTCTCATCCTCTACTCTCTCCGTAGCATTGCTGCAGCCGATCCGGACACGCGACAGGTCACCTTTGGAACGGGCGCGATGCCGAGTCTGGAGGGTGGACGCAATCTGGGCAAACATAAGGTCAAGGCGCTCCGCAGGGCGTACGAGACGATCAATAAACAGTTCAAGTTGACTAATAAGAGTGAGTTTCGTGAGAAGATGGGGTGTTGGAATGAGCCTGTTTTCGTGTGTTATCCCCGTGGTGGCCTGGGTGCTGGGGGCATCAGGGCCATCATGGGATTCTTGGAGGAGGAGGGGTAGATGCAAATCTTATCCTGCGTCGTGCGAAGGAATGAGTGGCGGATTGAAATTAGTTGGTGGGATGTGGAGGGGAGGGAAGGGGATGGGGTGGTAACAAGACTGAAGAGAGGAGGAATGATGATTGAGGGCGTTGACGTTTTTAGTTTCTTAGCATGGCGTTTTGTTGTTTTCTTCTTTTCCTTTCAAAAGGATGGATGGATTCCTGGATGCTTTAACTCAGCGATTAAACAAGATGGATTGGGGTCTGAGACGTTAATGTGTAAAGATGCAAGCGGTTAGATATAAGAAAGACGAACTTTTCCTGATAAGTTCTCGACAAAGAAAAAATTATCTCTTGTGCTGAGATTGCGGTGTCTTGGCTACAGGCGTAAAAATTTTGTATGTGGATGTGAACCCTGTTATGTTTTAAGCTAGACCTACAGAGTCCTTAATGTTGCTTGCATAGTCCCTAACAAGCAAGTAAATGTCGCCAGCAAAACTGCACTAACAGCAAAACCGCCAGAAAGATCCTTTCTGACCACAGCCCACCCAATACCAAATGTAATACTAGAACCCATGATCAGAAGCATGAAAACCCAAGCATAAGCCAAATCTGCCCCCTCTACGAGCTCAATACCCCAAGCTATTTCATCATCGGCATCGTCTTGGATTCGAACTTGCTCTTGACAATAACCGGGGAAACGCTTAAGACAGTGACTGAGATCACAAGCCTTTGGACAACAGTAACGGTGCATCATCGTCCTGTGGCCGACTGGAGGCTCATGACGGATCGGTTTTGGATCGTAAGAGTAATCGCCATGGTTCACAGGCGGTATTGTTTCCAAGATTCGCCCTTCTACGCGAGAATGGAGGTCGATGTCCACTAGCTTATTTCGAGTGATTATGAACTGGAAACCATATCAGATCAAAGCGATGATAACTTTTCATATTTTGGGACGAGGAACTTGACTTACTCGAACGAATCGTATATCCTGGATACAGAATAAGGAAAGTAACCTTTTCAATGTTCCCGCTCGGCGATGATACGCCTTCTTTAATTCACAAAATAAAATTTCATCGCTAGCCACATTGAGATCAACGGGTACCATCTGTGTGAAGTCGTATCCTCTCCACGTAGTAATACACAAAAGTAGGAAGCGGGGAGTTAGTGAATTAGCGGTAGGCAGCTCGCCTAGTTCATGGGCATCACTGGAATCTACTCGATCCTTTCTGCCAGACAGACCAATCTTTCTCCTAAGCCGGGTCGTGATTTTCAAAACAAAGGTAGCAAGAACGCCTATTCTGTCGTACAACGAAGAAAGTGCTTCTCGAGTAATTATGCTCGGTACTGCGTTAGTAGCATAAGATTCGGAGTTTCGGTTTGCGCTGAGTTCACGCATCGCACTGGCGACACTCCCAGGAACGCTCTCGTAAAAGTCGTCGACGATGCCGTACCCGCAAGCCTAAGTAAATCCAGATCAGCATAGTCTCAGGGGCTTTCGAAAACAGATTTCCAGCTCACGCATATCCACTGGCCTCGCACCATGTTTGCTGGGCATGGCTCCTCCCTGCTTTGGATCGTAGCCATGAGACTTGTGCGGAAAATCGACCTCAAGTAAGCAGTCCAAAAGTGGACGAAACCAATGACGATCCGCAACTTATCGTCAATATTACCTATTCTTGATAGTCCAGAGAGTGTTTTGTGCTTTGAACCCTTATGGTGTGCCAGCTCACTCATCGTCGAAAAACCGACATTTTTCCCACAACCACTCATGTTGCATCTATAGGGCTTGCTCATTCTGCTCAGGTTTGTTTTCAGCTTTTCAAAGGCAGAGGATTTGGAAACCAAAGTTTTAAGATGCTCAGTCCACTCCTCGAAATCATGATCATCGTCGTCTCCTGCATGCCAAATGTCATCTGAGTGGTAGAAAGTTGCATTCTCCGTTGTAGGTAAGGAAACTGGAGGTTCATCAGATTCAACCACCGGATCAAGTTGCTCTAGGTACCGCTCTATGACGAGACTACTCTTTTCTTGACATGGTGGTAAAGTGGTCAGAGAATTACCGCTTGGTGGTTTCAAGTATGTAACCAAGTTCTGGGAAATGAGGTATCTTCGTGACTCTATCCAATTAGCAGAATGAGGTTTTATCTTACAGACTGGATCTGCAAGTAGGTCTTTGCTGAATAAGGTTAGAAGATCACCGAATTCTCGATGAAACTTATCCTCGTTTGCATTGGAAAGCAAACGACTGCAAGACGCAACGAGATCAATGTCCTTTCGGAAAATCTCAACCAACAGGGATATCGCAGATGATCTCTCTTCGGCGAGAACGGAAGACCGAGAAGAAATCGAATCAAGATTAGAAAACGCTCCATCCTGTATACTGTCAGTAGATGAGGTTGATTGATTGTCATCGGGCGAGTAACTGTTCCAAAGTTATCAAAGAGAGCTCTATCTCTAACCGATAGGGCTCAACTTACGCTTCAAGTTTATTGGTGTAAGACAGTAGAGAATCAAAAGTCACGGAGGTTTGTGCCTCCGGAAGGGCTTTCAAGTGGTCGATATGCGGTCGCAGGATTTTAAACGTTTCTTCACTTGGAGTCGCGTTGCCAAAATATTTGTCCTGGATGGCGTTGAAAATTAATTTAGTTGTGTCATCAAAAGCAACTGATCTCTCTTGTTCTGAAAGATAATCTCGAAATGCTTGCTGCACAAGTCGGTGGACAGAAAATATATCCATTTCGGAATGTTTGGAATGCTTTCGAATGAGGGAACCCGCCACCAACTCGAAAATTGCGTCGTCGAACTCGAAGACTTTTGATGTGTCTTCGCAGAGCAAGGCAGCTGGAATCGAGTCAGGAGCAAGATGACTTATAATCCCCAGCAACCGATATGAACCGTGGCTCAAAGTCTTGAAACTGAGAAGCCACACGGAACCTAGATTGTATGAGTACTGGGTACTCGTAAGTCTCCCTTGCTTCCTATCAATCTTTTCATGGTACTTTTCATAAAAAGAGAGGAAACTCGTGACGCTCATCTTACGCTGCCTTATCATAATTCCCATTTGAGCTATAGCTAGCGGAAGACCCCCGAGTCTCTCTGATAAATTCAATGATGCGTCGGCTTGAGCATTAGTGGCTTCGTTGCTAAGACTGTTGTTGCGATTAAGAAGATGAAGAAGAAACTTGGATCCTTCTTCTGGTTCGAAAGGTAAGACTTCCAATGTCGAAGCGAATTGGAAGTCTAAGCCGTCATTCCGACGTGATGTTGCAATAACGGATCCATTGTTGAGCTTCAATGGAAATATTTCCAAGAATGTTCTCTCAGGTTCGTCTAGGTCATCCAAAATAAGGAGACATTGCCGGTCTATACTGGTCAGAAGATTGGCTACAGATTGTCATCATTCCCTAACCTGTGTTTGCGAGCCATCTCTTGAGCAGAGTCGTCTTTTGAACACTTGACTCTGGGTCTGTTGCTAAACCCAGTTCTTGCACAACTTGCCTACAAGACTCTTCCAGTGCTACCATTGTCTCGCAACGCAGCCAGAAGATAGCATCGTAATGAGTTGTGATATTAGCGTATTCTAAAGCCACCTGGGTCTTTCCAACCCCTCCCATACCCCTTAGCAGAACTGTACGCGGTTCTCGGCTTGTTGAAGCCGTATTAGAATGGTCAAGCAAATCTGACAACTGCTGCAGCTCCGCAGCCCGGCCAAAGAAATGTTGATTTCGTGGATATGGTAACACCTTGATTGGGAAATTAGAATTCATGTTTGCTAGGAAAAAAAAACAGTTGAGGCTTAATGCAACTTCTAACGAAGATAATTGAAATTTTCAATTTGCATTCAAGCCTCAAGGCGTAGCTGAGTTGGGATGCTTTTAGGCACCAATGCCCCTCAGCTGCGGGAAAGATACTAAACTACGCGACTTAATTGGCTGAATACACCTCGAGCGTATAATTTTATTGGGTGCATGGAGCTTGGCAACCGTACTCTACGCCACCATGTTTGGAGTCGGGGCTCGCCGTGGACAAACAGTCGCAACACGGTATTTCTTTGATTAAGTTGACGATATATCGTATGCTAATTGGATCAATTTGGAACAATATCGGATTTTCTGTCAATTTTTTTTCAAGTAAATAAGACATCTGTCACTCTATTCGAAGCCGACTTATTGTTTAGTCTAAGATTCGTGGGTAGGTGACTGACACTTATTTTGTCCGCGAGAAGGGATAGCGTGTTGATTATTTTATTCTTCTTCTTCGCTCATGCGGCCGCGCTGATAAACTTCGTAATAAAGTGGTTGAAATGACTATCAGTCATCAAGCAAGTGTAAAGCCAGCATGTTATAAGGTCCAGAAGGCTTGCGCTAGTGGCTTAGTTCGCAAGGAAGACAGCTTCAATGAATCATTCAGATTTGGAACTGAAGCCAATTTTGAATTCTAATAAAATCAGCGTGTCTATCTCTCATTTTGCTTCAGACTCACAAACTCCATAGCAACCCTTACTTAATTAATAACATCAAAACTAAGTTAGGACATACCTTCGCAAATCTTAGTTCAATGCTCACTTCCTCAAGTTTAAAGATCTCTTTTGAAACCAAGTTTTTAATGTGGTGAAATGTAACTACTTTCAAAACCTTTTAAGTCAAATTAGCATCAAACCTCAAAACGAATAGATTGTTCGCCAAATATCAAGTCCTCAACTCTCGTTCCAAAACTCTCCTAAGCACCGTCCAACAATTTCATAAGCGTCATCTCTCTCCTTATCACCTCTCCAATAACTAGGCCATTTGTCCCAACCATGCAAAACCCCAGGCACCGTATATCCCTCGACCCTAAATCCTAACTTCTTCAATCTTGCTCTGAATTCCTCACCCTCGACTAACAAAGCATCTCCCCAACACGTGATCATCACCAAATTCCTAGGTAATGCCGCTTTCAGCAACTCATCGCTAGCTAACCCAGGACTCAGCAGCGGAACAGACATGTCGCTCGGTATCGGATTCAAGTACGACTCATCCATCACTCCAGCCAGAAACTTTGGAATCGGGATAGGTTTGAAATTTGGATTCGAAGCCGCACGCTCCTCTCGAGTCTTCGTTCTTATAAGCGCTGGATAAAACGCCGCTATGCCAACGATCTTTCCATTTTCGTACTCGGCAATTCGGCCCTCAGATCTCAATCGGTTTAGCTCTTCATGTGCTCTGTAAAGCGCGGCGAAGCAGAAATTGCCGCCGGCGCTGAAGCCTGAGAGACATGTTCGCGAGACATCGAGATGGAGTTCTGAGGCGTGGGCGAAAATGTAAAGAAGTGTTGATGCGCAGTCTTCAATTCCAGTTGGGAAGGGATATGTAGGTGAGAGACGATAGTCTACAGATACGACTACCGTGTCGGGATTCTGCTCGAGGACTTTGGCGAAGAAACGCGCATCGTCGGTTGGGTGGCCGATGGTGTAGCCGCCGCCGTGGAAGTTGAGGAGGATGGGATATTTCTTTTGCGATGGAGTGGATGGCTTGGAATAGGAGGCAGGAACGTAGAAATAGAGGTCTATGAACCCTGGTGTGCCGATTGTGGCTGGGATTTTGAGTTTGAATGAGGGGGATGGGGGGAGTGGGAAGGAGAGATAGTGGTCGAGATATCGACCTATTGCTTGGAAGAAACGGAAGATTCTGGTGCGTAGGAGGAGGCTGAATTGTGACATCGTGCTATGTTGAAGAGTGTTCGTGGCTTGAGATCAGCTGTTCTCACAATAGCCGATTACTGAATTCCAACCGAAAGCAAGAATGATGATGTCATAGAACCGGCAAGCGATGGTGTAGTTGTATTATCTTTCTTCCAAAGGATATGTATCTTTAGCAGATGAAACTTCGTTTCTTCTTGTAACAGCAGTACTTAGGTAAACAAGTCTTGCTGTTGATGTAGCTTGTCTGCTGTGTCGCTGGAAGCTCATAGAGGAAAAGCGGGGCACTAAGCGAGCTGAGGAGGACTCCCCCTTACTGTGCCCACTGGATAAATCGTCGTATTATGGATATCAGGCAATTCAAAAAGACTTAAGTTGGATCGCTTTCGCATCGAAATTTAAAAACGCGGGCACAGAAGGCATGCCAAGGATTGCGTGTATATAGCAATGCCTGGACTTCTGAGATATATAGCCAATTTATGTTGGACATTTGATGAAGAAAATGAAGAAACGGAATTCAAGCATTTGTCTAATGGAACCCTCTAACTGTGATTGCTCAATTCGTTGCTTTTCACCTACCCATTTAACAAAATAAACTAATCACAACATGTAGCTCTATCATTTCCAGGCTCAATCACCAAATCAAACAGATTGAACACCCGGGAATTTGTCTTAAATCCCACGCGCTGACAATGCCTTTTTCAACGCCTTTTGAAATTTGGGGGCATGCTCGGGCCCAATCATTGTGTAATGCTCTCCATCAACTTCATGGAAGACCACATCGCCGCGCACAAACTCCTGCCAATGATTTAACTTGGTGTTTCTGTACTCTTCTCTGGTTTTGGCAACAACTTTAAGAGGTTGACAGTAGAAAACATCCATATGGGAGACAGATCCAGATGGGTCGTATTCCCATCCAATCTTCTGAAGGGACCATGAGACATGTACCCAGTTTAGTAACGACTCCTGAGTGAGTGCCAAATCTTTGCAACGTTCTTGGTCGCTCTCAGTTAACAACTTGGCTACCTGCTCGTTTTGTGGCAGCGGACGAAGCTCATCCACCAACTCTTCTGACCGTTTTTCTGTGATTATTCCGCAAAAATGTGCGATATGCAAGACACCCGCGGTCCAATCGAGCATTCGCATTCGCACTTTGATATGAGGTGGCAGATTGAACGAACCCAAGAAGCGGACTTCGTCACCATTCGCCTCCAAGACCTTGGAAAGCTCGAAGGCGAGCATACTACCGTAAGAATAGCCTGCAAGAGCGTAAGGTCCCTTGGGTTGTTTTTGTTTTATCGCCTCATGATATGTTTGCAATATTTCTGTCAAGCTAGCAAAAGGTGTTTCTCCCGGGTTGAATCCGCGAGCCCGAAGAGTGTGAATGGGTCGATCTTGGAAGTACTGGACCAAACCCAGAAACACAAGAATTTCGCCAATTCCAGGATGGATCAGCCAAAGTGGCGTATCAGACCCGTTGAGCTGAAGTGTCACCACTGGGTTGTACTTTGCTTGATACTGGTGCTTTTTTTGGATCTCTTTAATTGCTGAGGCTAATGTTCTGATTGTTGTATTGGTCATGATCGCGATGATTGGGATGTCAGCAATGTTGAAAGCCTTCTCGCAAGCACTCTTCAGTCGTATAAGATCCACGGAGCTGACGCCCACTTCTAGTATTGGAGTGTCGATGCCCATTTCTAGGTCACCAAAGTCTAATAATTTAAGAAGGACAGCCATCAAGGTGGTCTCAGTGTCATCCCTTGGTGCGGAAAATGTAGTCTGACGATAGGAATGAATGATCGTATTGTTTAATTCTTCCTGCTCTTTATACTCGCCACGGGTCAATGCAGTCCGTATCTTTTCTCGTGACAACTTTCCCAGGGTGCTTTTTTCTAGCCGGCCACATGGTAATGGTAACACACGTGGCCTTGCACCCGCGAACATAAGTACCAAGCGATTAATCGACTGCAGAGTCTCGTGACGAGCGATTTTATCATGTGGGTCGTAAGCATGCTGGTAAACGACATATATGTCTTCGTTAGCAGATCCAGAACGCCGATACGCGAAACAAACGACAAAAGATTTGCTGATTCCTGGAAGCTGTGCTGTTTCGATGGCACTTTCGATTTCATGGGGAATGTGTTTAACCCCATTGATGATAATTAAGTCTTTCGCTCTGCCGACTAGACTTAACCGCCCGGTCGCATCAATTGCAGCCAGATCGCCAGTCTTGAACCATCCATCTGATGTGAAGGCGTCACGAGTGGCTTCTTCATTATTGAAATAGCGATTAAATACTACAGGGCCACGCAATTCAAGTGGACCTGTCTTGACTGCATTTTCGTTTTCTTTATCGGATGCATTGACCTCTGCTGTGGGCGAGACCCTCATTTCAATGCCAGACATGCAAGTACCGAGTGATGTGAACTCAGTCCTAGCTCGAACATCGACATACGGACACTGTTTATTGAAGATTGCTCCTGCACAAGTCTCCGTCATGTCAAAGCCTGGAACAACAATATTGCTAGCTGTAGCACCTAGACATATAAGGTGTTTGGTGAGTCGAACACAAGTATCGACGTTATTTGCCTCGCCACCCGAGTTTAGGTAAAGCAAATGGGGGAGGCTTATTCCACTCAAATCGTGAGTAGGCGTGGTGTCAAAGGTATCTACAAGCTTCTGTAGAAAGAATTGAGGAGCAAACGTCCTCGAGACCTTGTGCTTTGAGACCAAACGTAGAAAGTTGAGAGGTTCTGCGACGAGCGCCTTCGCGGATACATGAATTTGGTCTAGCTGCGCAAACATAGCACATAGATGGATTTCGACCAAGCTAGCTACATGGTCAAGTCCAATCCAGTTCAGAAGTGAAGTCTGCGAAAGAACTGGTAGAGCAGAACACTTGCCACTGACCGACGCATGTAACTGTTCATAAGTCAAGCAGACTGCTTTGGCTTTGCCACTGCTTCCAGAAGTGAGCATGAGAATTTCAACGCCGTCTGTAATATGACATGTTGGGCTGAATGTTTCGATTTGGTGTACTTGATCGAAGATATTCTCGTTCGGCTCAGGAGTAGAATTTTGACTTTCACTCTCCCCAAATAAGTTGCTCGAATGGACGAAGTCTTCGTGCACAACGGTAGATTGTATATCAATCTTGGAACGTTTGACAGCTAAGTCATGGGCGTTCTCGTAGAAGGATTCAATTCCGCCATTTTTGGATAGCCTGCGTTTGGCCTGCGTAACGTCGAGTTTCTCGACATTGATAATCGAGAGGACGTTGTTATCGAAGAAGTCACTGGCTGCAAGAGCTTCGTTGGTGAGTACCATAGGATCAAGCAACAATTGATAGAGATGCTGGAAATGGGACATGCGACCCTCCTTGTTGTTGACGAGTGGTGTCGATAAGACCGGAATGCCATTGGCAAGCACCACGGCCCAGAACCACAAAATGTTTTCCCAGTGGCTTCGGAAGTGGATCAACACGACCTTTCTTGCAACGAAGGTGTTTGACGCACACAAAAGATGAGCTTTCTTTTGGGCGCTATTCCGAAGTTCTCGATAACTCCTCCTCTCTGGTGTTGAAAGGTCTCCATCGGGGTAGATGTGTATCCCTGCATCGGTAGCGGCGGAATCGTCCAAAAAGGTTGCTATACCGAGGTGGGTCTTTGTAGGAATCATGTTTTCAGTATTCAGATTCGAGCGTGCTTAGGATTCTGTTTGTCTTTTTCTGGCTATTTGAGAACTTCTTTGTTGTTAGTCGCTGGAAGGGAATATCGTCTTTCTTGGGAGTGAGGTTCTGGAATAGATATCACTTCATCGTCACAACAGGGGAAAGTAGAAGCACATGCCAACTCTACAACCTGGACATGATTTGACTCCAATTGAATTCTTCTGTTTATCTCAAAGCGGCCGCTTTGTTGTGCTTCTGCTGCCTAACTGCGGCACTTTTACCAAGCTCGAGACAAACAGTAAAGTACCAACTGCAGTGTTATTCCGAGTCCAACAATTGAATATCTGTAAGTATTGCTCGGCTCGAATAGCTTTTGGAAAATTGTAGATTGTACCACCACACATCTTTCTTCACTGAGAACGAAGGATTACGAACCTTCCTAATCTGGAGCCAACATTCTATGATGCTGAAGCCGATCGGTGGCTCTTGTCGAAAAAGTACGAATCGGGCGTATTTCAATGTTGGTTTGTGGTTGCACTGCGGTTACTTCAAGGTTGGATTTTTTGACGGCTAAATTAGGAACTAGGGGACCCTTGAGGTTGAAGAATCCCAGAATATCAATCAGCATGATTCTTGAAAGTCTAGAACAGAGTGTGTAGCACTTTTTAGGATTTTATCTTGATAAACTGCTCTTTTCAACGAATTCTACGTGTCATTTACCCAACTCGTGAGTGTTCAAGGACGACGTGTTACAATCTAGAGTTCTCTGTTTAACATGAGCTTTGAACCTAAAGCAAATTCGCGGTTGAAATCAAACTAGGTAAATTGGATATTTTAACATTCTGTGGGCTCAACCAATTCAAGGACCTAGACAAGTAATAAATCTCAATAAACAACATGCTGTAAAATTTAGGTGAATGCAGGAATACGATAGACAGGGACTGATTCCAGGTCTCGAATTGATTCGAGACCACGTAAGAAGTTATCTATCTGTTGGTGTGCATGTTAGTTTGTGTGGAAGGATCTTGCTCACGCTTGGCCGTTCATCATGTAACCTGCAGAAGCAAACCCCTGCAGCTAAAGGCCGGCACCGTTTCTGGTGTACCTAGAATTTCCCTCTGCCACTTCCCTCTTCTCCTCGAGTTTTTTTGTTCTCTTCAGGTTCAGTGCGGTCTATCTCATTTGGTTTCCCTATCAAGCTCAGCAGTGATGATTGATCAAGAGGTCCTAACGAAGCTCTCGCATGAGGCTTCTGCCGCATCATGGCCATTTACAGCTCTTTCAACGATTTTCTTTTTCATGAGGACTTTCTCTCGTTTTCGTATGCATAGAAATGATGTCGGCTTAGAAGATGCCGTGTTCTCCATCTCTTGGGTAAAGCAAACCGCCCCTAACACGTTTTCTATCTTCTCACAATTTGTCACTGACGACATGCTATTTTAACAGATGCTCAATATCGTCAGAGCAGGAGTCTTCCAAAAGGCACTATACGCGACCGAAAATGTAGACATGACCAATCCGGCAGCAACTATTCCAGCAGCAGCCTTTTGGGTTATTTTCACTGACACATGGGTGTTTTTGAGCATTGCTTTACCTAAGTTCGGTGTTGGTATCCTGATTATTCGAATTTTTATTCCACGTCGGTGGCTTCATGTCTCGATCCTTTGTCTCTGCTGGTGTCTCAACATACTAGCTGTGGTAGGCTTCATCTTAATATTTGTTCAGTGCAACCCCGTAGCAGGCCAGTGGGATCCGTTCAAGCATCCCGAAACTCGATGTTGGAATCGGTCAGTTGGTCTCATATATGCTTGTTCTGTTAGCGGTATGTTTTCCCATCAATTTATCAATCTTCTGGCAATGCTGATACTCTTAATGATAGGCATATCTGCTTTCATGGATTTTGCATTCGCAGTCTATCCTGGAATTGTAGTGTGGGGCCTACAAATGCCTACGTGGAAAAAGATCAGTACAACGGCTCTCATGGGGCTAGGACTGTGGTACGTAATTTCTATCATTCCTGGAATCATTGAGCTTACTCAGTACAGCTCTTGTGCTTTTGCCATCGTCAAACTATCATCAAATACATATCTATTTGGGTATCCGAGTATTTACGAGCTTCTATGTAAGTTACTGCCGGTGTCTAGTTTGTCAAGATACTTACGATATATACTTGCAGACCATGGTATCCGGATTGGTATGTGGAATAGCATTGAGAACGACTTCGTTCTAAGTGCTGCCTGTCTTCCATCTGTACCTCAATTCTTTCGAGCATGCGGCCTTTTCGGGAAACTGGGAAGTGCGACGACTTCATTCAGTCGAGGTACCCAATTAAGTTCATTCACCAAGCTCAAACCCTCGAGCCGATCTGACATACCAGATGATAACATAGATATTGAAGTAGCTCCCGCCACAGAGCCATCCAGAACTTATGAAGATAGACGACGGGCCGGATTTGCAAAGTAGCTTGAAGTTGGCATTTTCAGGATCAGAGCGCAAAAACTCCCGGGAATACTCAAGTTATCATGATTATCAAGAGATTCGATGTCCAAATGGTTTTATTCTAACTGAAAAAGTGAAAATAAAATATTTCATTGTAGAACGATCCGCACATTGATTTGAAAGGTTTTTTTCAATATAACAACTTAATTAAGGCTGATCACGATGACCAACGAATACCACTCATTGATAAACATGTAGGCTAGGCAGATATCTTCAAGGCAGGAGGAATTTCTTCAACGTTGTTAGATCAATCAATTTCCAACAACACCCTCGTATTCTAGATGACTGCATGAAAACTGTATTGGGCTTTCTTATCTAATTCAGTTGGTAGTATTTTTCAATGCTGGCACCTTCCATAATTGGATTTGTTGGAGTGACCCTTACTTGAGTTGTTGGCGTTTCCCGAGCCGTTCAAATTGTCGGCAGTTCAAACGAAGCGACGATATGATAATTGTCGTACAAACCTGCGATGCAGTTGGTACCGCGGAATCACATTATTGTATCCACGTCTGTCTATGTGCCACACAGTGCGTTCGCCATAGCCCTCGGATCTCAAGTTGCGATGTACTGGTTTAGGCTAATAGTGCAGCAAATGAGAGCCGCATCAGTGCAGGTACCTTCCACTTATATTATTGTGTAAGCACCCTCAAAGGAGTTGGTCGATGTTCCCGAGCAATTGTCTACATTAAAGGCATCAATGAGAAAGAAGACGAAAACTTGGCAGCTCACTCAAATATCTTCCCACAGACTATGAGGCGAGTACCTGTCCGTATTTCGATGTTCGTCCCAACTCGGCTACTCTAAAATATTCAAGACTTGTGTGGCACGGATTAAAGAGAACGTTACATGAGGAGGGCTTACGCGAACCTTCTGATTTTTTGACTAGCTATAACAATTCACGCTTTAATAATCCTTCAAGGGTTCGACAAGAAACTAGCCTTGCCAAGTCGCTTCCACAATTGCTAAGTATGAACCGGGTGGCTGAAACACCTTTGTTAATTCAAATCTTGCATCAACGGCCTTCAAGAGGGCAACCCAGTCGTTTGCCGTACGCTCTTTAGCGTTTTGGAATGCCAACATGTACATGTCATAGTCACTACATTTGCACTTGTCAGTCACCCCAATTCATTGCCGTCTGCAAGGGAACAAACCGTGCTTCGCGTTCGACCAGGTAATGAGCTTCGTGGCGTCCAGGTACAACGCGGTCGTTAATGACCACTTTCGCGCCAGGTTTGAGTGCTGGAATCAGAGCGGTAATAATCTTATGGCAATATTTATCAGACCAGTCGTGTAGAACAAGCCGCAGAATGTAGACATCGGCTCCCTTTACAGGTTGCTCCAGGAAGAAGTCGTGCGCCTGGAAAGTGATGCGTTCATGCAGAGCTTGCGGGAGATCGTCTCGCCCCTGAAGAACGACGTCTGGCGAGTCCTGAACGATGCACGACACCGCGAGGTTGTGATTGGCGAGCACGCGAGACACGTGACCAAGTCCGCCACCAACATCAACAACGGTCAGGCCTGCATCAGAATTCTCTGGAGAACCCCATGGGAAGCACGACGCAAGATACTTTGGAGCAAATCCTGGAAGCATTGCGTGCCATTGCATTGCACCGGCAAAGGTCTTCGCCCTGTCCGGCATTGCCGCCAGTGCTCGGAAAATAGGCAGGTTGGTGCCATTTTGGGCGTTCCATCCCTACACGGACATGGCGGCATCAGTGAGACGACCTTGACAGCTCGTTGGTGAAGGGGGTCGCTTACGCTGTGCTCTGGTTCTTCGCTGTTAGGAAATTCTACCAATGCCTCGGCGGTCTAGAGGTCTAAGGTCAGCTCGAATCCATCAGGAAGCTGAGAGCAATTGCAATACCACGCCGTAGAAATACAGGACGGAAACGCACCTTCAACGTTGCAGGAATGAGCTCCTCGGCACCAATCAAGATCCATTTACGCATTCCCTCATTTTCTGCGAGGACTCTCGATGCTGCTGTGTGCACGAATACATCTGGGCTTGCCTCATAATAGATGTGATGGGTCGCACCATGAGCCAACAAACGCCGTATCAAGCTGTGATTGATATTGAGCTTCTTAGCGAGATCCTGGACAGAGGCTCCTTCCGGTGGGAAGCTCTCCGCGATTCCCAAGCGCACGATTGAATGTACGCTGATCAAGGGATTGCGCTGAAGAGAAGAAAATCGTCAGTCGGATTTCCAAAAGATATGGCTACAAGACTTGCCAGTTCGGGTGTCAACATCAGTGTTGGCTCGGTTAATAGGCTTCGAAACTCATCAAGCATTTGAAGCAATCGCTGTCGTCCATTTCCCGCTTCGCTCTGGACAGAGTCAGTATCTAGTATAGCAGGAAGACCGTGCTCGAAAGACGGTTCTGGTAAACCCAGATTGGCGAGTGCATCAGAGAGGGAGTAGGCTGTCGCAAGAATCTCCTCAGCGCGTTTCTTCAAATTTGATTGATCCATAGGTTGTTATTGAATGTTTCGTGTAAGTCTATGCGATGTTTCTTTTCTGACCGGTACTGCTGATTCCTTCACTTTCCCTGGCAAAGACATACGCTTCTATATATCCTTGAAGATACTCCTGAGCCGTTTTGAGTGGTCTATTTCTGATCGCAATTAAAAATGTTGGAAAGGTGGTCATGACCTTTCCTTGTCTGCCTCATAGTTGGTAGAAGCGTAATTCGGTGACAGTCAGTTGTACCCCAGTCCCATTGAGCCATTCTTAATTACCTCTTTTAGGTAAGTACAATCGTCCAGCTTAACATACTACTCGTGCAGCCAACATTCATAATCGAAATGTTTGTCATCTGCGCAGCCGTTTCATTGTACTACGTCGGGAATATGTCTGTCGAAATTATCCGGATAAATCCTGCATACACCAACAAATGGTGATGTTGGATATGTCCAGTATGCAGAAGCAACCTTCACGCTGCGCCTTGATTTCAAGATCGAGTCTTTGCTGGCCTTTCCGCATATCGAGCACCAGTCGCAGTTTACAAAATTACGCTCCGAAGGTGTTTTTTTTCTCACGAATTCTTTGGGTGCGCGTTTCACTAAATTCCTTCGGTCTTTGAGAGTTCGAGTCAGACCGAAGCCCAAACTTTCCTTCATACTGCACTTCCCTCCTCCGAGCAACAAGCTCTGTGACCCACAATGTTCTTCGCGTTCTCTGAATATACATTGCCTTTCTTAATCGGGCTTTGTGCGCTCGAGATAAGCTGGATCATATACTGTCGTTATTTCCATCCTTTACGTTCCGTGCCAGGGCCGTTCTTGGCTTCAATTAGTCGGTCATGGATTGTGTTCAACACCGCGAGTGGCAGGATGGAACACACCCAACGCAGATTACACAAGAAATATGGTAGGATTAGGATGGAACATTATTGAGTTCTTTGATATGAGCTAATCAGAGAATCCAGGTCAGCTCGTACGAATTGCACCGAACGAGATCGCTTGCTCAGACCCAGCGGCAATCAAGGTAAATCTCACAAAATAACTCCATAAATGGCATGTCGAAATCTGCTGTGCCGTTCTGATCTGAGAATTTACAGACAATATACAGCACTAAGAGTGTTTTCAACAAGGTACGAAACATATGCTCTTTGCTCCACGAAAAGTCTAACCAGATTAGTCGGACTTTTATGATGCCTGGGCACCACCAAATAATGGCTATGTGGGACATTTTCCCTCTCGTAACGAGAAGGAGCATTCAGAGCGGAGACGGATTGTGAATAACGTTTATTCAATGTCCAGTGTTCTTGAGTCAGAAAAAGCTATCGATTGGTGTACACAGCTTTTCTGTGATACTTTCAACGTTCTTGCCCGTCAGAATAAAGCGATCGATTTGGGGTTATGGATCAACATGTATGCCAGCTATTATCTCCTTACTATTCCCGAGTCAACAGTTCCTTATTGTTGAAATTGAGTGCAGCGCAAGAGCTAACGGTTTATAGGTATACATTTGATGTTCTGGGCGAACTCTTTTACGGCAAAATGTTTGGGTTCATGAGTGAACGTACCGATATCGGTGGATACATGAAAGCTATCGACTCTCTCCTTCCTGCTTTTACTATCGGCGGAACCGTCCCT
Source organism: Glarea lozoyensis ATCC 20868 (assembly GCF_000409485.1). NCBI lineage: Eukaryota > Fungi > Ascomycota > Leotiomycetes > Helotiales > Helotiaceae > Glarea > Glarea lozoyensis. The sequence continues at coordinate 1,949,278 of NW_007360989.1, read as the reverse complement.
TCATATCTTACAAAGATGTACCTTCTATCTACAATTCTGATCTCGCCATCTATTCGTGGAGCCCTAGGAGCTGTGAAGAAAATTGAGGATGCCTCGAAGGCAGCTGTTGAAAAACGCAAAGTCGAGTAAGCATCTTAGTTTCGTGTAGCCTTGAGTTTACCAAGTGAAATACCGCTTAAACTGTATCTTTGATTGTTCAAGGAACGGTATAGCAGCTAATGTTTCTAAACCCTAATAGACTTGCTACGGCTGCGGATGACAAGCATGATATGATCCGAAAAATGCTCGACATCAACACCGAAAAGGGTGAAAAGATTGATTTTACCCATGAACACATATACGTGGAATCTCACAGCTCAATGTACGTGTTATTCAACACCCAACTTTCCACCCGGTCGGTCTAATAGACCATTACAGTTTCGCAGGCGCGGATACAACAGCTATAGCAATCAACAGTGTCCTGTATCACTTGATGAAGAACCCTAAAGCTTACAAAAAACTGACGGCGGAGATTGATGAAGCGGTCACCAATAGCACTCTTCATATCCCAGTTTCCTATGCGGCAGCTATCAAACTGCCCTATCTCAAAGCCTGCGTCAATGAGGGCATGCGTATGCATCCTAGTGTGGGCTTGACGATGCCGCGAGTTGTACCTGCTGGCGGTACTATTATATGCGATACTGACATTCCAGCTGGGTATCGAGTGGGTATCAATCCTGCTGTTGTACACTACGACAAAGAGGTATTCGGGTCCGATGCCGATGAGTTTAACCCTGATCGTTGGATTATTGGAGATGCTGTCAAGATGGAAAAAACAATCCTTCAGTTTGGAGCTGGTAGTAGGACGTGTATCGGGAAGAATGTGAGTTTACAAACCTCTCAGTTGACATTCTCTTGCGCAAATCATGATTTGACCACTGCTGACCGATGCTTACCTAGATATCTCTCAGCGAAATATACAAGTTAATCCCGCAAATTCTAAGGTTGTTTACTATTCGGTTAGAGGACCCAAGTAAGGACTGGGAAACGCATAACTATTGTAAGTCTTTACTCCAGTTTAGAAGTAAAACGTAGAACTGATCTCGCGTTCCCGGATCTTTAGGGTTCAACAGGCAGACGGGTATTCGTGTCCTAGTGGAAAAAAGAAAGTTTCAATAACGAGCAGTTGTTGTGGCTACAATGAAGCTTTAGAAAAGTCGAATCTGTTTGATTGAAGCACTAAAGCTTCGCAAATGACAAGTCCAGACTTGAAAGTTCGAGAAGGTATATTGGAGTCGCCCAAATCGAATCTTTCAGTTTCATAATTGGTGCTAGATGTAATAAAAAGCCCAAAGCCTGCTGGTATGTGACTATAAATATTCAGTAAATTTGTACATGGGTTGAACTTCCTTCCTCGAGGACGATGTTTTTTCACGACTAAGAATGGGGCAAGTGGAACGAGCTCTGCTCACAAGGGGTGGCTTTCACGTGACCTTTGACTAGTCAGGGCTTGGCAAAGAACAACCTCCCCCTGACTGGCATTTTGTAGCACAGCCCTCGAGCCCAAGTGATCATTTCTTCAGCTGGAGGTTTCATTTTACACTTTCGTCAAGTTTTTCAAGAGACAAAGCCTGGCACTCTAACTATTGATAGTTATCTCGAATTCTCGCTTCATAACCATGAATGATTGATGATGTGGTCATGCGATGGAAAAGCGGTCGAAAAGAGCAGGATGGCTACGACGACTTGTACGCCCTATCCGGTCCAGTCACGCGATAAATACTATCTTAGCAGCACCATCTCTTCCTCCTCCTCTACAGAAGGTATCGGATTGGGGATACCATGCCCCTTTGTATGAAGATCCAAATGATACCCCCACTTCAGGTGCTCCTCCTGCGAACACCGAGGGTTTGTTCGAACTTGAAGCATACCCAAAAGGTCTATTCGAATTACAAACTTCTTCACCCGGAAAGAAAGAATCTTCGTCAGATATCAAGGGGGTACCGGATATCTATCCGGTAACAAAGACATTCAATCCAGATCCTTTCGTGGTCCCATTCTCTCTATTCTCTCACGGCCCTAATATATACCCGACAGGGCTTGACACTCCGCCCTTAGAAACTTGGGATGTTCAAATCCCGCCAGATACGTGCCCCCCGAGGCTCTGCGATATCTGTAGACTGGTTAACACACGCCAAGATAAATTAGACATTGAACATCACAATCTTGAGGGGTTGAAAATTGCGATTGCCGAAGGGTGCAGGCTGTGTCGCTTTATTTTCGAACATGCTTTGAAACATAACCATGTGTCTACCGTCAAGCAGTGGTATAGTAATCATTTGCCGACGCTGGCGATCAGGACCGAGCGAAGTTCTTCAACTTTTCTGCTATGGCCTTATCTGAGTGTGAGTTTTGAGTTGTGTCGGTCTGCAGGTAGGCGATTGAGAGAAAGAGGGCTTGGGAATTTATCGTTGACGATCAATTAGATTACGAATCGGAAGAAGAAGATCCTATTAGGTTCCAAGATATATCCGCGGATCCTAGTGGAGACAGCTCTATTAATCTCATCAAAGGGTGGATCAATGAGTGCGAATCCTCACATCCTCGGTGTCGTAATGTGTCGGGACGTTTACCAACAAGACTAATTAATGTCACATCTCCGGAGCCTTTCATTGTCTCTCTCTCGCCCGCTTCAACCGACGCTATAGAGTATGCTGCCTTGAGTCACTGCTGGGGTCAAAAACCGACAATTACCACCAAGAAATCGAATTTCGAAAGCCATTGCGACATGATCCCTATGTCTACGCTGCCCAAATCCTTTTCTGATGCAGTCATGGTTACACGAAAATTGGGCATTCCATTTCTGTGGATTGATTCTCTCTGCATCATACAGGACTCGGAAGAAGATTGGCAAAGGGAATCGGCGATGATGGGGGACATTTACCGGAATTCTCATCTTACTCTGTCGGCACTAGATGCGTCGGACAGTCATTGTGGCTTTATTTGTTCTAGAAGCAGAGACAGCCTGGTCCATCTTTCCGGCAACGATTCGAGTCAGGAGTTGTATGTAAGGCCCGCTTCGAAACCTTGGGATACTCTGTTCTCCGATGCTCCACTGGTAAGTTGATTACAAACTCGCTTCAATAAAACTAGCTAACTCAGACAAGAACAAGCGAGCTTGGGCATTACAAGAACGTCTGCTATCCACACGAGTCGTTCATTTTAGCAAGACCGAACTCCTCTGGGAGTGCTGTACATCTTCCACCTGAGAATCATGTCGCGAAGAACATTTCGGATCCTACGGGTCGGCTTTCGAAGGCTTAGAAGGAGCAGACTTCAAACGTGTTCTCCCATCAATCCACTACGATCTCGAATCTTTCAAAGGAAGCCACACAGCCTGGTATCGCGTGGTTCAAAGCTATTCCGGGCGTTCGCTGACCAGACAATCCGACAAACTCCCCGCCATAGCAGGTATTGCCGCATCCATCGCCAGTGTCACGGGCTTTGACTACCGGCATGGACTGTGGGCAGAAGACTTCAAAGCCGGTCTCCTATGGCGAATCGATCCTTCTTCACTAAGCTCCAATCTGGATCTAAACACCGAGCCCACCCTCGACCTACACACCCCCACCGTCCCCTCTTGGTCCTGGACATCCATCAACAGCAAAGTCCTTTACGACGTTGGGCTCAGTACGCACGCCCCACACATCGACGCTCGCCCCTCCCCATACGACGCACATTTTCTCGAAGCGCAAACGCGTCCTGACCCCGCGTTCTTCAACGCCCGTTTCATCCATAGTACCTCCCGCGTCCTAACGCTATACGCGCTCACGCGTCCCGTACTGCTCCGCGCGGAAACGCCATATACAGCACAGGTCTTCGACGCCGAGAACTACAGTGCAACGAGCTCTTCGTTCGCGTCAGCAAGTCTGGAACGCGGCGTTAGCGGCGGCGAGGACTTGCTTGCGGTGTGGATAACGAATATGAGGACGTCGGGGAGTGTGAGTGAACAGCTGTTTTTTCTGTTGGTGGTAAGGGGGATGGAGGGGTTCAGGAGGATTGGGATGGGGGTTAGTGGGTCGGGGTTTGGGCCTTTTCGGGGCATGGGAGAGGAAGCGAGGAGGAGGGTCGATTTGGTGTAGGGTGTGGATGATGTTTTGCGAGGAGAGATGAGTTTCAAATTTAACATACGTGGCATATAGTTGAGAAGCATAGAGTGTCTCAATGGAAGGACTGCTCACAGTAGATTACATAAGAGGAGAGAGTAGACCCTTTTCAGTAGAATAGAGCAACTTGTGTATACCTACTAAGATGAGTACGTAATATATAGCGTAAGAAACAAAGGTAAAGTCGATAATACTAGTTTTCTTTTTCCTACATCTCGTTTTCTCTAGACGGTTTCTACCTTCTAGCTCTATGATCTCAGAGTAATGGATATTAATTCTGAAAGACAACAAATTACATACTATCTTTCAAATAATGAGAGCCTCTAATGACTGTAACCTTGGCTCTTCTATTAGCTACATACTACGTTTGTAGCACTACCTAATTAATCGCAATTGATGTGAGTAGGATAAAGTCAATAATGTTCTTGGGTAGATTATAAGTAGTATTTACTACTCTAATCCACCCCACGTATACAATACCCTGTTACAGCATATTGCCAAACTCGTAGCTAATATGTAAAACAGTTACTAGTAGTTTCTAGCTTTTTATTTTTCGCTAGAAAAGGCTCCAAAACTCGAGATCGACCAGTTTTCTATAGAAGTCAGATATACCAAAAGGCCGCCATACATTTCAAGAGCATCGGCGACAATACATAACAAGAACATTAAAACATCAAAACACACAACAAGGGCTGAATATCAACCTGATCATGTCAGCTCCAACTAAAACCAATACGCTACTCTCAACGCGGATTTTGACTAAGCCTCGTAATACTCAAATGATAATGAAAAAGCACGGTCTACAATCAAGTTCATTCTTCGCGATATCTCAGTAAGTACCTTACACACCAAGAACTAGTGCTTCCAGAAGCTCCAAAACCTGTGTCGCGTGCTTTGACAGAGTGCTCGTCCTTTAAGCTGAATATTTCAACTTGATCATGCGAGTTTCGACCAAAAACCTTGCAACGATACGCTACCCATAACGTATATTCCGATTCTCTGATGAAGCCTCTTAAATTCTAAACGACAATGAAAAACTAACTCACAAATCAGAGTTACGTTTCCTAATACCTCAATTTCCAATACCCTATACGTTAGTGCCAATTGCGTGGCACGTGCCACTTACACGACTAGGACTTTTAAGAGTTTAGGACCACATTCCAAACTGCTTAGCCGGTTAGTCGTTTAGTATTACTATTATACTAAATCCGTTCGATTTAGTCAGAGAGCGCTGAGGATATAATTGAATAGAGCAGCGTTTGACAATTGCAACAGATGATTGGGAAAGGGTATATACTTGATTCAACTATGTCACAGGAATTATGATTCGCATGGACAACAAAACACTCAACTCCCGGTTCACATCCTCTTCCATTCCTTCTTCCAACTCATGATATAAGTAGGTTTTTCTTCACAGTCGGCAGAAAATGACCACACCCAAGACCCCCTCGATGAACTGCTTCAACTATGAAGCTTCTATCGAAATTTGAGATATAGGAATTCAATGGTTACGGTTTCGATATAAAAAAGATGTGTATCTCAAGAATCATGATAGGGAAATTGGGCTGGGGGGGGGTTGGAGGTTGTTACTGTCAACCATGTGTAGAGTGTTCAATTGGAAACCTGTTTCTATTGGAATTTGGACAGGAACAAATTCATAATGACGGAATAGTCACCAAGATCAAGTAAAATCTCCACTCAGATCGAACCTAATCTCAACGCTCCACACCTCGTTTTCAAAGGCTCTATTTGAACTATTTCCCAATCTTTTAAGCATATCCCAAGCACAGCCCCCAAAACCTCCCACGCCCAAAGAACCATGGAGTTGGAAAAATGTGAAAACTACATGTATTGAGAGTTACTCTTGCCAGACTCTTTTGAGCGTTGGGTAGATGGGTAACGAGTGATTGAGTGACGAAATGTGTGTTTGTAGGGGCGGATGTGGGGTTTTTGACATACTAAGGGAAGGATAACTCTTAGTCAATATGTTTTATTCACCTTATTCCGTCAAGGTACTGATCTACTGCCTTACCGATTATACGTTCCTAGAAGCGGGAAGCTGAAAACACAGATAGACGACTGGTACTCATATTCCTCACTTTCGACTATTAGAGACCAGAAAACGCCGCTGTTGAGGCTCAGTATATGCAATTATATTCATCCCCGTCCACGAATAGCAACACAATCCCCATCACCACACAGTCCTCGCCGCTATTCAGCACAAAAAAACGAAGCATACGTATTCCTACACCCCTCCATCCTACCCCAACGCCAAACACCAGGTTACCAGTTTTCAAAGTCCTCAGTTCATCAATCACCCATGATATCATCATCATCTTCTTCTTCAGCTTCCGCCTCCGCTTCGGCTTCACCCTCCGCTTCCACTTCCCCATCATTCACATCCCCCTCCTCCACCTCCTCAACCTCCACATCCTCCAGCGCATCCTCCTCATCTTCCTCAACAACCCTCGCCTCACTCGACTCCCCTTTCCCTCCCTTCTTCACCTTTTCCTTCTGCGCAGCCTGTTGCGCCTTACTCTTATGACTCTTTGCCTTCACCTTGCCCTCCAGAAACCCCAACACCCCCTTGAAATTCGGTCCCAGATTCGCTTTATTCCGCACCAACCTCTTCTTTAACTTCCCCTTCCCCGGCTCCGCTGCATCGATCGAGCCCGCCAGGATCGCAAGCACCAACTTCGCAGTGAGTTCGCAAAGCTGTTTCTCCGCGTTCAACGCCTCGCTCAAGCGCTCATACTCGTTTTCAGGTTCTTGTTCCTCATCCTCAGGATCCTCGTCTATATCCTCCGGATCCTCGTCATCGGCGGGCGCTTCAAGTTTCTTGCGCGATTTCTTGGCGTGTTCGCGTTCGAGGGAGATGAAGAAAGATGTGAGTTCCGCTTTGACCTCTGGATTGATCTCAGAGATGAGGGTTGAGAGATGCGTGTAGGTTTGTTCTGCATCTTTGTTTGTGCCTTGCATGAGGGGACGGAGAGTTGTGAAGAGGGCGTAGACGTCGAGGACTGTGCCGGCGCCGAGGAGACGGACGGCATCTGGACTATCGCGGGAGGAGAAGGCGGCGACGAGGTTGGTGACGAAGATGTCTTGCCATTCTTTCAGCTGATCGATTTCTTCGACGGGAATCTCGTCGTCGATTGCGACACGGCCTTCTAGGTCTTTGATTTTCCACATGAAGTAGAACATCATTGACTTGATGGCTGAAATCACAACTTGATCTTCCTGGTCATCGAGTTCTTGATCATCAGAGTCTTCGTATATTCCGCGAGCGATGATGTCGAGAAGGATTAGGATTGGAAGAGGAGCCGATGGGTCGGAACTACTTTCAAATGGTTCAATGCAACTAGAAGTACTTGATAAGAGTTCAAGCCTGGTCACAACCAATGACAGAGCTTTGAGATCCCTATCTCGAAGACCACCACGAACTGACATTTGACCTGTCGTACTTAATTTCTGTAAAGCACTTGTTGTGTTTTCCCACAACGATTGTAAACTCGACTGCGCCAATTCTTCTAATTCTTCATACTGGAGAGCATGTATAAAACAAGCCGCAGCTTCGGTCAAGACAGTCCTGTCGGTATGTCTGCTGAACTGAGAGCTAATCTCGCCTAGAAGATTTGCGTAAGTCGTAGAATCTTGTCTCAATTCCTGAAAGACTCCCAGGTTAAGAGCATGTTCCATCCGTAGCACCACAGTAGCAGTCTTGGCGTCCGATCCGTATTTTCTCAGTAATCGAGGTATCAAACTTGCCAAATGTCGTGCGGTATTTTCTTGTGCTTCAGTTGGCTCGTGTTTACCACTCTTCTTTTTTTTGTGATCCGACTCATCTGTCTGCGAGAGTTTTAATTTGACGACCGCGTTGAGTACCTCTAGCAGAATCAGCTCTTCCCCTTCGACAGGCTTGAACGATTCCTGGATAGCACGTTCAGATTTATCGCGGCTAGGCTCGGTCGTATGATCAAACAAAAGATATCCGGCCAAAATTTCCCAATCCTTCAAGTCCTCGACTTTATCATAAAGCACTTGGGCCGCGAGTGTGAATCGAGACTCAGAAACCGAGACGTTGAGAAAAGCTCCAGGGTCGATTTGACTAGGCATTTCGTCTTGATCTTGTATATCGTAACTCTGGAGAATTTCGGCTAGACACTTTAATCGTATCCATGTAGTCCGTGGAACATCATAATTTTCCTCATCCTCTAGTTGCAAGAACTCCTCAACGGTTTCTTCGCCACCAAGCTCCTCGATTTTCGCATCAAAAGCGTCTTTCAGGTTTGCCGAGAAGAAACCCACGAGCGCTTTTCGAACTCTTGGCTCCGAGTCAAAAATAAGCTTCCCAATAACGTCAATATCGTCCGGCTCTAACAATCCGTGGGCCCGTATCTGATCTACCACATTTACCGCTGATGCTCGTACTGTGGCGTCCGCATCTGAAGTTGCCATTTCAACAATCCGGACTCGAAATCGTTCAATGAATGTATGCATCCCCTGGATATTTGCCGAGTCTCGAAGTATTTTCTCAAGTTGCTTCAGGACCTCATGCCGCACACTGACAACCTCATCCGATAGCAACCAGCCCATGTACCGAAGATAATTACCATCAAGAAACTCGCCGGGCAGAGTCATGATCCAAGTTCCCATCCCTTCTATACACTCCGTCCGGATCCTCGCATCTATGTCGCGATATCTGTGAACATATACTGAATCGAAGAAGTCTTTGATCTCACTCATTACAAACTCGAGCCTGCCCTCGATCTTAGCTGCCTTCTTTTCTAGATCAGCAAGTCGTGCTTTATTTCCCCTCTTATTCTTCTTCTCGCCTTCTGCTTGGCGTAAGGTATTCGCATGAGCTTGCGCCTCTGTAGCCGCCACAGAACATAACGCAGTTGACACAGTATTTGTGATGAGTGTAGCCGTATGTCGAAATGGACGCGAGCCCGAAGAAGTCATAGGAACCGCCCATACATGAATTGACGACATAAGACCTGTTTCGAACATAGCTCCAGAATCGTGTGCTGCTTCGACAATGTAGCGAAATGTCTCAGTTAAAGATTCTTTAAATCCTTGGTGTGTTTTGGCTTTAGATATTAGAGGGTAATCTGATACTACTTCCTGAAAACCGTTAGTCTGCGTCATATCGTTTCCCATAGTGCAAAAATACTCACAGATTGATATTCGTCTTGTACATCTCTGAGACGACCAGCTGCGTTATCGAAATCGTTGATATCATCTATCGTAACTTGCACATCACAACCAGCAGCCTTCAGCATGAAGTTTACCAATTCCGTCATAGCAGCTGCATTGTCCTGTACATATCTCTCGAGCCACTCCTGCGCAGCTTCTTTAATCGGCTCTGCATTAACGAAAACCGCAGCTATCAGTCCAGTTAGTATATTTACTTCGACAAACAACTATACGCCTACCATAAAGCCCCTCCGCATTTTCATCCTCAATGACCACTCTCTTCGCCTTTTTGGGACGTGCTGGAAGTCGCACAGCCGGTGCAGTACCATGCGAAGATGTGCCATTGACCTTTGGTTTCTTCGCCGCAGGTTTCCTCGTAGTCTTCGTCTTTCTACGCGATGGTCTGGACTCCTCTTCCTCAGCACTTTCTTGCGCGGTATCACTGGCATCCACCTCCTCATCAATATCCGACGCGTCATTCTCTACATCGTCTCCTCCCCGTTTTCGTTTCGCGCTGGCGGATTCGAGCTGTGTAGGTTGGAATTTCTCTGGCGCTTTTACAGCGCGTCCAGACTTGCGCCGGCCGCTGGCCGCGACTGGGGAGCTTGCCGCATCGTTATTTGAAATATCCATGAGGGGCAATCTGGTTGTGTTCATTGATGCATTTGCTTTTCTGGATATATTTTGTTGTCGCGGGGTGGGTGCGCATCGAAATCGACAATGCGTCGCGTGTAAATCTAATGTTGATACGAGCGCGAAGTACGCGATGATGAAGTTGATTGCGGCGGCCGAACCTACCAAAAGTTAATGCCTGATTTCATCCTTCAGGCTCCCGTTAAAATTATTAGACGACACTGAGAACAGCCCTGCTCCTGAAAAAAACATTGCGTTTTCTGCAAACAATCTAAACGAAACATCAAGTGATAATTTTAAAATCCGATTTTACAACATTTGTAATTCTTATTTATTATATTATTCGCTAACTAACGTCTGACGCTGTACACCTGTAACAATAGAGGTGTGTATATTCCTCTTCGCATACTTTTGCCCCATAAACGCCACATGATGAAAAATAGCAACCAGTGGTTTCCTAGCAATCCATATCCTTTGACCCAGTTTCGTCTCTCATTTCGTCGTAAAATATGTGTTCAGAGCCTGAGCTAAACGACGCCGAGGATACCCAACTTCCCGCTTTAGGTCTGGCCATCGAATCAATACAAAGCACCCCAGTCGTCAGAAAGAACCCATCTGCCATTACATAAGAATTCTGGAATCACCACCATTATTGGCAAAGTCTCCGAAGTCTGGAGGAACCTGCCATCCATGCTGCGCACAAGCACGTTTATATGCGTCGATTGCCTCCCAAATGCCATAGTCACGTTGAATGGACTTTTGCTGCGACTCCAGACGGGCAGGTTTTGGCTCGGGGTTCATCATGGCCATACGAACCTGAAGAAGAACGCTTTCAATAGAAGAAACTGCGCTCCAACCAGAGTTTGTGAGAAGTTCCATGCACATTGCACCTCCAGCCGTGACATGACCTCCACCACCCTGTGTGAAAGGCAGGAATCGTGGTCGGATCACTCGCACAAAGGGTGGACTGTGAGGATAGTCTTTTCCAAATCGAATTTCGAGGACGACGCTAGTCACACCAGCGGCCTTCATATCCTTAGCGAGGGGTGTTTCTGGGTCAAACGAGTGTAATTCAACAATCCATTGATAGAAGTTATCGATCAATTCCGCGTCAATGAACCAGCCTAGTTCATGGATGGGAGTCTTAGACTGGATGTCGAGGACTTCTTTCAAATTTCGCTGCAACGTTTTGGTTGCCATTGGAGTAGCATACGATGGTGGGTCGAGCATGGGAAGACTTGAGCGATTTAACGACCCAGGGACGAAATCTGTGAGTGAAGTTGAGTTCCTAGAATGGCGTTAGCTTGACGCATATCATCGTAGCGACGCTACTTCATTTGAACTTACATGGCCAGCATTGGACCTGACGATTTGCCGTCCGAGCGACCTTCATTCTCATCATCAGAAAGGAGGAATTGGATATCCTCCAACTCATCATTATCACTAGCAGCTACGAAGCCGAGCTCGTCAAAAGACCTAGCATGTCTCCGTTTCTTATTACGTGGTGTTGATATACTGCTATCGGCACGGAAGCCTCGGGATGTTGTGATAGCACACAATGGAATCCCGATTGGTTTACCATTTACTGATTTTGCGGTGAAAGCTGGGTCTTGTTCAATGCTGTCAAGGTGACCATCGCTGTTGAAGAATTAGTTGCCTAAATAAGAGAAGCACGGATGAGACGCTTGACTGCGTACCTTGAAACTCTCAGGGATTGAGGTGGATTTTTGGGCGGATCTAGTCTTGATGGCCCATTACCAGTCTGTACGAGCAGATATCTACACTGGATCCAGTCGATGTACTGCACTACTAGAAATGGATTGCAGCTTGTAAATAGGCTAGGTGCATTGACGATTTCGTTCAAGCTCATCGCCATGTTTATTTTGAGCTCAGATCCGTGCCATACTCCCTATTTTGGATGGTTAGTCAGCTTTAGTCACTACCAATTTCATTGATTGTTAGAACTTACTGCTCCCCTCCCAGCCCCAGCATAGCTCACAGATGTCAGTTGTTCTAAGGCATGGTACACACCATTACCATGCGCTCGTCCATTCGATATCTCCTTAAAATCTAGACCACTTCGAATAATGCTATGCCAATTAAAGAGAGCGCTTCCATGCCACGCAAAAACTGTCGGGTATTTTGGATTGAGCTTGTTGCGGTTCTCATTGAGCGCACTCAAGAATCTCTGTTCTTTGTCGGGGGCTCCTTGTGAAAATCTGAATTGCACGTAAGTATGCTCTATATTTGATATTCTTTGGTCAAGCCTAATCTTCTCGGAAGCAACTTCAAGTTCAATTTGACTCGGGCATTCATCTACTTGAACAATGCAAGATCGGTTGGAAGCCACAATCCAACGAAGTAGACCGAGAGCTGCTGGAGATATACGATCATTCCAAGCACGAAGGTTCGGTTCTGCGACGCGTGCTTGTTGTACGAGGTAAGCTCTCATTTCCCGAATAGATGGCAATGTCTCGAGAAGCATTACGATCTGCTCAGCTTTTGCAAGATCTATCATGTCGTCAAAGTTATGACTATAGACTGCAACCTCCGCATCCACTATTGGCCCGGTTGTAGGTGGGGTTGCTGGAGTTGCTAGAGCTGCTCGGCTTTGAACTTCGATTTCATAAGTAAGACTGGACTTTCGAACCACACCGAGAGTTGACAAAGTCACATTGGGAAATCGGGAGGTGTCTTGTATTCGATAATGTGTCATTGTGCGATCTGAGGAGTTGTTAGCACAATATCATTAATTACCAACAAGAGATCCTGAACCCACCAGTGCTATTACACATAAGCACAATCCAATCACCCGTCCGTACAGGGCATTTGCCCAGAGTTTCAAAGACAATTTCATCAGCACCAGGATTAAACTTGACCTTCTCGAGGGGCGGTGTCGGGGTAGCCGCACTTTGGGTTGGCTCGGTGGGGGCGTATGTTGGAGGGATGTATGCACCACCCGCAGTTGCATACATGCCATTGGGTAGTAGCGGTACTGCGAGACTCATACCTGTGGGGTACTCGCGGAGCTTCTTATTCTGCTTCGCGTTAGCATTGCAGTACAATCATAAAAGGGGAAAAGGCTGTACCCATGCAGCGGCGTAGCAAAAACTAACGAGCAGATCCACGACGTAAGGTTGTGTCAATATCTCATGTTCAATTGAAGGTCCGAAGCCGAGAGACATGTACTGGTAGAGACACAGTGGCTTACTACAAACATAAGGTTTCAAAGCTTCAAACTTTTGCTCAATCTCATCGTGACAGACAAGACAATACTCGGTGCATCGAGCCAAGTAGTGTACCGCAAACTGTGCTGCTAGGAGAGGGAAAGATATTGTCTTTTTCTTGGACTTAGCCTCGAGCAAGTGATCCTTTACAAGCAGCTCTGGCAGGTGCTTCTCTGTTGGCAGCACACTTTCATCATAGTACGATGAAGGAACATCCGAATTGTTAACATCATGTCGGGACTGTTTCTCGTTGAACCAAAGTTTTGCACCACGCCAGCTGAGGTTAGCCATGTCGCGAATTTTCAGCAAACTAATGAGTGATGTATTGATAAAATCGTTGAGGGAGCTGCTGATGAACATATTTGAAAAGTGCCCATCCATTGGCAACTCTGCTGTGTTTGCGGTATTGGCGGTATTTTCTGTGGACTTGGTGCGGTCTTTGTTCGAGTCTGTAAAGGCAGCCAGCGCAGGTACAATACCTGGTTTATACTTGTTGCTGACGCCTACTCTAAAATCTATGTCTAGAGACTTAGCAGGTGCGTCCATGATTTGTTCGAAATTTCGATACCCGTCCGCATATCTAATCAAAAAGACGATATATTGCTGTGGTTCCAGGTCCCACGCTTGAACAGCTTCTTCTGAAAGTCCAAGGTTGTCAACCTTGACCGAAATGCTGATGATACTAGACATCGATTCTGCCTTAGCTCCGGACACGATGCCAATTTTGAACCCAGCTTGTCTAGCAGCACGAAGGTCGGATCTGATGCGTCGGTTGAGCTGTTTTGCAATCTCGGGAGTCATGTTGACTTTGGCCGCAAGGCGTGCGCCCCTGATACCCTCGCGTTGGCCAAAGTACTCGTCATCTCCGTCCATATCGAAAGGGTCTTCGTCACTGGAAGATTGGGAGTCTTCAGGATCCTCTTCATCATCCTCAAAATCTGCATCATTATCCTCCATCTCGACATCATCCTTTGAACCCATTGCCAGGTGCTTTCCCAATTTCTTTGAAATCGTACTAATTAGATCTTGAATTGACTTCCCAGCTGACGATTCTTGAATCTCGGCCAGAATCGAGTTTACCCCTGCAGGCAAGTCCATGGACTCTGTAGTGATCATATAGAAATTTTCTTGCGGATAACCACCGACCTCTACGCACGGTTAGTAGTCATGCTCAATTATCAGGTAAGTGACAGAGCATAGTTGGCGAAATTGAACGGTGAGAGCGGTAGAAAAGTAGCCGAAAGGCTTACCTAGAGAGAGCAGAGAAATTTCAATAGGTAACCCAGTTGCAGGAGTGTAACAGACATGTACATCGCCATCCTCCGAACCCTTCACAACCGAAGTGATACCAGGTATAGACAGGGCGGCTGCTGCAGCCACATCGGCAATATACGCTTTTCGGCCCATTCTGGCGATTGGTGAGTAGTTCTATATGCGCCTGATGGAGGCGTGTGTTGTGGAATACGACGGGAAGTCTTCTTCGAGGAGATCGAGGAGGCGGTTGCGGCGTCACGGGAAGTGGCAGTGGTAATAAGCTTGAATTATGCTTGTGAAACAAGTTGTCTGGGCCAGAGGTGGCAAGATTCTATCCTGGAGCAGAAGTCGAGGTTTTGTAGCGTTCCGAGGGCGTAGGTGAAGTGGGTGAATGTTCTTTTGGAAAAGATCGACTTGGGGGAGTGAACGTGGGCTTCTATACAGATTCTCTTCTCAAAAGTTGGGAGGGGACGAGACCATCCCGAAGCGTGACTGACATAAAAGACGCGGCTGTGAGTTGGTCGCAAGAGATCGCTTCGACGGCGGTTAGGAGTTGGGAACTAATATACTGTATGAGTTGAAAAATTGCATTGGTGAGCTGGGAGGAAAAGCGTCATAATCATGTTCATCCCTCGATCGTTCGTTGGTGAAATGTCCAGCCTCGCTGCCTGCCTTGTGCTAGCGACCAGGAGCCAATCAAATCATCTCTCCGCCCACCCCGGCTGGGTGCCTGGAAACCGGCCTCGTATGACCACCACGGTAGCGGTAGTAGCGGTGAATTGGTTCATCTGAGTTCAGGAGGAGGTCGCCATATATGGCAAAGTGTGAATAGTGGCATGTTTGCTGAACAAAGATCAGAGACCCTCCCTTGAGGTTGCGAAATGAACAGAGGAGTAAGTGGGACCTGCAGCCCTGCAATAGCTTACCATGATCCCTGCACTTCTGTGCTCCGAGTAATGTCACCATACAACCCCCGCTAAGGGCCTCGATCGAAACTCTCTTCCATTCAGTACCGCGAACAGAGGTAGTTCACCCCTCAACGTGCTCACAATAGGTATCTTCGACGTTATCTTCGACGTTATCTTCTACGTTCTCTTCGCCACGGCAGTTCTTCGACATGGCGTGGGATTCACAATCTTCTCGACGGCGTGTTAGCAGCCCCTCAGCCACGCGACGAGGCCTCCAGCATCAAAAAACAACACCACGGTCACCATCGAGCCTAAGTCTACGCATGTTGCAGACCCGTTGCTTCAACCGTTCCTCAATCCGTCGTTCGATCCGGCAGACTATCTCAACTCTACACTTCTACCTCTACACACCTCCAACGTCTCCCAGCCGGCAGCAAACAGCGTGTCTCTGGCCGAACTATCCACGCAAACACAGACATTGCTCTCGCAGCTTAGCGCAAATACAACTAGGCTAACGACGACTCTGACTCAATTGACAGATGAGATACTCCGAAGCGGAAGTCGGTTGGCATATGAGGTCGAGGTATTGCGGGGGGAAACGCTTGGGTTGTCTGAAGCGCTGACGGAAGGGTTGCAAGAAGACGTGGCTAAGTTTGTCCCAGGAGGATTGGAACACGAGCTTGCGACAAAGACTTCCAAGACAACGGATCTCAATTCACACTCAAGGAGGATGTCGGTAGCAGCGCCCAAGACCCCCATTCGAGAAGACGCTCCCGTTTCTGATCCTCTATACATCACTCAGTTACGGACACTTACTCTGGTGCGTTCCCGGCTGGATACCGTGATAAAAACATTTGGCGACGCGATGGCATGGACCTTTCCACCATCTGAGGTTTCTGTCACTTCTTCATTCCTCTCCGTCTCAGCACCCGAGCCCGGGTCTGATATGCACAGTACGGAGGAGAAGGGCCAGCAAGTGTCTAAACAACTACGAGATGAAATTGCGGACCTTTTGGTGGGAGGCGACCCCGTGGATGGTATCGAGGCAGCGGCGAAACGAGTCGAGGAATTAAAAGATCTAGCAAACGTTTGGAGAGGCACCGCTGAAGAAAAGGCTCGTGTCAAGTTCGTGGAAAGTCTGGCAAAATTGGTTGAAGATAGGCATAGAGATTTATTAAGAGATGCCGAGCAAGGATCCCGTCTAAGTCATCGAGTAGAAAAACTTCGTGATGAAGAGGCGGCATCACCGACTGGGGAGAATAAGCCTCAGGGTGGCTATGGGTTCCTCAGTCAACTGCAGAAGCTCCGAGGAGCATCATAATAAAAGATGTTTGAATACCCAGACGATTATCTGGTAAAAATAGTATCCCAGCATCTACTAGGTATGGAGTTTCTGGACCCAATTTCTTTTCTGGTTCGAGATCAAGCGCGGTAACCGATCGAGACATACCTACCTAAGGTACCTGCCGAGGTCATGACCAATGTTCCTTCCCCATACTACGCTGACTTGAGTGTTACGGTTCACCATATCACGACCGCCTCCACGTCGATACGCGTCCCGTTTGTCAGTTGCACTGTTATCTATCAAGCTTTTGATTCTTTTTATGGACTACTTGCTTTTACACTAATTTTACTTGTCCTGATTGCATTCTTAGGCACCCAGTTACCCACATGTTGTTCATTCCACGCCATGTGTTCAGGGAAACAGTCATGCAGCCCTGGTAACACTGAAGAGTCACGTCGTTTGAATAGACTCTCTAGACCAAGGCGCGCTGTACGACGGTTGCTTGTCATGTCGTTAGCTGTATTTGGCTTTATTTCCTTAACGCTTAAACATGTATGTGTAGCACAACGAACGAGTGCATGCTGTTTGCATTTTCACATGTCACATATATTGGAAGTCACTGACACTACCAAAATAGACACAGCAGATTACAACTACATATGCTTTCAAATTGCCTCTCAGTATTGCAGAGGTAAAATCAACGTATCAATTTGATGGAGCTGATGCCAAAAGGTGGAACGCAAATGTCGAGCTGAAAGACCTCAAAAGTCTAAAAACGACGAGACCTAGATTACACCTTCTTATCACAACACTCAATCAGACTCCAAGCGTAAATATATGCCGAACTATAGCTTCAGCCGCCGTCCTCAAATATCCGGCGCCCATCTTGATAAATTATGGAACCGATGAACGAGGTCTGAAACCAGGAGCTGATGCAGTCCAGCGGATCTATGAGTTTCTGGCGGGAAGGAAAGTAGCTGCAAAGGATTTGGTCTTAGCTATAGATGAAGGTTCGCAATACCTATTCTGTCATGTGAAATACTTATGGTTCTGAATCAGATAGCTGGCTTCAACTTCCTCCAGAAATCACCATCCATCGCTTCTTCCGTAGCTTGCATGACGCTAATCGAAGGTTGATGGCAAGGGACGTGAAGATTCCAAAAGAATCTCTTGTAACACAGTCCTCATTCGGCGCGCCGATTTTGACACAAGCCGTCCTGTTCGCAGCATCGAAAGATTGCTCAAACTCACCTAGAGATCCCGCATGCTCAGCAGTACCGGAATCGACCCTTCCATCAGATCTATACGGATCTTACACGGATCACCACCCGAATCTTAAGTACAACCGCCCACGGTTTCTAAGTAGTACTATGGCAATAGGCCAAGTCTCGGATCTCCGCCCAATATACAAGTATGCCACTGATCTTTTACACCACCCCCACCAAAACCACGACAGCCAGAAAATTCTCTCACAAATTTTCGGCGAGCAGGAGAAACAGCGGACTCTGTGTAGTAGGAAAATTTGTGGTTCGGGCTGGAAGAGCTATTTCTTGTCGAAGCTCGAAGGCTTTTGGTCTGCTTCGCGTGAGCAGAATCTAAATCTTGCGCCTGAGTATGACTTGGGAATTACTCTCGACTACGGAAATTCCATTTTCCAGATGATGGATCATTCTATTGAAGATGTTCGCTTTGTTACGTTCAAGAACTTCACCAACTCATCCTCCACTGAATTCTCGGACCATGCCAGCTATGTACCAGTGACTTTGTCACAAGATCTCATATCAACACTTCCACCAATTCCGAAACACCAATCTTCTTCTTCCGCTTCCAAGATACCTATTCCAGCCTCCGATGGCCTGCCTTCGGATCAGCTTACCTGGCTTGATGTCGCTCTTGCACCAAATCTAGTCATGCCTGGTGGCAGTAGTCCTGCCGTATTGAATGTTCATGGTGAAGCACTAGGTGGTGAGATGTGGGGGAAGATGTGGTTTTATGAATACGCGAGAGGTTTGATGAGGGACTATTCAAAGAATTCAGCAGACAAGGATGTAGGTGAAGGTATGATTGAGTTGAGAGACTCAGAGAGGAAGTGGATTGGGGGACGATTTGGGGCTTGGACAGGTGATGGGAAGGTGAGTTTGTCCTATTTTTCTTATTGAAGATGTTTGGAGAAATGAAACAACAATCTTGTTCTGTTCGACTATAAATTTGAGCTATGTGCTGACGGGGTTACAGTGGCTGCAGTGGTCAGAGGTCTGCGGAAATTTCCAGGATGCATTATTCCCTGATGGAAACGGTACTTTTCCATCTGAGGAGGACGTTAATAACATAACACCATCACCCAACACCAGTTATGAACCAAATTACGAAAACCAAAATCCTCTATCACAAAAACCAGCTCCTAACATCGAAGAATCACACCCCTTCCAACCTACCTCTGAGTCAAACAGTCAGCAAACAGACAGGTTTATAGTGAAAACACGCAAAGGAAAGGCAAAACATGTTTTAGAGGAGCTCGTAGAAAATGGAGAGGGAGAAGAGAAGGGCGAGAGAAGAAAGGGATTGTTGGACCCGGAAGAACTGAGGGGGCTGCCTGGGTGGGTTGATGTGAGGTTTGATGATTTGTTAGAAGCTCCAGCGCTTGTAAATCTCTAAGAGGGAGTCCGAAATAACAGCAGGAGCTTCATTGCTTTGGTACGTTAAAACACATGGTTCATCAGTACAATCGAAATCATCAGAATACAAGTCATATTCTATCAACCCCTTCACCCCTCGGTCAACTCGCATTTCAGAATAAGAACAAACGCAAAAATCCTTCTCTAGCCAACTTCTCCCCTCTCATCCCCTAAGAGCCCTCTCCAACCCACTCCATCACAATCCCCCTCCTATCCCCCCACTTCCCTTCATCCCTCTCCTCCCCAACAGGAACCAACTCTCCATCCCCACTCCCCACATACGCCTCCTCCAACGTACACAGTCCCCTCTCGCCAAACCCCAGGCTACTATACAATCCCATCACCCCCCTGTTATCAGGATGCACGATCGCGCGCACCCGCGTCCCTTCTTTACTCCCATCTCCTTTCCTACTCCCTTCCCCTTGCGATCTCGCGACCGCAAACTGCACCGCAAAGTTAACGAGCAACTTCCCAATCCCCTGCCCTCGGTACAAAGGGTCGAGATAGACGGCGCACATGTGCCATTTCGTTTCTTGAGAGTCGGGGAGAGGGAGGAAACCGGAAAGGGGGATTGAGTAGGTGGATGAGGGGGTGGGACCGAGGAGCGTGGTCATGCCTATGAAGTCCCCTCTGTCGAGAGTTTGGAGGTATGGTGGGGTGTAGGGGGGGTAGGATACGGCGACTAGGATTGTGGTTGTGGGGGAGGAGAGTCGCGTCGACCCTGGGATGTTAGGATTTGGATTGTTAGGTGTATGTTTTGAGGGGGAGAGGAAAGAGGAGGATAGAGCCTTGTCTAAGGATTGCATTATTCCCACGAACACCTAGAATACGAGCTTAGGGGGAAGAAAAGGGGGGGAAGTTGCGTACAGTAGCTGTATGGGTGCATCGATTCGAGGGCGTGGGTTGAGGCGAAGGAGCTCGGAGAGGTGAGGAGGGCGTTGAGACGGAGGGAGACATATTTCCCGAGCAGGAAGGGGGTTAGGGGGTCGGAGGGGGAGGTTGGGAGGGTGTGGATGCGGGTTATTGGGAGGGGGGTGGTCATTGTTGGTGAGGGTTGGGAGGTTTTTGTGTGTTGGCGAGAGTGTTAGAGTGGCGGGATGGTGGGTTGGTATCGAAAGATTTGTTTAAGATATTGTGTCGAGGATTTTACGTTCAGGTATATCTCGAGATGAAAGTCCTAGTTCGTGGTTGTTAGCATGAAATCAACAGAAGGCTCTCGTAGAAATTACTAGTACTCCAGATTCTGGCTTTAGGGAATCCGTTTAAGAGATTTCGTCAAAAGACTTGTTTGTCAGGAGGTGGAAGGTTTTGAGGTTAAAGTCCTAAATCATCGTTGTTAGCATCATTATAGTAGTAGAAACATTCTCATAACAGTTATCAGAACTTTAGCGACTAGTGTCAACAGCCATTTTCGAGAAAGTGTAGAATACCTTGGTCATTGGGTGATCGAAGATATCCTGAACTTAAAAGCCTATCCCTCCATTAGTATATCCCATAAATTAAACCAGTTTCTGGAAATTACCACTTGTCTAAAAACACTTACCCCAAATTATCAGATTCCTCCTTAGGCGTCTTTGAAGTTGTGATTCTTATCAGATCTGTCCCCCTTTTTTTTTGAAACACCTCTATGTCTTCTATTGTTGCAACTTAAATGTGACTGAAATAAGTCCCATCCTCAAAATTCGCGCTCGTTAATTTTTGTTGACAAGTTTCATAAGTCTTACAAACCGCAGGAAATATCCTTTACTACGAATGTTTACTGATCTTTGCCATGAGTTTCTTAAGTAAGCAACTCGCATGTCAGTACGTAGGTGCCGAACACGGCAAAAGTGGGGAGGTGTATTCACGTGATCGGATTCCGAACTCGCATTTGGGATTTTGAGTTTCAAGGCGAAGACGGTGTGAGAGGGAGGTAGGATTTAAGAGGAAGTCTTGAGGTTTGAGGGATGGAGTATGTTTTTATGAGATTTTCTTTCATTTCTTAAGTATTTTATACTCGATCCTTTATATTTTACCCATATCCAATTCCCAATTCCCAACTGCAAACTTCTATCGCAACAAAGATGTCCTCATCACCTGACGCTTCCTCAAAGATCTATGTCTCCCATCAATCCGCGAAACACTTCACCGTCTCCCTCTTGACAGCCCACGGCGTCTCCCCAGCCCACGCTCAAACCATAGCACACGCCCTCGTCGCCGCCGACCTCCGCGGCATTGACACCCACGGCCTCAACCGTCTCCCCTCCTACATCAATCGCATCCGGTCCGGCGTCCTCGACCCCCTCGCTTCCCCAGAATTAAACCAGATCACCCCCGTCGTATCTCACATCGACGGCCACAATGCCTTTGGCTTTGTTTCCGCCCACTTGGGAATGGAATCGTGCATCGCCATGGCTAAGGAGTATGGGATCGGGATGTGCGCCGTGAAACACTCCAATCATTTCGGCATGGCGGCGTGGATCGTGCAACAGGCCGTCGATGCGGACATGATGAGTCTCGTGTTCACGAATTCCTCTCCGGCGCTCCCGGTATGGGGCGGGAGAGAGAAACTCATGGGCGTGAGTCCGCTAGCGTGCGGTGCGCCTGGGGGTGAGGGACGGGAGCCGTTTGTGCTTGATATGGCGCCGAGTGTGGCGGCGAGAGGGAAGGTGTATAAAGCACTTAGAAGAGGGGAGAAGATCCCGCTGGGTTGGGCGTTGGATGAGGAGGGGAATGAGACGGAGGATCCGGCGGAGGCGTTGAAAGGTGTGATGTTACCTATGGGAGGCCCGAAGGGGAGCGCGTTGGCGGTTATGATGGATGTGTTTTCTGGGGTGTTGAGTGGGAGTGCGTTTGCGGGTGGTGTTACGAATCCGTATGATGCGAGTAAAGCGGCTGATGTTGGGCATTTCTTGGTTGCGATCAAGCCGGATTTGTTTATGGATTTGGAGACGTTTAGGGAGAGGATGGGTGTTCTGTATGAGAAGGTGGTGGGGAGTAAGAGGATGAAGGGGGTTGAGAGGATTTGGTTTCCTGGAGAGATTGAACAGGTGACTAGGAGGGAGAGGGAGAAGAATGGAATTCCGTATGTTAAGGCTGAGATTGATGCGTTGAATCGGGAGGCGGAGAGGGTTGGGTGTGGGAAGATTGTGATTATGGGTAGTGTTCCGCGGGCTAAGTTGTGAGATATGAGAGTGCACTCTGATCAGTTTAGCAATTCTTCTTGCAGCAAGTTTCTCCCACCTACAGTAATCTTTGCAATTGCTCTTCTTAATTCTCAGGCATCTTACAGACCTGGAAATCAAATATTACACACAAGACGCGGAACTGACTAGAGTCAAGTCCTTTCTAAGCACAAGTCGGCGGCGCATTTCGTGGGTGTCTTAAGTATCACAGTACTATGAGTCGGTTGCAGAAACTAAATATCAGGCTGATTTCGTAGTCTTGTTATTCCCAGTAATTATTCTTCTTCAGAAAGTAAAGTTCTAACTTCAAAACTGCATCTCCAGCCCTGACAAGTTAAGCGAGAAATCTATTCCCCCCTATAATCCCATCCTTCCAAATGTTTAATCTCAATATAACCACTTGACAGACCTCCGGACCTTATTATAGACCCTAACAACAAACTCTCCTCTTATTCTAAATATCGAAAAGCCTATCCCGACTCTCTGTTACCAAAACACAGACAACTGCTGACTGATTCTCTACTACAACAATATACATATTTCATCCAATACAATCAATTTCCTAACTAACGTAACAGAACACAATATGCCTACTTTTAGCCTCTAAACCCGACTCACGAGAACAGAAATCATGCCTATTTCCTTACTAGAGGATTTTCATGGTAGAGGTGATAAGTCTAGGTATCTCTACGTATTACTTGATTTACGATGACGACGAAATTACTGTCATAGAGAAATTTTGTCGACAATTCACGAACTTTCGTGGTATTGCTAGGACATCTCTTCGTTAAATGACTAATTCTCCCTTTTCAGACAAATCTCATCACCGAAACCCAACTCAACTTCACCTCCCATCCCATTCACCCTCTCACCCCTCACCCGCCTCCTCCCCTACTCACCCCCTCGCCATATCATCCGAACACCCCTCATCACACCTTTTATGCCCATTACAGTCTTTCCTCGGACACACCTGCGGATACGTCTGTGGATAGGTACCAATGTAATTGGTCGAGCGAGGAACGTCTTTCCAATCGCCTTTGATGACAGGGTTATAGTGGTTGCATTGCTGTGGAAAGGGAGTTAGAGAGTTAAAATGTAAAGGGGAGAAAGAGGATGGAAATTGGGGAGAGGACGAGGGAAGAAAGTGGGGGGTAGAGAGATGGGAGATATACGCAGCATAGATATTCGTATTTTTTAGTGGATGGCATTTCGGAGTATTGGGGTTTCGAATTTTAAATCGTGTACCAGGAATTGCGCATTAAAGAAAAAACGAAATCAAGAGGAAAGACGACTTGATTCGTGACATTAAAGTCTTCGTATCAGAAATTTAAGATGGGGGTTAAACAAAGAAACTATAAATGTTTCGAAACATACCCGGTTCTTTGTGAACAAAACGTGTATACGGAAATGGATGGAAGGTCATTATTCACTGACTGAGTTCTTTGTTTCAATGGATGAGGGTTTTAGCGCACGTGTGATTAACTAGGGGGGGATTAAAAAGGTAGCGTGGATTTTTGACATGGAGGTGTGGTCGCTTAGCTGTAAATAAAAGTAGTGAAAAGGGCAAAAACTTGTTTTAAGATTGACTTATGCGACAGGATAGTCTAAATTAGATAAATTGACTGTAGAAGAGCTCGAAGAGAACAGTTGCAAAAACTATAGAAGTCTTAGTCAAGTTGTTAAGATAAATTCTTTGAGGCAGTAAACAATGAAGAGGGAAATTTCTTGTTAATCAGTTGAAAAAATCTGGACTTCTGCTTTTCATGAAGAGAAAACATTCGTGGAGGGAAGAGAAGAAGGTATAGGTGATTTCCAACTAATTAATAGAAGTCTAGAGGAGATCAGGAATATCTTTGGCTTACCTATCACCTTGTTGTTTTGGCCTGTGACTGTAAGAGCGTATCATTGTAACGATATATCGTTGTGCAAATTTGAACGAGAAACTGGATTAGTTTCGGGAATCTCAGTAGTTTCTCGGCCGATGAGATGGGGATTGCGGTTAATATTAGAATTATTGTGATATAGATTTAGTGAAAGGCGAGCGCGAGATTCTTTCAAAGCGGGGGATCGCATCGTTTCGTAAGCTTAGCAGGTAGGACATACTAAAATAACTATGTGGTATCTAAGTGAGGAGGTTGCTTGTAACTTTATGAATAATCACTAAGTCTAACTCTTTTTGAGAACTGCTCAACTTTTATATAAAATCGTGTCAAGAATAATTGTTAGATAATGGTATAATAAAAAAGATAATCTATTCTATGTAAAAGACGTAGAAATCGCTCTTATTAAAGGATCTAAAAGGTTTTATACGATTTAATAAGGATTTAGAAGGCCTTCGTTAGTATGTCTACTAAAATGTTAGAATATTTCAGCTTTTTACAACAATATTGTTACCCTTCTAAATCGTTATACGACTGTAGCCAGCTCTTCCAAATTTTCTAAAACACATTTTCTGAACTTTTCTTGCAGCTCGGAATCCAATCTATCGTCCATATCAGCCGCAATCCCAAAATCGCCTTTTAAACATCTCACTACCACTTCACGGAATTTTTCGCCACATCGATGAGCTAATCGTCGTTCGGCTTGCTTGAGCAAAGCTCCACTGATAGCAGTAGGGATTTGCTTCACAGCTTTAAAGTTGTTGCCGCCCATCGTCTCAGCTGGCTCCCAAAGCCCAATTTCCAGGAGAACAATGCCAAGTGCTTGTACAAAGTTAGCGCTACGAGAACCCAGCAGTCAACAAAGAATGACTTGTAATGCTTACAATATATCTCGTGGTACTTGGTGAACGTTTTGTTGGGAATGCCCCAACGGTCAGGGTGTCTGTAGACGTTTTGCGACAGCAAATTATCGTATGGACCAGAAGAAAAGTCGTTGGTTAAGCGTGAAGCCTCGAATCCTACGACGAACGGAGATGTGAATTCAATTCCCAGACTGCGGTCCGTGTCACTGCTAGTGGGGGAAAAAAGGACGTTTGTGCTACGGAAGCTCTTATGGATCCAGTTTACCGAATGGAATAGCGACATCGACTGGGCCAACTGGAAACATAGCTGAAACCGAGCTCCTAGTGACGGCTTTTGGACTTGTTTTGATGTGTACAAAGACAAAAGATGAGCGGGCGGCTTGAGCGATACTGTTGGCAGCTGAAACAGTAATTGGAATTCGAGGCGAGGAAAGGTGGAATCAACATAGCCCAAGCAGTGTAAGGCTCGGAACCTTGAGTCTTTCTGCTGGTTGAGGAGACAAGCGAGTTCGGCGAAGCGTCTTCGCAATAAGCCAGGTAAAAAGCCGTCTGAATTCGGGGTATACGGCGCATACTCGACTAGCACAGTTTCGCCCTCATAGTCGGATAGACCCCGGCACGCATCATCGAAGCGTCTAACGTCCAATTGGAGAGTTTCAAGCTTCATTTGAGATGGAAGTTTCGCATCGTCAACTAGGAGCTTTCTCAACCCAACACTTTCAGCCAACCCTACAGCCTGCACATCGCTGTCTGATTCTAGAGCCTGGAGATTGATACTATACTCAAGGAATGGAAGTGGCCACCAGACGTCTTCGAGAAGACTCTTGATGCGAGTCAACCAGTCTTCAACCTGAGAAATCAGCCTTTCAGATCGCTTTTTGCCTCGAGCTGACCACACCAGGCTTCTCCAGCGGCCGACTCTGATCTCTGGTGTCGTGACTAATTCATGGTTTGCATCCTCTTTCTCAAAAATGATTTGCAGCTCATCCAAACTCAAAATGTCACCTGTGCTAGAACCAGACAGTTCTGACGATGTCTGGCTCGATTGATACGAAGCTTCAACTGCGTTGTATTCAAAAAGTAGCTGAGGAAATTCGCGGAACATATGTAAACCTAGGCGCTGTGTCTTCACCGGAAGTGCGTCGAAGAGTCTGCCTTTGACGAACGAGAACTTTTCTTCCTGGAAAAGGACCTTTTGAAGAGAATCATATCTATTCTTGAGCTCCGACAGCTT
Source organism: Glarea lozoyensis ATCC 20868 (assembly GCF_000409485.1). Taxonomy (NCBI): domain Eukaryota; kingdom Fungi; phylum Ascomycota; class Leotiomycetes; order Helotiales; family Helotiaceae; genus Glarea; species Glarea lozoyensis. Next base: position 1,922,814 of record NW_007360989.1, on the reverse strand, counting down.
CAAACCATTCTCGCTGGCAGCCTTGCTGGAGTGCCGAGCATCGTGAACGAAGGTAATGGCGAAGTCAAGCAGCTTGATGGTTGGGTCAATAAGTGAGATCGTCGCCAGAGCGAGGCCGGCAGCTAAAGCCATACTCTATTGTCAAATTGAAGGTCGCTGCAGAATACAATAGACGTTTTTGTTTTTATTGAAATGAAGATATGGGACCATGAATTTTCGAGTAGCGTCATGCGATTACCCAGGCCTGCGTGGTTATTGGTCGTGTTTTCGATCGGGAAAGCGCAACCAAAGGCGATACTATCATGTGCACTCCTAATCTGGCTGGCTGCAGCAAAGCCATTTTCCTGCAAGGCTATCGAAGAATATTGACGTTTCGCTATCTTGCACTCTACACATACACAACTTGGTATACTGTCGCCCGCTCACTTATATGAGTAAACATGGCTTCAGCCACTTCAGCCGTCACTCTACTCTCAGGCCTTTATGGTCTACAGCTCGAATCTCCAACCGCCGATGACGCCTCTATTGACAGCGAACAGAATGACCACGATAAGATTCAAAACTGGCCATCATTTACTTCCCTTCTTACTACAGTCGCATCTTGTGGTTTGCGGCAATATAACCAAGGCCTGTTTCTCGAGGGCCTTCGCATATCTCGCCTCGGCGAGGGCCTCGATTACAAAGTTGATCTCTGTGAAGATGCTACGAAAAAAGAGCTTGTCATAGTGAAGCATGTCAAACTGATGCTGCCAGCGACAGAAAGCCGCGAAGAAGTCGAATCACCAATCATCCGCCGTTTTCGGAAAGTGCAGACCGAGATACGTATCATGGCTCATCCACCTCTCTTAAAGTCCAAATATATCTTGGATCTTTTAGGGTATGGCTGGGAATACGCTGAACAAGCATATATGTCGCCATTCTTGGTTGTAGGGTATGCTTGCCACGGAACCTTACGTGACTTCTTACGCCTGACTACGCGCCAAGACGTTGCTCAAAAACAGGACCTGACCGAAGATATTGCTCAGGGACTTTACGCGCTACATCACTGTGAGATCGTTCATGGAGATGTCAAGATGGAGAATGTTCTGGTCTGTGAGCATGAGCCAGGAACGATTTGTGCTAAAATCGCCGACTTCGGTTCTTCAATAATAGGGGCAGCAAAGTCTAGTAAGATAGAGTACTACGGTACCGCAGAGTACCATGCTCCAGAGCTCCGTGTCTCCACGACTTTGAAGGGCGACGAGGCAAGAAGCAGCGCGCTTGATAGAGCGTATTCGCTAGATGTGTATGCGTACGGCTTACTGATATGGGAGATTCTGCTTGATGGAGCGAGATTCTTTCATAGACCTGGTGTACACTTAGCGATTAAGAGGAGAGATTACGACGTTGTGCGCGAACTCGCGTTAAAAGATTGTTATTCCACTGTGGCCGGACGGGTTGAAGTGACAATTTTCAACAAATTGATCGAAAATATTTTACAAGTTGATACAGACTATCGGTGGAATACGTTGTCGATCTTGAAGAACATCAGAAAGTTGGAGAATGAGAGGTGAGAACTGCTCAAAGCCTTTCGGAACATTTGCTGATCTACTTAAAAAGTACCCCAGGACAGACGATCGTTTTCTCACCTCTCCAACCATTTAAAGCGCTCCCGAGCGGGCTTGACTTGGATGACTCCCCCATAGAGGTAAATTATCTATCAAATTCGATTTTTGCTTGAGCATTGTGCTAAACCTTAGCAAGATTTTGGACTTGCTTCAAACTGGGGAGATTCTTGACAATAATGGCAGTAGTGAGAAGCTGAGACTTCCACCGTGGGATTTGCAAAAGGCCATTGCGTCTGGGTTGATGCAGCAAGTCACCTACAAATCTTCGAAAATAGTAGGCAAGAGTGCTCTCCATCTAGCTGTGTGTTACTTTCTCGGCTTTGGGGTAGAACGCGATATTGATCAAATGTTACATTGCATGAGAATGGCAGCTGAAGCTGGCGTGATGTGCGCATGCAGCGTTGTTGAAAGACTTCATGCAAGCTTTTCTCGTCCCTACAGTCTCGATTTCGAAGCGATACAAGATTCCTACTGGAAAGAGCAAGCATCCATCGTGACAGAAGCACTGGACGCTGTTGAGCACGAGAAGCGAGCCATCATTGCTCTAGACGCTCTTGGTGATGCAGATGATCAGGAGCAAATATCCATTGTTATTAAATCTATGAAAGCAGAAAGTTATACGACACCCTGGCACGCCATTGACATGGTCTCTCAAAGACGCGTATTAACTGGCATGGCCTCGCAACCTGCTCTAGGAATCCATCATCTCGCATATCTTGGTATGGTCGATGAATTGGCTGTTCAGCTCGAAAGTGGTACCAAAGATTACGAAGATGAAGAAGGGCGCACAGCAATTTATATGGCCTGCTGGGGAGGCCATTTGAATGCTATCAAGGCCCTGTTGTCTCATGGTAGTGATGCGAGTATTGCGGATAGTGATGGCTATACACCTCTGCACTTTCTTGTCATGCTTCCGGAATCTGATGTTGAAGAAGCAGTCCAGCTCATTATGAGTTCAATAGCGAATGTCGATATTAACGCATTTACATCTGAACCACTGGTTTTTCCCGAGGGGTGGATGGAGATTGTAGGAGCACCAATCCATTGGGCGGTTGCCTCTCACAACATTTCAATGATCCGAGCTCTGCTGAACCATGGAGCGGATATATTGACGTGGGAGACTGGAAACTCCCCCATTCATTTGGCTGCCTCGCTACATTACCACGATGTTTTGGAACTTCTGCTCGATAAAGAGAACGGGTTCTCTGTCAATTTAGTGAAACACATGGAATCTCCCTTGTTCTGTCTAGATACAAGCGATCCCGTCTGGCGAACAGTAATCCACGGCAAAAGCTGGAAAGAAGCAATTTCCCACACGATTGATGTTCTGGCTCAACACTGGGATATTAATGAGCTTCTAGAACCTGAAATGGGCTTCACTCCTCTGACTCAGATCTCTTCGCATAATAAAAGCGAAGTTGATGTTGAAATCGCAGCATATCTTCTGAAAAAAGGCAATCCAGAAACTCGCCCAAGGATTTTCAGCGCCTTGCAATTTGGGATCATTGGTTTGCGAGACGCACATCTGTCATCTCATGCCAAAATTGTGCATCTGATGCTTGATGCTGGCTGTTCGTCTAGGACCGAAAGTAGTGCTTCTCAATATACCGATACTAGGTTTAAGCCAGGCTGGAACTCTCTTCATTGGGCGATCAATCAAGGCAATGTTTCGGTCTGCCGGCACATCCTCCAACGAGAACCAGATCTAGTCCACGTCCCGACCAACGATGAGTTCGGAGATTCACCTCTTCATTTAGCGACAAGTAGCGGCACTCCTGAACTCATAGATCTTCTTCTTGATTGCGGCGCAGATCCTGCTGCAGAATCGAAGAAGTCCAGCCTCACAGTTCTGGGGTTCTATTTGAGCGACCAACGTACAGAGCCGAATATGTCAATCTTGGGAAAACTTCTCCAAATCAGTGAACCCAACAACTACATTGCGTTCAGTAGAGAACAAGAGCGATGGACATTTCTTCATTATCTCAGCGTTCGCGCCTCGCTACTCAATTTAGAAGGCGTCCAAGGGCAATGGCTTCTACAGAAAGTGCTGAGCGAATATCCTTACATTAAAGTACTACTCGACACACGAACAAAGTTTGGATGGACAGCTTTGCATCTTGCAGCATACAATGTTGGCTATTCCACAGCCCGTATCTTACTTGAAGCTAGCGCAGATCCACTTCTCGAAACACCGGGCAATAGTGCGCGAGCATTGGATATCGTGATGGAAAGAGGCCGACACTCACCTCCTGAGAGTGTTCGAGGATCAAGATCTTCAATTGAGGCCCGCTGGCTTGACCTGGCGTACAAGACAATGAAGATTTTGTTGAAGTATATGGAGAAAAATGATATGTTCTTTGAATTGTCAAAATTGCATCTGGCGGCTTATATAGGATATCACAAGAAGGTAATACGATTGATAGAGAAGGGAGCAGATCCAAAGGCAAAAGCAGATGGAATGACACCAGCGGAGTTGTTGAGGTCTTCTCTTGGCGGGAGGGTAGACGAGAAGTTCCAGAGAAGAGCAACGCGTGTTTTGGAGTATCTTGATGGCCTTTAACAATCTAGAGACTTAGGAAAAAGCTAGAGATGATATATATTGAAAGAGTAATATCTTAATAAAAACTTTAAAGGCTTACATAGGAAAAAGTCGTAGTTCCAAAACTGCACATAATGAGAGCTTCGATCGGGTCCAAAGACCTGAGAAGGGTTTGAAGTGCGTATTTGTAGTAATTTAAATCAATGAAATCCAATAAGTGAATGTAGAAGTTACCATAACTGCGACGCTTCGTTGCGGTAAATGCGATGCCTCACGAACCCACACTTGGTCAATTGCTTTCCACTTCTTTTAGTATTGATGGTTGATTTGTGGAAAAACAAATAAGGTCAACAGATTTGGAGTGTAATTGGGCTGCCCCAGATGGTATTGAAATCTAATCTCCATCACTGATCCTCTAAAACGCCGTATGACCGTTCCAAACGGTCGGGTATCGAACGGTATAAATCTAAAATACAAACACAATAATCAGACAACCCATAATCATATCAAGTATACTTCGCCATAGCACCGTACCACTGCAACAAACTCGCAACTAAAAACGCCCAACTACCCCACAGACTAGCCAAGCCAGCCTGCAACGCGCCGTCCGCAGTTTCCAAAAAGTAAAGCGCCGATGCAAGCGTGAAGCCGATACTTCCAATGGTATTCCAGAGTCCGACGTGCCAATCCAGTGACTTGTGTTTCGGGAGATACCATTTCTCCTGTGCGTCGATGGCCTGCATGACGGAAGCGGTTGTGAACAGCACGCCGCCCAGGGTGCCGGGAAATAAGTTGCCTAGGAAGAATGTCGGTCGGTCGGTGAGGTCGAGGACGCCAGGCACAGCAGTGATGATAGCGAGCATAAAGATAAAAGTACCGATAAATGTGACTGTAGGACTCATGAAGCACAAATCAGACCAATAGAAGGAGGTGAACTCCCGTAGCGATGGATACCAGATGAAGAGAGGACTCCCGATCAAGGCAAGTCGCGATGGTGGTGCTTGTGTTGCTGCTTTGGGAAGATCCGGTGTTAATGGCGGACTCGAAGACTGTGATAATTGTTGCAAGGTCATGCTGCGCAAGGGGTTGTCGCTCTTGGTATTTTCACGCTTGAAACTGTCTGCGATGCTCGCTGCTTCAACATCATCAGGACGCATACCAACCGTCATCACGAATTCTCCATCTCTCTTGAAATTTAGACCTTCTAAATATCCCACCCATCCACCTAGTATGAAAATCACACCTCCGACGATTGCTGTGGCTGGCGCTGCATGGGATGTTATCGTAGGAAAGGCGAGTTTCGGGTTGACGGTTGGTATGACGAGCATGAACCCGTTGATGATGAACATGGCTGAACCCCAGGTGAAGACGAAACCAGTCAAAAACGAAGTATCGCGTATGGGAAATCGAGTACACATAAGTCGCAGACGGTGCAGCACTCCATCATGTAACGTGATTGTTTGGGTCGGGAAGAGGATGTCTGGTTGAAGATTTTGATTTGTAGAATGATTGTCGACTCTGATAGGACTTGTGGGATTTTCGTCCCCGTCAAGAGATATTCGAGAGCCTATCTGATTGTTGTTATCGAGTGTTGACATTTTGGTATAGTTATGACGGCCTCTTTGAGAGAGTAGGGAGAACACATCCCTCCATTTTGAAAGCGACATCTTCTCTTTAAGGGTGGTTTTCAAATTGAGTTTTTAGTCCACCCCGCAGCACTACTGTTAAGCCAGTAGTGCTGGGTTACCCTGCTTCTGCTTCTAGAAGCCCAGAATGAAATTTCAGATTCGTGCAGGCGAGACCAGCGATGCGAGTGATGATGTAGATACCGAGATTTAAGACCGCAAAGTACCCGAGAGATGGGGCAAAAGGCTTCGGTCAAAGCCGATCCTCACTCACGACCAGACCTTTGACCAATTATGTTTCGAGATAGAATAGGGTTTAGCCCGTCAGTAAATCCTTAAGGGTTGGCACGCAGATGCTAAGTGGTTTAGCGGTTCCTCACGTCTGGGCCGAAGTCTTGGGGGTAAGATTGCCGCCGGTGGTCCTGCTTGCATACGATCCTTCATACGACGGGCCAGAATCTGGATGGCCACGACGTAGCAGAGAAATGCGCGTGGTGAATGATGGGGCTATGTCTGTTGTACAATCATTAGCATATATAGATAAACTGAAGTATCTCTACCCTACTTGATCTGAATAATATGAGTTTTCATCCAACATACCCGCACTGTGGACCTTGGTATTCGTCCGAGTAGTATCATTGTTCTTGTGGACCAGAGAACTTCATCGGCTTTATTCCTGGGCCCAGTATATTGGATCTTCTCATCCAATAATGCCCCCAGAATGCACAGCCAGCAGCGGTAAATTTTTCAATCCGAAAAGCGTCGTCAAACTCTGTTTCATCGCGTTGGATGAAGCCAAAATGCTCCCCAAGACTCGACCAAGACCGGATAATGCCGGGATCACTGTATTCCCGCAAGACTGCGATGGTGTATGTATCGCGATATTCTCACGTGGAATGATAGCGAAATATTCTTATCAAAGAAGCATGTTGTTGCTTTTGGCCATCTCGAGACGTAGGAAGGTTGATGCTTGCTGGTGTTGTTTGTTGCATGAAACATGAATCGACACAGAGCATCACCATAATAGTGGGTCTTTCCGTCGAAGTGGATCGGGTACGTGTAACGTGATCCTGCTACCTGAATCGCTTCGGACCGATCGGTTGCCGGCCCTCACGGCCTCTCCATTTTCTTTTGTTCCCAAGTCCTGCGAGGAAAAGGGTCAAAAGTTAACCACCATCAAGTACTTGCGTTGATTCATCAGTTACTCTCAATGAGAAGGGTCTCTCAGAATCATGTCTTGCTAATACCCAATATTAAACAAATGTCCATTCAAGTCCTTCCACTTTCTACAACATTTCTCCCGAATCCTCTGTCGCAAGCATATGCCATCCAAAACTCTAAACTTCCAGCATAAAAAAGTCCATTACGACCTCTGAGACGAATCCTAAAGTCCTCTAACTAATCCTTATCTGGGCAATCTACAGCCACATTGGTGTATACAGTGTGAGGATTAAGGCCCATGGGTGCCAGCTTCCACATTATTCGCAAATTCGGACCTCGAAAATTAAGCAGAACCGGGACGACCTGTTTTTTAAAAGACCTATCGTAGTTGGGACCGTACGCAACACTATAATCAGTTCTATATTGAAAGCATACTTATGAAGGTAAGTTTATCGTGGCGCTATCACTTATTCTCTAATCGCAATAGAGGTTCCTCTTGTAAAGAATAATCCCAATTCAACATAAACTATAACGAGACGGTAGTTCTTTGATTACATGGCTAAACAACTTGAGGTAATACCACCAAGAAGTATCGCCTAGTGTTGTTGCTGTAACTACTCTGGAGTTGTAGTTCGCTCACCATGAGTCTATGTCGATCTTCATCTATTATCATTTCTCCCAGCGGCGCAATGGATCAATGAAAGGGCTTTCAATACTCTATTTTGTTGCAAATAAATAATGGTACGTTGACTTCATATAGAATCGATTATATGTCTACAGTAATTCTCGAGATAACACAGTTTTCTTATTTTCTCTAACAGCTTTCCCAGGTTCTGCTAAGCGAGATTCTTGAAACCCACTTACTCCCCCCTGTTCTTTACGATAGCTAGAATTGAAAGATATAAAAAGTACACAGTACTGCGAAAGTCTGACTAGTATAAAAATTGGGAAAACTGGTTTTATGTAAATGCAGTTAGGTTGTAATTTCTTGAGCCCTCTTGGGTAAGACTTCCAACTGCGGTGACGAATACTTGCAGTGACCTTTAGATCATGTACCTTCTTACCGAGTAGCTACTACCAGAAGAGCTCTACACACCAAAGGCGTATGCTGGGTAAGGTTGAGAAAAGTTTGGTACTATTCTACCACGGTGATCACATAAAACTCATAAATATTGATGACAATTGCAAACAGTGTTGTCAAGCCAAGCTGAGTTGATATTTTCGAAGGCATTTATTCTGTCGTATTCACGAACACGATAAGTTGATGAAGGTGGTGGAACACATTCTTTGCAGCTATATCCGAGAGTCCACGTGCCATTTGCTACACGGCCATAATCGTTGAATAGGAAATAGACGCATTTCTACTTGTCACATATACGCTCGAAAATCAATCGTATTCATTTTCGAACTAGGTGTCGATTTGTATAATGAAAGCATCGATATAATTAGCCACAGTTTTGTCTGCAAGAATAATTTCGTGTTTGATGGATTTTATGCTCAACTAGTGCGAAAGTCAGTTGTTGCTACAGAATCATGCCCAAGATTGCTCCTTCAGATTCTGTAATACATTTCAGGTCAGGTCTGCTTCGGTGGTGATTTATTGGTAGAATCTGTGTGTTCCGTAACTAAATGCTATTTTGAAATGTGATTTACGATGTATTGATATGTTAAAATATCGGGGTGCGGAGTGAGATGATATAAGATGCAATCGTGACCATCTTGTAGATGCGCCCCGGTTGAACAGGTGTGGACAAGCCACCGTTAATCCGGTTGAAGTCACTCTCAGCTTACCCCGCTGTTGGTGCAGTTTATTAGGGTTACAAAGTTGTTGGCAGGTTGTTGGATGTTTACCCAGGCATCTAGGGGCCTCCAATCAGACAGGCATCACTCCAAAGGCATATATAGTAGGGAAACCAATTCTTCCAAAGGCTCAAGGACCAAGCTTACTTAAACTTGTCAGTATCTGTTCTCGCTCTATCCTCTATAGCTCGCTAGGTATTGGCCCAGAACGCCTCCCCTCTTCGCTCCCTGTATTGTTCAAATCTCCAAATTATGGCTCGTAAAAAGGATACAGGGTGGAAGTTTACAAAAGGGATAATTACCTGGACGCGGTTTTATCTCCCGGAAACCCAGGAGTGGCCGATGTGGTCTTCAGACTACTCCAACATCTATATCGGTCCCCTTTCGAATGTGCCAGGCTGCCGCCTCATGGACGTCTTTGTAGGACGGATGGTCGACCACCCTACACGGGCTGCCTATGTCATTGGTAAGGTTTATCTGCTTACGTTTGCGGTGGAGAATATTTAATAAGATGTAGACTGGGAAACACTAGAAGACTTAGAGACCTTCCAGTCCTCTCCCGCCTGCGCAGAGTTTCTACAGATGCTCCCTGAGTACGATGTCGATAACTCAGACGTCTCTATCGACTCTGGCTTTACACTGAGGCGTCTAGCTTTAGACGATGCCTCGTCGTCGTCGTCCCGCTTCCTTGCACTGAATTACGTCTCTGAGGTCTCGACACCTACGGTCGAGGGCCGCGTAACCTTTACTTCTCTCTTAGTACCGGGTAAAGTTGAGGAGCGGGCTATGTGGAGAGAGAGCCTCAGCTGTTTTCAGACCCCAGACCCGCTCTGGAGTAATTCATCTGAGCTGTGGTTCTGGGTACTGATGGAAGACGACTCAATGCAAGAGAAATTTGGGAAGCTGGAGCAGAGTCAGCAGACACAGGGGGAGAGCCAGGCTCGGACAATCTTCTGCCACTTTACCGTCTGGAGATATACTAATGCCGACCCGGAGGAAGAAGGGGCAATTGCGGCAGACCCGCAGGCGTGGAAGGAAGAGCTAGATGGGGTGATGCCTCCGGTTACAGCATGGCATCAGGAGCGTTGGGACTTTCGTCCAGTGCCGGAATTAAGGTAACGAACGATGTTAAATGTATTGAGTGCTTTGCAGTAATGTTGAATGGGTCTGTGTAATGAATTACGATACTTGACTGTTTGAGTTCTATTCAGGAGTCGCTGATTATCTGGACCTCTGATTATAACCGCGAATTCAGGTTATCTCAATCGAGTATGAATACACACCTATAATGATATAAGCAACGATTAATGAGGGCGATAGACTTTGAATGGTAGGCTAGTAACCTTGATTTTAATCGTACCACTGGCTTTGTTGACTACCAGCCAATTACACATACGAGGAAAGGACGCTTAAGGGGTAGAGGTAAAGCCGAGTAATAAGGTGTGTGAATTGAAAGAGTCATAAAGTAGTCGGTTGAGCAGTCACTGCGCAGGGACGGCTTCTCAAGAGTGTGAAGGTGTTAATTGCAATAAACATTTCACTACATTAGCACTCGTACATGAGTACATTAATGGGGAAAATCCCGTTGGGGATCCTGAATCCTTGGTGTTTAAGTGGGTCTCGGTAGCAGAGAAATTTTCGTATCGACAATCAGAATCACGTGATATACTTGACTCCGCATCTCCTTTCATTACTTCAGTGCAAAACGCTCTTCTCTACTCCGTATTCTCCTTCATCTTATTACATTATTCAGGTCGAGTTGAGTTGAATTATCCCAACAGTCACACTATACGCAGACGGTATCGATGAAGATGCTGGACTTAGCGCCGTCAAATCCGGAGCTTCCTATCGATTGCGCTGGTTGATGGCCATTTTGGCGGCTGCGATTCTTGACCAAACCAGCATTTGGTCGATAGAATGAGCATACTTGTGACCGTGGTCATTCGAGAGCAACAGATTCGAGGATAAATATCCTACGCTCAGTCGAAGAAGATGAAATATTCAACATATCCAATACTGCCTCGGCGGTTCGATAGGCACACTATTGCTACAAGAAGCGCAAACCCAGTATCGACGAATTTACCGGTGCGGCTCATCTGCCATGGTTACTTCGAGCTATAGCTACCTACTCAAGTATTGAAAACGATGTACAATGTCGCTTAGTGGTCTTTGTTTATTTTTGCTCCAAGAGTCGTGGTGACGGCAAGAGTACAATGACTTCGCACGGCTTCAAAAGCTTTGCGCCAACTTGGTGCAAAGAGCAAAGAAATGAGAACTCGAGTTTATTTATTTTAGGCAGATCTGGATGGCTCCGCCAAAGAGGTTACACGTTAAGTACTTTTTGTGTTGATTTGCTTACCAACGATGCCTCTTCTCCGCATGTTGTACATCCCCTCCCTTGAAGTATCGGAACGTTCCAACGCTCGTATTTTCATGTACCGAATTGGGCTACTTTGCGACTCTCAAAACCCCACAAATTGATCGGCTGCAGATGTTATGTCAATCTCATTGGTGTGCTCCTGCAATGCTTCGGGATTTGGTCAGTGAAAGCCTTACGCTTGGTCAAATTTATCGATTTGGGCACTGCACGCCACGTTCATGCGGTTACTAGAACATGTAACTCGCCAGAATATGGTCTCAGTGCTATTTCGACCCGTTTTGTCGGAAGTGTGAGCGCTCTCAAGAATTACCGATGTCTTTAGACCAACCATGAAGCTCAAAATTTCAGGTGCGGCTGAGTGGACATATGAGACCTGGCACATTTCGCGTGTTATCTCAAGCCACCACCCCATTATTAACGCTTTCGAACACAATTCCAGGGTAATACGATTTTCTTTTGGAATGTGGGGGGTTCGCAGTGAGGCTTTGACGCCTTTTCAGCGCTACCCAGCGATCCTTGATTAAGCTCAACTATCCCCAGTTCTTGGGAGTTGAATGTTCTCTTGGAAGTCGATATTTGACGGGCTCTAAGCCAAGATGCCGTTCGATTATGATCAGTACCAGCAGAAGGTTAACACACTCTCGACCGAACAGCTTCATAAGGAATGGGAGAATTATACTCGGCAGATTGCTGGGGGAGCGACTTCCACGGCAACTTCAGTTCTCTTTTCACCGCTAACAGCTGGTGTTTCTTTGATTGGGCTTGGAATAGCAGCACCTAGAATTCATAATGCACGAAAGAAGAGAGAGATCATCGAGGCAGGACTCCAGGCTAGAGGAGACACTCACAACACAAGGAAGCGAGATGTCGCCGCACCTATGGCTGTTGCCGGAGTCATCAGCGGGTTGACGCTAGGATTGGCAGGCCCGGGTGCTGAGATGTTAGGAGCAGAAGCTGGCGCAAAGGGAATGGAATACATCGTAGCTCATGCGGCTTTGGATGGAGCTGGTGCTGTTCTTGAGCAAAAACATGACGATCATACCAAGAAGAAAGCAGAGGCTAAGTTACAACATCAGCAACCAGGTTTCCAGAAACAGTATGCTATGGGTCAAGTCACGCAACCTCAGACGATGGGATTGCAACCGATGATGGCAGCTCCTCAGAATCTTGTCCATCTTCCTGGAGTTTATGCGCCACCAGGAATGGTGGCCATGATGGTACAACCTACGAACAACACGCAACAACAACAACTACAACAGTTCATGGCACCTGGTCAGAACCAAAGTTTTGCACCCTTAGGAACGTCAACAGCAGTCCCGCAGTATCAACAAGTAATCAACCAGCCAGGATTTATCCAGCAACAGACTCCTTCGGGTCAAGCAGCTCCCCCGTATCAGTTAACATACCAGCAACCTCAACCAGCAATAGCATCATACATGGGAGGTTCTGTAGTAGCGGCAGCGGCAGCATATCCTTCGGAGAAACAGGGAGAAACGTATGCTGTACAAGCAGAAACACAAGGATATCCACCCTCTAATTCTGAACCACTGCCTCTCTATTCTCCATCGATGCCTCTAGCGTCCTCCAGCGAGAAGCCACCAAATCAATCCGTCGAAAATCCTCACATGTTAGTAAATATCCGAACTTCTGTTTAGAACGTGTGAACTAACCATACACAGTATACTGAATGAGCTGCCAGCTGAATCCCAGATGGGCAAGTCTTCAGAAGGAGTTACGAGCACTGAAAGTGCAATGGATCAAGAGATTGCTATGCTGAAGGCACGCCTGTTGCAAATGGAGCTGGAAAAGAGAGGATTATCATTCCCTCCAATTAATATTGGCAAGGTTGCACCTGAAGCTCCTATGTCACCACAATTGACAGTCGGTCTTGGTTGTTCAGACCATGAAGCTTCTCGAGCAGCAACGCCGATGCCACCATCAGCAACCCCTGTGCAAGCTGCTCTATCCTCACCTCCACCTGCAATATCGGGCTTTGCTCCATCACCTATGAGTACACCTCCACCGATGTACGATAGTTCTGTCCAAGCTGGGCCGGCTTCTCCACACGCACAGCAGATGTCTCCAGCACCGCCATCTGGTCCTCCTCCTCAGCATCTACAACAAATGTCACCACCTCCGCCTCCAGGTCCTCCTCCTCAAGTCTTGCATACACCTACACCACCACCAGGGCCTCCTCCCCAAAACCTACAGTTACACACACCTACGCCACCACCCGGTCCGCCGCCTCAAGTACAACAACATCATATACCTCCACCAGGCCCTCCTCCCCAGAACATGCAACAACACCAGATGCCAGCTTCTCCACCACCTGGGCCTCCACCTCAAGACCTACAACAACACCAAATGGTGCCACCTCAAAACCAACCACAAGCACAATACCAATTCCAGCAGCCGAGCTATACTACAGTTCAACCCCCAAAACCAGACTATCAACGCAACGACAGCGGCTACTACTCCCAACCCCCATCCCGAAACCCATCCGTCACCTCAATACCACAATACACTCCAGCACCCACTTCACAATACGCCCCAACGCCCGTGTCCCAATATGCAGCCAGCCCCGGACTGCAATCCCCAATATCTCCTCAGTCAACAGGAGCGAGTCTCTACAACCCTTCCCAACACCGCTACAGTATGTCCAGTCAATCCGTCTACACTCCCGCTTCCACACCTGGTTCAGCATTGTATTTCCCTCCTCCGCCCGGCAATACCAATCTCCCCGCTGTTCATCCGGTTGGCAAACAGGATTACTTCGGACAGGCTAGAATTAGTACGCCGCAACCGCCTATTTATCAACCGCAGCCGCAGATGGGACAACCGCAACAGATACAAGTACAGCAAATGGGACAGCCACAACAGCCTCAACAGCCACAACAGATGTATAGTCAACCACCGCAACAGCAGCAGGTGCAAGGGACGCAGGGATGGCAATGGGGAGCACCACAACAGCAATTTGTGCAGCAGCCGGTGCAGACGGGATATCCTGTGCAGCAACAACAAGTTTGGCGTTGAAAAGAATCATGTTTGAGGTGATCAAGTGATGTTAAGTTATGGATGTTGTTAATTTGATGGGAGCCGTCATGTTTAAGAGCGAAATGTTGAGGAGTTGTATTGGCGTTTGAGGTAGGGTAGCTTGTTTGGAGTATGGTTATACCGCGGAATATACCTTAGAATCTGAATATAAAATAATTCATTATTAAGAAATAGTCATGACAACCACATGAAATGCGCTGTGGAAACATGGACTATGTTTGCAACATTGCTAGAGTAGCATGATGTGAAACTTTATATGTCCTATGCTTTGACTTTTCTAGCCAACCTCTACTTATACAAGTGATTTACGCTATCTTTTATGTACAACAATCACACTCTCAACCCACCCATCCTTCCAAACCTTACGAAGCATTAGCCCTATCCGCCTCCGGACTATTCTCAGGCAAATTCGCTCCAGGCCCATCAAGCACCTTCCTCGCCCTCTTCTCAAACGCCTCAATCATCGTCCCCGCCAGTTTCGGCGCAACCGCACTACTCAGCGCCCCGTACATCGGATTCGCAAACTGGTACTCAATTGACAAATGCACCTCCGTCTGTTCCTTCGCCGGATGCTCTGTCATATCCGTCTGTGGTTTTCCGCTTGGTGGTTTGTAATGAAATGGCTTAAGCCGCCACTGCGTGTTCAGACTCGTGAATATCTTGTTCCCTGCCGCGGGCGCGTCAAGCGTCGCGGCGTGGTGTTTTAACGAGTCTTTTGGAAGAGAGGTTACGGCGTCTCCGCCCAACGCTTCGACTACTTCGCCTGGTATGCAGAATAACCGCGAAGTAAACGTCTCGTCCATGCCCCCCCAGCCAACTTTCAGATCGGCTTCTGAGGGCCACCTTTTTCCTTCTTCGGTCGGCTCAGACCAT
Organism: Glarea lozoyensis ATCC 20868; assembly: GCF_000409485.1. Lineage (NCBI taxonomy): Eukaryota > Fungi > Ascomycota > Leotiomycetes > Helotiales > Helotiaceae > Glarea > Glarea lozoyensis. The sequence continues at coordinate 1,907,775 of NW_007360989.1, read as the reverse complement.
TTTGTTACTTTGGAGGATGTGCAGTAGGGAATGAATTCGGAGTAGCTGTCTATGTCGGCGATGAGACGGTATAGGCTGTTGGAGTTGTAGGGGAGGATTCGCAAAGCGGTTATGGTTTGGGATTCGGTGCCCGGGACGTTGAGGAAGGTTCTCCTTGTTTGGCGGTTGAGTGTGCGGAATGCGTGTTGGGGACGGAGGGTTTGGAGTATTGATTTCGACATTTTGGATGTGCTTTTTGGGTTG
>NW_007360989.1:1707114-1906096 GCF_000409485.1 Glarea lozoyensis ATCC 20868 | reverse complement strand
TCGCGGTTGAAGTAGAGAAAAGAAGGAGATATTAAAATGCGTTTGGTGGTGAGGTCATTGACAAAGATGACAGCTCCAGACCTCGGAGCTCGAGAGAAATGTTCCTGGGGAAAAGGGTTCTGCCGGCTTTTTTGTTCACCGCCTGCAAGTCCCACCATCAGAATTTCGCGGACAGTTTTTGAGCTTCATCTTTTTTTTGCACAACAACTCCATCGTGTCGACTCTTCTCAACCACTCATTGCAGTCGCGATCAAATCTATATGTGATTCTGAATTGACGGACACAATGGATGTAAGCAGTAGTAAGCAAGAATCTGTCGCGATACCAGATCTGTCTACCTTGACACTGGCCGCTGGCGAGGCTCTTGTTGCAACAGATCCTGCTCAAACAGGAGAAACTCCACCACACCTATCACATGATCCCGAGAACAATCTCAAGAGGAGCGACCCCTTTCAATTCGGATCTCGCTACCTGAGTGAAAAGGATAATGTGTTCGAGTTTAACGCGTGGGATCACGTAGAAACTGATGATACTTACAAGGAGTATGCAGAACAACAATACGCAAAACAGCGCGAGGCGCCCGTCTCTGACTTTGACAAGAGTATGTTCCCCTCTCTCCTTTATATCCTCCCGTGGCCCTGCCACTGCATCCTGATGATTGAATCTTATGCATAGTTCATCTGAGGTTACTAGCCCATGAACGAAACAAATTCGCAAATGTCTTTCGCTCCTATCTGAAATGCTTACACTATCCCTCGATTTATTGGAAGATTTCCATGATCCTCGCTAACAATTCCAAGCCAGGTTTAACTCCGATCCAGCAAAATGGTGGAACAACTTTTACAAGAACAACACCGCAAACTTCTTCAAGGATCGTAAATGGTTACAACAAGAATTTCCTATTCTCACCGAGGTCATAAAACCAGATGCTGGTAAAATCACCCTCCTCGAAGTCGGGGCTGGGGCTGGAAATACAGCCTTCCCAATCTTGTCACATAATCAGAATCCAAATCTCAAAATTCATGCCTGCGATTTTTCAAAGAAAGCCGTCGAAGTGATTCGTGAAAACGAAGCTTATGATACCAAGAATATACAAGCTGACGTCTGGGACGCTGCTGGGGATGATTTACCACCAGGCTTGGAACCCGGGACTGTTGATTTTGTGTTGATGATATTTATCTTCTCTGCTCTTTCTCCCTCCCAGTGGAAGCAAGCTGTCCAGAACATCTACAAACTCCTCAAGCCTGGTGGAGAAGTTCTATTCCGTGATTACGGGCGCGGTGACTTGGCTCAAGTGCGCTTCAAGAAGGGGAGATATTTGGAAGAGAATTTTTATATCCGTGGTGATGGCACGAGGGTCTACTTTTTTGAAAAGGATGAACTCATTGATATCTGGACCGGCGAGACTGCTCGGACCGAATCAGTAGAGGAGCGGGTGCCTTGCTTTGAGGTTGTTGACCTCGGTGTCGATAGGAGATTGCTAGTCAATCGGAAGAAGGAACTCAAAATGTATCGGTGTTGGCTACAAGGCCGGTTCCGCAAGCATGGGGAAAAGCCTGCTTGAATTGATATTTACCATTGTGCGACATTACCCTCGCTCGATCGCAGGAGATGGCACAAGAGAACAAAGATCAATTACGGAGAAACCAGATCAAACATCTGTCCAGCAAAACAAGCCTTTTCTTTCAAAAAGAATCATGTCTCGGCTGATTACTCAAGCGCCGCGCAAGACCTCAATGGAGACGAAGAAGGCCTCGCATCCTAGTTCACCGATCTCTGGGTGCTGACCACACTTTGTCTTCGCACGAACTTATACTGCGGAGTTCGACATTAAAAGGGAGGAAGATCCGTGCCGGAAAGAAGTAGAGGAGTTGGTGTTATGGCAGAAAGGAGATGTACAGAAAATAGATACGGATGATAAGTTGCTAGGTCTTATTTACTATGAGAGAAGCGATAGTGACAAACAATAGCTTAATTTATGAAAAACTTCTTCAAAGACTAAAAGTTCTATGCATACATACAGGTTCAACCATGTATGTTGCGACGCCCCACGACTATAATGCTAAGCAATTCAACGTCGACATCATGTCAATACTTAGTGAATTGACATGTCCATGAGCCAGGTATAGCATCAGTCAAGCACATAAAATGTCAGTCTTTAACAAGTTTTTACTACATCATTGCCTGATCCGTATGCAATTTTCCACGCGTCGCTTTGCTCAGGCGCGTCATTCGCGTAGAACACACTGTTTGTGCAGTCTGCGTATCTCTGGATGATACGAACGTCTGGAGTGGAGTTATTCTCGTCGGTACTGGGTACCTTTGACTGCACAACCGCACACCACGCCTTAGAGCTCGACAATGGAGCATCAACAAGACAATAGAGACCACCATCACCGCCTGAAACATGGGTGAGCAAATGAACTACCGACACATCCATGGATTCTTGACTTACCGAAGTTGGGTTCGTACTCGCTCAAGGTGCCGCATGAATTCTTGAGAACAGGCGCTTTGTACCACTGTCCGCACTTACCTTCACCAAAGTCATAGCCCTGTTCTAGAGTGTTGGTCTCGGCAACTGTATAGCTGAAACTGATACCGGCACTCAAAACACTCTCGAGGGGACCAGCACCCTCCAGTCCTAGAGAGGCACTGACAGATTTCTCGATGGTGTAGCTTTTGCCAACTGTGAGAGAACAACCTCCCGCCTATATACAGGATCAGTAAAAGCAAGCTTCATGTTGGAGAATGGAGGGAAAGACTCACCGAGCAAAAAGCGGCGCCGTCAAACGTCTGGGCTGGACCAAAAAAGCGAGCTGCGCGAATTTCACAATGATAGCTGCAACCATCGGTCTCATCATTGCCGACGTTCGGACAGTCACCGCTGCCGTTCCTCACAATCTTGGGATCACAGACTTCATCGTCGCAGCCGTTGACGGGTAGTAGAGTCTGATATGAGCAACGCTTTTGCAGTGTACGAGTTTTCTTTGTTGCAGTGCGGGTGGCAACTTCGTTTCCAGATGTTGCAAAGATGGCAAAATAGAGCTTCGAGCTTGTTGTCAAGGTCCCGCTGGCGAGGTTTTGAGAGCAGGATGTCGATAGCAAGTTGAGGGCAGCAGTGGAAGCGACGGTGTCGACGAGCATGGTCGAGTTGGAGTGGTTGCAGACTTGTGCGTATGTCTTGAAACCTTTTCCGGACTCGGCATGGAGACAGAGTCCTGGTGTGAGTGTGACACCAGAGGTTATATCATGAATGAGGGAATCTTTGGCAGCAATAGCGTCGACGGTGACAGTGGCCGAGTTGCCAGGGCAGTCAATGATGCTTTCTCCCCCGAGGAGCGAGATGGTGTCTGCTCCGGATGTGCGTTGGATTCCCGTGGTTGAAAGTTCGTCGATCCTGGTAGGTCCATGTTGGACTGGGTTCTTGAGTGCTGTAACTGAAAGAGACAATGCTCCTACAGCTAATAGCACAGAAAAATGCATTTTGACAAGCAAAGAAGCTGGTTCTGTCAACTTGATTATAGATAGTGGTTGATTGTTCCGAGTGTGCTTTCAAGAAGTGAAGAATACAGGAGATAGTTTTGGAGATGCCGATTTGAAATTTGAATAGCGCAAGCTCAGCATATTTATACATCTTCACGTCGAGCCCTCGGCCGTTTTCCTGGTTTCGTTCCAACGAGAATGACCTTCTGTGCCGTTCTTCAGCAGCCAACATCTGACAGTATATCGATAAAATCTTCGATGAAGACAGAACATCTACATGCGAAAGAGGAATTGACGTAAAGCTCGTAAAGTCCAACATATGTTCCCCGGGATATGAATTGGTCAAGAGAGGGGAGAACCAATATTCTTCAAGATAGCATCACATAAGTGGTTCTATCAAAAGGCATAAAGTCAGCATTTTTGTCTTTTGGCTTGATCATTAGAGCTAATTCCTCATGGAGATACAGATTATAGACTCAAAGTCCATGATTTTTGTATAATGTCTATGGAATTATCGTCTTACCTCCTATTCTCAACTGAGCACAATGATGGCGGTAAACCCTCGTAGCTCGACTACTATAAATGCCAAGCTATCCTCCCCACGGTCGGTTTTTGAGCTCCAACATTGTCAACCACTCTCTGTAGAGATATTTGTGCTCCAGTATTTACCAACAAGAGGCTGATCCTTTCTTGACCAACCCCTCAATCCCGTTCTAGGGTTGGATCCCAAAAAGGGTCTTGTAGAACGATATCTCAGATGGGAGTATAGAACCTCGAGTATCTAATCGTGGGTAAGTCTACGTCCAATCAATCCATATATGGACTAACTTTCCAGAAAAGCGAAGAATCAAGCATGACACTTGCCAAGATTTCTTCGTCGACTTTGTGTTACAATTCAGGGATTTGAGGAAGTGGATATCTTTTTCAATTGGCAGAGAGTACGACGAGATGAGGCAAAATATTCCGACGGTTGATCATGTAAGGCACGACTATAATATCCTCACGTTATTGTGCATGTCAGCACTGAATATAGACGGGATCGTTCATTTTTTTCACTGTTTAAGGAAAGTACTCGTCATTGGCGGTAGGGATATGATTGTTTTAGGACGCTGCCTATAGTTTGACGGTCCATGTTTGTGCAAAGGAAATAAAAAAATTGTGATACTACTTTGCGTAAGGTGCTAGCCAGACAAGTACCTGCTTATCCAACCACTGCTATCTTGGAGGTAATTTGGTTGGTGTTAGATATAATCAAATTACTCATAACTTGGCCAGTATGTGGTAGTCATCTTTTATACTCCTACCACTAGTACACGCAAAATAGGAATAGAAGGTTAGTCTAGTATCCTTCTGATCAATTGAGACACAGTCAACATTTGGCCAGCACTCTTCCCTATCCTACAATTAAGAAGTATTGTCCAGTTGGTTGTGGTAAGTGCTCGCTTATTTTAGGGGGCCGAATCAATGTGCACGAAGAATAACCTGACCGCAAAATAAGTCTGAATTTAACCGTAAACTCTAGCCAATCAAGTGCATCAGCTCGTACAATTCCACTAGGGGGATTTGGAATCCCTATGTAAGCGCTTGTATGGCATTGTTAGGCTTGGCAGGAATATCATATCGAGACGATCCAATCGGTTTAATTCTGCTCCCTAGATTCTGAACGGGCAATTGACAGGCTCGAAAGCATCAACTCTTAAGGTGGTAAAATAAGCCGGTATTTCTCAATCAGACCATACGCTGTGTTTCCCTACCACTTATCCAACAAGATTCCCCGCAGAATTGCTTCTTCAGCTCTGCAGGGTCCAGAACGTGCACAACCGTTGGAGCATGGTGCATATCGGTATATCGTATCGTAAAGAGAATAGGGAGGAATCTTCGCGGTGTGACAGGTTGGGAATTGTCCAGAGCGGGTAAACGTTGAAAACGTCCATTTTGGTACAATGCTACCCTACGTTTGTCTGGGCATTGCCCGATATGCCCATGTCTCCTGTCCGAGGACGTCATACCAACAGAAAGATCAAAAGCAACTGAACGATGGAACCTAATGTGTTGGTTTCTAGAAATGATCTTTATTTACGTACAATTGTGTCGGTTGAAGGGTTCCCTTCTTCGAGAATGTTTTTCGATTTTGTATCGCTGATTTGACTTCTCACCAAAAGCATCATTTCAGAAACTCACCTCTGTCTCTTCACTCCGACCTCATTCATCTACATCATGAGCGTCTCGAGGACAAATTTTTTATCGACTACCATTAATCTTACTTGTGTCTTATTTGTCGGCGGTACACTAGCTCAATCCGCCGATATAAACAGAAACTGCACCGCAAAGGAGATTCAAGCTCATCCCGGCAATGTTTCCTACCGCACATTAAACGCAACCGGCGCATTAGACATCAAAGGCCTCGGCGATGCAAATATCGGCATACCATTACCAACATGGACCTGGTCAACCGGCGTCCAGAACATACGCAACTCCGAAGACAACCTCACGTTCTTTTACCAGCAACCAGTCTGGCTTGATACCCATGGTACTGACCTCGCGTCAGAGGATCTGGAATATGAAATGTGCTATTTGACATTGTCTGGGTACTCAGCGAGCGCGCAAAAACGTGGGCAGGGGGATAGCGGGGATTGTACTAAGTTTTTCAATCAGCAATGCGTGGATGAGTGGAGGAAGGTTTTGAGTGATGAAGGATCGCGGTATATAAGAAGTAACATCACGCAAAATCCATGTAAATCTCTTCTTCAACTGGCGCCTGAGTCGTGTAAGGATTTCCAGGACGTATCTCGTTCTGCCGGTTGTAAGTCATTTGAATCTCTAACCTCCTAGTAGGTGAACGCGATACAAACACATCACTAATCATCAGAATAGCTATTCCTCCCGAGAACCGCACTTGTCCATTTGGTCTTGGTGACCCGGACTACGACACTGTTTTCCGGGGGGCAACTCTTGCAAACGAAGCGGCGGCCAAGAATGATACGACTGACTTCTTGGTTTATGATCAGACTGTCACGAGTATTGTGCCGTTTTTTGCACTTGCTTGGTCTCGGAGTGCGCCGGTCCAGTGGAGTGACGCTCGTGTCATGTGTTTGAGCACACCGAATATCACAGAGGGAAGTCGTAAGCCTTCTGGTGTACCAAGTTTAGGTTCAAGATTTGCACTTGATCCCATTATTATTCTGGGAAGTATCTTGCTGTATATGTTGTTGTAGGGGAGAATGAGACATTTCGGTTTAGATGTTAGCAAATTGATGTCTCAGGCTATACTGGTGCAGCTCAGTGTAGTAAATGAGTTGAGTTGAGTTTGAGTAGTACTCACTACTCAACTCAACTCAACTCATGATAATTCATGAATAGATTGAGTAGGTTGAGTAATCCTTTGTCACACTGCTGGTGCTCAATGTTGTGTTCATACCGTGTCGCTTAAGATTAATCATGCTAGTAAAGAATAATGCAACTATTTGAGAAGTTTAGACTTTGGCATAGTTAGAGCTCCCCCATCAATAAGTGTTTATACTATTGTGCCAGCTCTCATAAGCAGACGTTGAACATAAAAAAAATGACTCACTCATATAGTGCTTCATCCCATTCATATCGTTTCCTAGTTTACTCTAAAAAAAAGGACATCAGTAGCCAAACAAGATTTACTTTTACCCAATAACATTTTGATGCAGAAAACCGCAAATTGAGATCCATTTCCAGATCATCTTCAATACATGATTACCTTAACGCATTAATCTTGACCAAACAAAGAATCTAATTTTGAGGGGGGGACGCTGCTTATTGTGAAAAGTTTCACCCGACAGAGCGTCACAGTAATGGCTCCAAGCTACAAACGTATTCTTACAAGGAGTGCAGCATCTCCATGTGTAGTTGTACCAGAGCTCCAGGAACATAAAACAATTACCAATAGCCAATAAGCAGAGCATAGAGCGCACCTCACTCATCATCGCTAATTTCTACACAACCAAACTATACTGCCTATTACCGCAATTCCTTCCCCTAAGGATTGTTGAAAATCATATGATCAAGGTCTTATTGTTTCTCAATAGATAGGTTTACAGTGTTAAGACGTACCTAACAGTGTATAAAATAAGCGCGCATCATTTAAGAGACTCGAGACATATCCCTTCCACTGCCAAACGGTATAGTTAAGCAAAGTCCTCTCTCATAGATACAATTAAGGATTTTAGCTATCGCTTAGCTATAGATTAGTGGATAATTGACATAATTTAGATGTACGTATAGAGCAAATCGCCCTTAATATACTTCTAGAAATTTTGGCTTAAAATTAGGTGAGCTAGACTTAATTCATTCAGCTAACACTTCGCACCGACAACTCCTCCGAGGGCTGTACTTATTATTAATTGTACCGTTTGCCAGTGGAAGGGTTACATGTATCTATGGTAACAGGCTGTATAAGACCTAAGATACCTGTATTAAAGTTCTCATCATCCACACCACTATATGATTGTCCGAGCTTTTGCTCACAGAACATAGGCTTGTTGTTACGTAGCCGAATGGATGTCTTTCAAATCCAGGCTTTCCACGCCGTATTTGTGCGATTGGATGAAACTCGTATCTCACAAAGTCATCTCGAGATTGATTCTTTCATCCTTAGTGTTCTCGGGTCTTGAAGTACGCCAGCAAGGCTTGTTCATCTCAAATTCCGACGACTCTTTGGGAAACGTAAGTCTTCGACTGGCGGACTGTCTTTTTATTGAAAGAAAAGACAGTATTTAAGTTGCCTTTTTTGACAACAATCCGCTTCTCTCGTGTTGAGTCAATTGTTGCTGGCATGTGACCATATGTCTTTTCAACAATAAGAGCCGTTGAATCAGCTTTGCCACCTGCGTTGCAGATTGCGACTGGAGGCATGGAACGTTATTTGTGATGGAGAAGAAATCAGAATGTTAGCACACAGAGGTACCGGTAGAAGTCCTCCACTGAATTCGATCTATATCAGTTCCTTACACCAAGCCGAAAGGGGAAGTTCCTGAATTTGACAGGCGCTACTCAATAGACTCTTCTGACAAAGGGCTGGAGTCTACACTTAGCACGCATTTGCTAGTCGAATGTAGGTATCAACTTAATTTGAACTAGATAAGTTAGTAGAGAAGATGAGGACGAGGAGAATGAAAAAGAATGTAGCAGTATTCGGTTACGTAAACAACTAAAGCTGTCAATATATCAGCGCACACTACACTATGAGCCAGATGCCGTTTCATTCGAACTGCGTGTTCATTCATCTATTTCCGACATCCTATCATTCGACGTCAGCCAGTAATCAACACTGTCACGACGTGACCTGAAATATGTCTTAATTCAGCACCAAAAATCCCGGGGTATCTCAAACATTCTTTCTCTCTAAAGCGTCACTTCCTACACAGACAACACCCAGCCTGCTGTTATCCTCCTTCAACCGTAATGGGATTTTGTTTCAAGCTCATTTGTCCATCTCGTGGCGCGAGTTTGGGGCTCTTATCCCCAGCACCTCTTCTTGATGTTCTTGATCAATCCCCATTCGCTCAGCTCTTCACTTTTATGCCTGCATCCTCAGCCATCTTGATCAGGTTCTGGAGTTCGACTTCGAGGGCTTTAATTTCTGCTGTCCCGTGGGATTAGCATTCTCTTCTCTAATCTTCAACACCGCAATCCAAATCCTTCTTTCCCCGCCTCCAAAGCTTTCAATTGCATCTCCTGTACCCAATATACTAACAAAAGATCAAACTCACCATTCCTACCCGCCTTCTCCTCATCTTTCTCCAGCTTCACCCATCCCCAATACGCAACTTGATATGTGAAGGTAGCCATAAGCAGGACTTTCGCTATTGGCCGCGAAAAGGTCTTGTAGAATCCAATCTATATCACAGCGCATCAGTGAAGAGCTCTTTGGCTTTGGGTTGATCCGAGGATAAAACTAGATTGGGTGGAAGGAGACCTACATGTGGTGACACCGGTTTCTGAGCTGCGGAATAGAAGCGTAATTGTCGTATTATAGGAGAGGAATGCCTCATAGTGCGGTGTATTGAAGCATTCATTGCGTATATATCCTCAAATTCTTGAAGTTGTGAATCTCAATCCGTCGCAAGATGTCAATCCAAAGCTGGTCTGCTCGCGCGCCCCACAAAACCCTAAGCTCTTCAAATCGTCCGTGCACACACAATCCCTGCACTCGGCACAGCTGCAACTCTGGCCGAATCCCAGAGGCGTCGGGACACATCTTTGAAATATATCTACATCTGGACGGATCTAAATTCTACTCTACGCACGACCTTTTGTTTCTTCTCATTCTTTTGTGTTTCGTGGTTTAGACTTGGATTCTACGATTGATAGTATAACCACATTTTCACAATGGTAAGATCATCTTCTCTCTCTGCAACTTCCGCATTGTCGCATTTACAACACCTCCTCCAACACCTTTCCGTTTGCAATACGTTTGCAACAGCCAATTCCCTCCAAAATTTCTTTTGATAATTTATCTCACTGCTTTCCCCCATCTAAAGCCCTTCTGTCCTACTTCAATTCGAAACTAACAATCCATCCCAGACTCAAACCCCCGAACAACGCAAACGCAACGCCAAGTACGCCAAAATCGAAACGGCGAAACGCGGAAAGGCACCACAGGAGATCAAGAGGAAGCAAGATTTCAAGAGTCCGATTTCGCCTTTTTGGTTAGGTACGTTTATGTTTTACTTTCTTCCCTTCTTTGGGCCGGGTGCAGGGAGGAAGACAGGAGGAGGGGATGGGGATGGCAGGGAATGACCACAGGAGAAAAGCAACAAATGGTCTAACGAGTCTCTGCACTGCATGCTGGAATTGAGGGGCGGCAAAAGTTGGTAAGAAGGCAGAGGTGTTGAGAGGAGAGGAGTAAAGGGAGAGAAGAACAGGAGTCGGCCGTGGGATTTGAACAGTGAGGCCAAAGAATTATGCTAACGATACCTACAGGAGTCCTAGCATTCGTAATCTTCGGCGGTCTAGGTTTCGAATTGATCTCTCAGATATTCTTCAAGTAAACGGTCTAACACCATTACCTCTACCACCACCTCACCTCACCGTACCATAAACCACAACAACACAGAGGATATACAAAATGTGAAAGGAGACAGGAGAAGCGAACAATCTGCGAGCATGACAGGGGATGTAAAACAGTACAAAAGTCCCGTCGGTGGACACAGTTAGTACTTGGTTGCATGGAGTTATTTGGGCTTTGATTTTCTGCATGATTTCGTTGGCGGGCGAGAAGGGGAGCGAGGCGGGAAAAAGGATGGGTGGTCAGAGGAACTAGATGTCAGTAGTAGAGGGGAATTGAAAGCGAGAAGCAAATGCAAATGAAGGAAAGCAAAGTAAATTTTCGTCACGCTATCTGCCACAATGATATATGCCACATCACACCAACTCAACAACAACGCATACCCATCCATAAAGTCATCACAAATCCCCAAACTTCCACACATCCCCAATGCTCACCCTACTCAACCATCCAACCCTCTCCCTCACACATATCTCACAAAATCTAAGCACCCAACCCCCTCCTCTTGCCCCCACCGTCATGCTTCATCTTCATACCCATCTCATACTGTCTCTCAAGCTCACTCTGCACCTTCTCAATCTCTCCCTTCGTCTTGCCCTTATCCCCCTCCCCACCCTTTCCCCCCTCACCATTCGTAGCAACCTTCCCCCCTCCCAAAAGCCTCAAAAACTTACTCTTTCTCTCCGCATCCCCTCCCAGCGCCTCTGGATTCCATTGCGCAGCTACGACGGGTTCCGCTTCCGCTTTACGTTTTTTCGATGACTTGGCGTCGGGATCTGATTTAGAGGATTTGTCTTTCTTCTTTTTCTTAGACTCGGGGTTAGAGGTGGTTTCGGGGTCGATTGAGACTTCTTTGGTGGAGGATTTGTCTTTGTTCTTCTTTTTGGAGTCTTTTTTTGGAGTGACGACTTCCACAGCTTCTTCGGTCGGTTGATCTTCTTCGGATGTCTTGTCCTTCTTCTTTTTCTTGTCTTTCTTGGAAGTTGTGGGTTCGAGGACCTCTGTATCTTGCTCAACTATCTTCTCCTCCTCGGCATCCTTAGATTTCTTCTTCTTCTTGGACTCCTTGGGAGTTGTTGCCTCTGCTATCTCCGTGTTCTCAGTTGGCTTCACTTCCCCCGCAACCTCTGGCTTCTCCTCCTCAGACGCCATGTCCTTCTTCTTTTTCTTCGACTCTTTCTTCTCTTTCTTGGGAGTTGTAGTCTCTGCCATTTCAGTATCCTCCACAACTGGTTTCTCATCCCCAGCGTTACTGTCCTTTCTCTTCTTCTTCTCCTTTTTGACAGGTTTGTTATTCCCATCCACTCCATCCAACGATGTAGCAACGGCATCAATCTTCTTGAGGTACGTGCGTGTCTTCTTCTTCTCCTTCGCGACACGCGCAGCGATCGTAGCATCATCCAAAAGAGCAAGATTGAGTTTCGGAATATTTGGCCCCTTCTTCTTCTTCTTCCCATCCGCACCAACCTCTTCCCTAGCATCACCATTCGACATTTTACTCTTCTTCGCACTCGGTTCTCCATCCACATCCCCCTCCGCAGTCCTTTTCCCCTTCTTTTCCCCCTCGCCTTCCTCAACCTCATCTTCCCACCCATCATCCTCACCCTCAGCCTCCTTATCTTTCTCCTTCCCCTGCGCCTCCAAAATCTCCTTCGTAACAGCCTGAACATCAAAAACCTCCCCACGATTCTCGCACTCCTTCCTCCTCGCCTTCAACGCCCTATTCAACTTCTTCATCTCCATTTGACTCCTCCGCAACTTCCTCGCCGCCTCCCTCTTCTTCGCCTTATGACCCCTAATCCTCTTCACGATCTCCTCATCACCCAGATCCCACAACGCAAACATATTCTCCTCGCCCTCCGGGACACTCTTCCCCTCAGGCAGAACGGGTCGTCCTAGTCCCTCGAATTTCTCCCCAGTGATATTTTTGTATTGATCCAACGCCTGTCGGCGAATCTTCTTCCGCTCCGCTTCGATATCTCGAATTGCATTGCGCTCTTTATTCTTATTATACTTCTCCCGATTCTTAGTCGCGCGACGGTGGAGAATAGCATTTTCCTTGCGAGCTTTTTTGGCGTCTGATTTTTCTTTCTTGTGTGCGCGTTTGGCGGCAAGACGATGGGCACGTTGGATTTCTTTGCGCTCAACTATGGTTGCGTCAATAACAATTACACAATTGGCAGCTTGCAAAAATGTGCTTGCGCGAGGGGTCGAGAATGTCTACCTTCGGTCTTGTTGTCGAATGTTAAACCGGGTTCACGCTTGGTGTCGAAAGGTTGCTTCTGGCTTATGTCGCCGAAGGAAATGAAGTCTGCGCCCTCCATGGTGCATTGCGTTGTATAGACGGACTCGAAGAGAGTCAGTAACTGGAAGTTCAAGTCGCAGCTGTTGTAGAAATTTTGGACATTTTAAAGTGGGTCTGCGGTCACGATAAGCGATAAGAAGCTTGGACGTCGCTTTGTGAGGCTCAAGCAAAAGGGGGGAGGGGTTCCAGACTTGTTAGTGGCTTGCACCATAACTATCATTTGATTTCTGGTTTAATTCAAGGGACTATAAGTGCTTATAGGATTTCGTAGATTGTATATTGTCTGATTACTAGAGCTTCAGTGACTTTCAAATTTACTAAATATTTCTAGTCAAAACGGAAGTCACTTTTTTCTCACCGAGTGGCCTTGCACCCGTGGATTCTTCTCGGAACCTCTACTCGAGGATGCAATCCTGACTATTCGTTGGGCTGGACTAATGTTTCAGGTTGGTCGTTCACTTGATCCACCTTTGGCTTCTTCTTTTTCTTCTTCGGCTTCACGACCTCGGCCACATTAGAGGCCTCACCTTGCCCTTCATCAATAACAGCCTTTTTCGCTTTCTTCTTTTTCACTGGTTCCACTGATTCTCCTTCAACAGGTTTTGCCTTTTTCTTCGTCTTCTTTTTGACCACAGTACCTTCCAAGGACACGCCTTGAGCAGCTTGTATACGTTCATTGGCTCTCTGCATCTCTAAACGTAATCTGTCAACCTCTTTCATGGCTTTTGCCATCTCAGCTTCTTCTCTTTGCTGTCGCTCAAAGTCTATTCCAGTAGCGGATCCATCTCCTTCTAGAGAGAAAGCTCCAATGTGACTCGAGTCGACCTGGAGCAAAGACTGCTTACCCTTGGGTCTCGCTCTCTGAGCCCCCTCAAAGCTATTTTCCGAATCGTCAAATTTTGGCGTAGTCGACCCACTTCCCAATGTCTCATCCGCGGCAACCTGTATTCGCTGGTGCGCCTTGGGAGGTTTGCGCTTTTTGGGCAGTCCTTGCCCAGTCATTTCTGAACCCGGGCCGTCGAGTTTCAGTTGCATTATTGGAATGGCATCCAAGTCAAGATCGGGACCGTTATTACTCTGCAGTATGTTGTGTAAGGGCGTTGATGTTCCAGACGATTCTACAGGGGCAATATAGAAAGGATCATCCTTATTCCTTTCTAATCTTTCAGCCCGCCGTCGTGCAACAATATCTGGATCAAGGTAACTTTCTTCGCTGCCGTGCTGATATGACTGAACAGCCTCTTCAGAGGGACCGCCTAACCTGTTTGCTGCTGGTTCGGAGACGCTTGGAGCAGATGGAGGTGCACGATAGTAGTACGTCTCAAACTCGTCCCCGTCAGGTTCGTCGAACAGCGCGGAGTCAACAGCTCTCAGGAGACTGCTTAAATTCGCATTGATTGGCTCATCCAAATCCAATCCTGCAGGAATTGGAACATTCCTTTGTGCTCCAATCGCAACAGAATTCAGTTCCTGTCCGGAGAATAAGGATGGAATAGCTTGGGTCAGTAGAAGTGGCGCTCCTTGCTCAACTTCATCCGAAGATACATCCTGACCAGCAGAAGCTTCTGCAGCCAACTTCAGCAATTCAGCAAATTCGACTGCTCTTTCTTGAACTTCAAGATCCGGGTGCATTGCAAGTGGTTCTAATGCATGGATAATGCGAGCCATGAGAAGTGATGACATGGTTTTCCTCTCTGGTGTCCAAGAAGCTCGGTCATCTCCTGCAACTAAAGCGAAGATCTTTGGCAGGGCTTGTAAATACAAAATGATGCATTCTGCTGGCGCTGAACTTCTTGTGATGTGCAGCAAGGCGGTAAGTGTTCCATCCGGAGACTCTAGAGAACTCGCATATTCTCCGACAATCCACGCCAAAGGCTTTAGTGCTCCAGTAGCTGGGGAGAATGGGGAGGAGTTGTCGTTATACATTGTGATCAGGAAATTCTCGGCCGCATGTGTGGCTGATGCTCTAACTGCTCGTACCTTTACCGCGACATTTCTGAGCTCGTCACCAATTTTCTCAGATATATCCAGACTAGATGAGCTATTATCTCTTGATCCGCGTTCCTCGGCACCCGAAGCGGATTTTGCAAGTGGCGCACTCCTTATAAGTTGAATCAGTATATCGATATACCAATCGAAGTCTTCTAGATTCCCGTAGTTATTGCTAGCGCACATTTCCAGAATTCGACTGATCACATCAATCTTATAGTCATCTGGGAGCAATGGTTCCTGAGACGCTCCCCTGTCCGGCCTGATAGTTACTTCGGGGGTTTCGTCATCGGAGTCTGCTATCGGCTCGATTACACCTGATACTGGCCGCTCGTTGGCTTCTTCCAGCGTCTGTGAGCGAGCATTTCGTAGTTGTCGCATCAAGCGACCGACGATCGACACTAAATTCTCGCTACTCACCATACCGACTACTAGATCGAGGGCTCGCAGCCGGATAGAAATATCAGAACTGTCAATGCATTCCATAATGACATCTTCTTGCTGAGCGACAAGATACGGATGTGTGACAACAATCTTGTTGAATGCCAGTAACGCGACATATTTCACTGAATTTCTTGTTAGGCATAGGGGTGATAGTGCGGATCTCATGGGCTTACAATTAGGATCGCCCTCCACCATTATCATACCCCGCAACTTACTGACGCAGAGCGTTGCAATCTCCTCGCCGTCAGCAGAATCATCGTTGCTGCCCAGAATTCCGCCTTGAATGATGCCGTTTATACACTCGTACAATAATGACATTGCAGGGGTTGTTTTGATAATGTTTGTCAAAGGAGGTAGGAGTTTTTTGACCAACCGAGGCTCCAGAGGCGTAAGAGTTGCAAACTTATAAATTAGTATTTCAGACATAACCAAGTCTCCATTTCTCTTGACTTACTAGCTTGATCAATTTGATAGCCATCCAATTGTTACCACCATCTACAAGAAGCTCGAATAACCTTGGTGCTAGAGGTAGAAAATCGTGAGGCCTCCGCCATCCCAATTCACAAACTACGTTCACTATAGCGGCTGTCACACTTGGGTCCTCCCCTTCATCCATTAGCCGGTCCTTGATTTTAGGCCAGGCGGGGCGTAATGTTTCGGGATAGACTAGGGCAAGTCTATATAATGTCACGATAGTCTTCTTCCTTATTGTTGGATGGGAGTGCGTCAGTCGTGGGAGAAGATCCGAGAGAACCGACAATGCTAGAGAAGGTGTGATAATGTGAGGGAGCGTGATAATCGGAAGAGACATGTTGATGGCAGATGTGGAGGTAATATCCTAGTACCTTTAGCTTATTTCAATAATGAGAAACGGAATCCCCTTACTTTTTTCAGCAGGTTAGTAGCCAACATGAGGACTTCCGTGTCGGGCCTAAAGCTCTGAACCGCACCCAGGTATCCGACCCTTTTCTGCAAGTATTTCGGAGAGGACATGACTTCGAGTACGTGAAAGGATGCCCAGGACATATCATGACCAAACATCTCGAGGTAGACGAGTTTCAAGAGCGCGGTGGCCTTGAGGTCTAATCAAATCCATCAGCGAATGCTCGACTTGCGGCCAGCCTATAACTCACCCATATCCGAACCCTTGATTTCCGCCCGACATTCTTTCAAGCTGTTCTGGATGTATTCCTTCTCGTTTCCCTTGTGGTTTCGGAGACCTCGAATGAGGTCGTAAAGAGACTTCTCGAACCTGGCAGACTGCTATTAGAAGGTGTTTCGTGGATAAAAGGATAGTATAGGGAGGGGCGCACATGGTGACGGTTTCCACCAACGGTCCTTATTTGAGACTCAAAATAGTGGATTTGTTACGGAGATTCGATCGACATGATTCGGGAACTCTACATTGACAAATCCTTTCTGTGTGGACTTTGAAAGATTGGTTGTCGCATAACAAAATGCACATATAATTCGCAAGGTGCGGTTGCAGTGGTCGCAGGTGAATCTGGATTTCACATGAGGTCCCCCACCAACACCCCTGCGCGTGGAGCTGGGGACGACGTGATTGTCTCGAACCGGCTGGCGGAACGGTTTTACGAGATTCACCCGAGCTGTTGCGATTCTACAGACCACTTCCTTCAAACCCATCTTGGCTGATTGCGACGAACTTCACATCTACCATTGGCAACTAGGAATACGTACAGAGGAGACTATTTACCATTCGCGCGGAATTTAAATACTATTGCCTCAAGCTATCATGGCGTCCTCGTTATTGCATCCACCATTGCATCTTCCACCAACGGTAGCTCTTCAATTATCGCAGCAAGCTCCAGCTCTCCTTCAAAGCACGCCCTCTTCAATATCACCTTACTCCGTTAGCTCTATCTGGTCTGCAGCAGAGTCGGCAGAGCTATGGACAATATACGAGAACCTCATGGTGTCATGTTTACGAACGGGCGATGAACCGTCTGCTCATCTATGCCTGCAAAGGCTCACGGCACGCTTCGGCGCAGACAACGAACGACTGATGGCATTGCGAGGCGTATTTCAAGAAGCAACAGCGAAGGATGACGCCGCCCTGAAGACGGTTCTGGAAGAATACGAGAAGATCATAGCAGCTGACCCAAGCAATATGGTTTGCCATCCCAATATGTTGTGCTATCTGAATAGCTTGCTAATCTAGTCAGCCTGTAACCAAACGACGAATCGCGCTTCTCCGTACGCTCCAAAAGCCCACGGAGGCCATCGGTGCTCTCAATCAACTCCTCGAAAGCTCCCCCACGGACGCAGAAGCATGGGCAGAGTTGTCAGACCTATATTTGTCGCAAGGCATGTACTCCCAGGCAGCTTTTGCGCTTGAGGAGGTGTTGTTGATTACTCCTAACGCTTGGAACGTGAGTTGATATCAGATGACTTCAAATCCAATAGATTACTCTCTGACCGAATGTAGATGCACGCTCGGCTAGGCGAGGTCTTATACGTGGCTGCTTCGAGTAACGAAGGTGGTGCCGACAAGAACCTTTCAGAATCCATGCGACGATTTTGCAGGAGTGTTGAACTGTGTGATGACTACCTACGTGGATATTATGGGTTGAAACTGGTACGCGTTCGGTCGATATTATGTGTTGGAATATCTTACTAACGAATCACAGACCACAAAACGTCTTTTAAAAGATCTTGCGACAAATTCAAGACAATCTAAGTCTGAAACCGGGCTTCCGGCGCCAGACAGGAAGACAGTAGAGCGCTTGAATGAGTTAGCGACAGCAAAGCTCTCTGAGATAGTGCGGAGGAATCTGAATGGTGAGAAAGGGTGGACAGGTTATGAGAAAGCCGACATAATTGCAGCCCAGGAACTTCTCAATCGAGACGCAACACCAATTATACGATAACTTTCTTCGTTCGTTGCCATGGATAATATGGTGCAAGGCCTGCAAGGCACCACTGTCTAATTATCCAATGCTGTTTTGATTACGAGATGTGAGATCCAATTCACAGGGGGGAAATTTCTGGAAGCTGTTGAGAGGCGATTGCCGGATGAGAACGCAGCCTCTTCTCAGATATTCCCACTTTCCAACGGAGGCTTCCATGCACATCGACGTCGACTTTCACTCTTCCCTGTCGAGGCGCGGCCCGTTGATAATCGTGGCCCTACACCACAGGAAGAGTTTGGGCCGGGACGGAGCCAATCACGGTTCTCTGGCACACCATTTGGTAGGTTGCATTGCTCGTCGGGTTGCTTGGGCATCAAAGTGGATGGGTTCAGGCCGGCATACAAACGCGATACCACGCTATCTGGAGTATTGAGCAGTAACAGGCAGCGGTCAGCGATAACAATGGATGGGATTTGATGTGTTTGTTGATGTTCTCGGCGGCTGAAAACTGTTTGCTGGGTATTGGGCATGGCCGAGTGACTTGGGATGACTCTTCTCACGGTATTTTCTGCCAACACCAAAAACCACTTTCAGTGTGTTGTACTAGCTCTGTCAATCGAAATGCGAGGCTGCCACCGCTCTGTATGTATTTGTGTATAAAGAGAAACAATCAGCTGTCGGATCCTTTGCTGTCGTGACTCCAGCGCATACTCAAGGCAGTACCCCTCTCCTCTCCTCAAAACCTTCAACCAGCCATTCCCCAATCCCCTTACAGCCAATATTGATTTGAACTATTACCTCCGCACTTCTACTGCATGCTGAGTGGTTTGTTTCTATAAGCTGCCTGTGCCTGCGACTTGTTTCCACCGTTTCCAGTCCTGCCTCGCATCCCTTTTTACCCACGCCTCACCTGTTCCTCTACCTATTCGGTCAGCCTGGTCAGCCCGCCAACCGCTTTGAACACCTTCGAGTCTCTTCGCTGTCGTGCAACCCTGTCTCTCGTCATGCACCGATACTCCAGTCGCCGCAACAACAAGAAGAAGACCCCGCCATCATCCAAATTCAGAAAACGCACATAAAGACTTACACATCAACAATCCACACTTAGAATCTACTACAATACTTCCTTGCTCTTTCTACGCAACGGGAAATCCACACCAACTTTAAGCTTATCCATTCTCGCTTGAGTCCTCCACATCAGGGATAACCTGACGTTTCAGTAAATAAATCCCCAAAAATCCCTCGCTGGCCTGATCCAAACGAAGTGGACAACCTCAGGACTGCTACTTCGGGACAAACATTCAAAGGTACGTGATGGTTCGCACAACTTCTGATATTGTTCATGCCTTCGACTCGCTTGAAAGGTAATGAAAATGTTTGATCTGCCTGCACGTCTCCTCGATCGCCCTTCCGTGCATGTTTTCCAGATGCTCCCGCGGTGATAAATGCGGAGAGAGGGCTTAGAGGAGGTACGAACATCCAGACGATCAAACAGTTTCTATCCTTTTTGTTTGAACAGGAGGCTCGTCTTCCCTGCTCTTTTGCCCCTCCGCTACGGGCCCTCCCTTGGCTTGCTCGCTGGCCCGCTCAGATCCCAGCGGCTGGCCTGGATGGTGGCCTGAGTGATTGATTTTGACAACCCGCTAATGCGCCTACAGCACCCCTCCTTGACCTTCTTCAGCAGGAGAATTCGCCAGAATCTACGCTCCTCAGTCACAACAACAAAAATATTCCCGCTCCACGAGAGCTGGGCATACCTGTCGCATTGTGTCTACGGACCTGCCATTCTGTTTCGCACAGTCGATAGCAAATATTGCAACGACTTTGACTACCATACACATTTATCTCTTGCGCCGAAGAGAGCGCACAAAAGATCCCACAAGCGTCCAGACTACTCTCCACCTGCATTCCTACCCAAACAGAACCAGCGCCAGCACCAATACACCGCCTCGCATTCAACTAGCAGAATTGTACCTTAATCTCTCACTCGACGCGACAGAGAATACTCTAAAAGCAGATCTAAAGACTCAATAACCGCATCTGCTCCGTTGCTCGGAACTTTGTCGCAGGACTGAGTTCCCACTGCAAGAGTAGAAGGATTGGACGAAGATCGAACCCAGGGCGCATTGCGCTTCACATCACATCCCTCACCACCTTGGAATATCCTCGCGCGACTCTTCTCGGGTAGAAAGGTCGTGGTTGAGTGATAATTTCCTTGAACAGGAGAGATCCAATGCCGTAAGTTTGCCGCTTCATGGTCTACCCACTGTAGATTTGGAGACTTCAGCTAACCGTTGTCTTATACAGAACTACTATTACAATTGAGGTATGCCTATGACTTTTCAATTCCATGTTCCTGCCATATTTCTGTCTTCTGCGGACACAGCTGTCCGATGACTGGGCAAGAGAGGGGTAAACAAACCGACATGCAAGGACTATCTAGACAACCCAGTCAGCTCGCGTCAGGGCAGCTGGAGGGACACTTTTGGCAGTCGGATTGTTATGATTCTTCACTTTATTTTCTTTTGCTGCTTATGGGTTATTTGCCGGTTTCCATGATCATTTGTACTTTACAACAAGCTTGACTTCTCAACTAACACAAACGTATAGTCAAACTCTCAACAATCGCCATCCAACAGCTCCTCCCGCTCTACATCACGTTCTGCGGAATCGTATACTGAAGACGAAGAAGGATCGGGGGTGCGTGGTAAGTTGTCCTCTATTTTGTAGTGTGATTGTCAGTTGTTTTAATAAATACTAAAACATTCTAGTCCCATCGCGTCCAAACTATACGGACGACGAAGACGAGTCTTGGGAATTGTACGACGCCGACGAAGTAATTTCACCGTCGGAGTCTGCCTCACGCCCAGCGTCTCGCCCTCGAACTGGTGCAAGATACCGACAAAGCGAGAGTCGTCCTCCCCCCGCTTCAAGACCTACTCGTCGACACACCACTTCTGAAAATCCAGCCTCTCGACGACCACCTGTTGCTCGCATCCACCGGCACGCACCGGCACCACCATCCAGCGTGGACCCCAACGAGGACTATCCGGGCTATGGCCGAGGTTTCCCTGCTCCACCACCTGGACAATTTGGTGGCAGGGCACCTGGGCCAAGCTACGCCCAAAGTGCATTCTCAAACTATGCACCACCTCCATTCGCTCACGGGGGGCCTGGAGCTTTAACTCAATATGGCCAGCAACAGTCGCCTTACCAGCAGTTCGGTGGCCATCAGGGAAACCCATTCTCCCCTCAACCTAACCATGGCCCTGCTGGAGCTGGCTACTTTGCACCCCCTCCCGCGGCGAGCCATCACCCCCTGTCTGGCCATAACACACCAGGGCCAGGTTATGGCCATGATATGATGCCCTACCCACCTCCACCACAGCAATACCCTGGACCGGGAGGCTACGGAGGATATCCGCCACATGTGGGCCCTCCTGGTATACCTCCACAGCACATATATCAGTATGCTCAACCTCCTCAATGGCCGCCCAGCGAGCCTTCAGTTGTCCCCGATCCGGAGACGGAGAAGAAGTTGGTAGCGATTGAACAGGCGATGGCAGCTCAGAAGCTTGGGTACGAAAAGGCACAGAAAGAGCTTGCGGACCGTGATGCTAAAGAGGCAGCGGCAATTGCTGCGGCTGAACAGGCTAAGAAATCTGCTGAAGAGAAAGCCGCCTGGGAAAAGCAAATCGCTCAAGAAAAGGAGTTGTTAGAAGCCAGGAATAAAGCTGAAAAGGATGCTTTAGAAAAGAAAAACGCGGAGGACAAAGCAGCCCTTGAGAAGCAACTTGCAGACGAGAAAGCTGCATGGGAGAAGAAAGTTGAGGAGGAAAAGAAAGCGGCTCGAGCTCAAGGAGCCGAGAATGTTCGAAAACAAGTGGAAGCGGACAAGAAAAAGGCGGATGCAGAGGCGGCTGAAGCTGCTGAGAGAGCTAGAATTCAAGCAGAATTGCAAAAACTTAGAGACGATGCGGCTGCTGAGCAGAAGAAGCTAAAAGAGGAGGCGGCTGCAGAGGCAAAGAGATTGAAAGAGGAGGCCGCGGCGGAAACAGAGAAGTTGAAAAAAGCTGCGGCAGAAGAAGCTGAAAAGGCCAAAAAAGAGGCGGAAGCTGCTCTTGCCAAAGCAATTGCTGCAGGTAAACCTCCGGAGCCAGAGAAACAGAAACCTCTGAAGTTTAAGGACGCTGTTGGACGCAAATTCAGCTTTCCGTTCCACCTGTGTGCAACATGGGCTGTAAGTCGATTCCACACTTATATCGAATAATCGCTTACTAACTGGTTCTAGGGTATGGAAGAATTGATCAAGCAAGCATTTTTACACGTAGAAGTCATTGGACCCCATGTAGCAGACGGTCATTATGATTTAATAGGGCCAAACGGAGAGATCATTCTACCCCAGGTTTGGGAAACGATGATCGAGCCAGACTGGTCAATCACAATGCACATGTGGCCAATGCCAGAACCGAAGCCAGATCCAGGTCCTCAACATGGCCATCACAATCCTTTCCATCCCGGTCACGCGCCTGAACGACCGCGCAGCAGACACGAACGAGCCGGTGAAAGACCGCCAATGGATCCCCGCCTTAGAGCTCAGATGGATCCTCGGCAACGACCTGTGGATCCAAGAGGTCGCGGAGGAGGAGGTGCTCATGGGGCACCTCCACCACCACCAGCCGGCGGTATCTGGCCTGGACCTCCACCTGGACATAGGGGAGGACCAGGTCTTGGTGTCGGTCCCGGTGGTGCTCCTGTAGTTGTGATGCCTGGTAGAGAAGAGCGAAATGGTGGCAAAGAGCGAAAGTCGAGCAGCAAATCTAAAGGAGGAGTCTTGGGCTTTCTATCAGGAGGATCCGCGCCGAAGAAGTCGTCTTCGTCGGGAAAAGGAAAGTATGTTTTACTAGTTCGACCAAAGTCAGGAAGTGTAAAGCTGACTATCATTAGGGGTAAAAAAGGCTGAATACCAATATATCGACCCATGTCGTGTCATGTAATCAATCCGAACAACCCGGTCAACTAAAACACGCTAAAACCCTACGAGACGAACTCGCGATATCAATAGCACTGGACACGAAAAATAGTAAACGAAGAAAGCGAATGAAATGGCTCGGCAATAAAACCGACCACCATCATGAGGAATGGAAGAATGGGATCTTTATTCACATCATCTACGCCATTGGTTCTATAGAAAGATAGACATGGCAGGCAAAAATGGGCGGCAACCAAAAACTGACATTTTACTCTCCTTTCTTACGTTTTTATGCTTCTTGAGTTATTTAGATCATTGGGAGGATCAGACTTGTTGGGTTTTTTGGAGTGTGTTAGTTGGTGGTGGACTTGTTTTGTTGATTGCATGGTTGACTGGTATTCAGGGAGGCAGTCCTTTTCCCAGCTCACAAGGTTGGGTTTTCTGCTGCGCTCATTTAGAAGGGGTGGTGTGGTTGTTTTTTGATTTCTATGTGAACTTGGGCTTGTTGAGCGCCAAAGTTTGTTCTTTTGTCATTCGATTCTAATGCTGTCTTTGGCGATTTAGCGTTTTGTAGGATACCTCTTCGCTCATCTGTTGGGGGATGGTTGCAATTTGGTTGGGGTTTGAATGCTCTTTTTTTGGTTTGGATATCTAATTGGCACATATCTGGGCATGATGGGACTTGGACGGGGGGTTGGACGAGGGTGATTGGCGTCGCATGTGGATGGGACTTTTGATTTTCTTGTGCATATGTTTTTGTGTTTGAGGTATGGATTTGGATATGAGGTGGATGAGAATGAGATAAATGTGAGGATGGGATTTGGTATGGATACGAAGAGGGGGATCAAGGTTCAGAAGGGAAGGGAAGGTTCGGAATTTGATATTCTTATGGGGGTAAAAGATATATCTGCAGTTTTTTCTCACGTTTACGTATACCTCATAGATCGGTTGGGAGTTTGCAATATATCCTCGCCTCTTTTTTTTTCTTTTGAGATGTCGTTCCGAATGGGTCTTATGAGATTTGTACTTTGTTTACACTTTATGGTGACTATCTTTACCTTGAAATGGATAAGCACCCCACATCCTTCTCAATCGGCAATATCCTCTTCACAACCTAATCATTTCATTCCTTTCATTCACATGACAAGACCGCACACTTCACATGAACAACATTCAATCAGTCGTAGAAACAGAAAAAGGGTATCTCTCATTCCTCATCACTACTCTCACTATCACTACCGCTACTCCCTACCTCCTCATCCACCACATCATCACCAAACCCCTCAAACTCATCCCCATCCTCCCCCTCTTCACCCTGGTATTTAGGTAACATGACAAAAGCCTTCAAACAAGTGATTCTATTGCCTGTTTTGATGGAACCTAGGGATTTGCCGACGGTTTTAGGTTCAGATACGCTGGAAGGTAATAGATCTTCAGGTGATACGGAGAAGATCTGGATCGTGCCGTCGCTGCGGGCGGTGGGGATGATGAATGTTTTGTTCGGGAGCGGGAGGATGGTGAAGTCTTTTATGCGTGTGGATGCGCTGTCTGTGGTGGATTTTGGATCGGGGGGTGAGATGTCGGCGTCTAGGATGGCGATCAGTTTTGCTGCGGGTAGAGATTTCTCTGAAGCCGCGGCTTCGAGATCATCTGGTCGTGTGGAGTAGAATAAAATTCGCCCATCTTCAGTCGATACCGCTAGGATCTGAATATCCTTCTCCTCATCAACCTGTAAATAACACATCTGATGCACCTTTACCCATTTCTGTTTCGTATTCCGTGGCTTCGGCACGACTTTGCATTTCGGTTTACTGTCCATGCCGTACACTACCGCACCCTTATCAAAACCCACGCAGAATTCCTCTCCAGCGTCCGTAGCTCCCCATGCGACCTTTCGTCCTTCCCCGCTGGTGAACTTGCTCTCGCCGACTTCATTCAGAATATCACGTTCGAAATTTAGGACACCGGCTTTCTTTCCCGTCACCAGATTCCAGAGGCGCATCGAGCGCTCGCCTTTTCCGACAGATATCATGAGTTTCATGCTCGGATGCACAGCAAAATCATTGACGCCCGCAGGTGCACCACCCAGAGGGGCGGTATCACCACTTGGTCTCCCTACAGCTTTAGGAACAGGCACCTTGATCGCAGATAGCAAACTCCAATCCCGTGTTCGCGTCACCGCAATCGTGTTATCCTCCGCCGAACTCAGCAATTTACTTCTATTAGGAAAGTACAACGCAGTAACAGAGCTAGAATGATGAAGTAACGAGCCCAGCTCTTTATTCTGCGGATTTTCGACCACCGCTGAGGAGAGGCCGGCGATGGCGGGCACGGTTACGTACGAGGGCGCGTGGGCGGAGATGTGGTAGAGGTTTATCCTCTCGTCGGTGCTGCCGCTTGCGAGGATTACTTTCTGGGGTTGCTTGGGGACGGGGAGGGAGGGCGGGGAGAGGGCGAGACACCGGATGGCGGTTGTGTGCGCGTTGAAGAGGAAGGTGTCGGCGAACTCGACGGTGTTGGTGGGTGAGATGGTTGCTGTTAGGCCGTGGAGGACTCGGTCGTAGGACCCCGCGATGATTTGGATTGTGGTTGGGGATTGCGGTGGTGTTGGGGTTGATGGTTTAATTTTCTTGGTGGGTGCTGGCGTAGTTGCCGGTTTGGACTCTAATAAGACGGTGCGCTTTCGTTTTGCCATTGTGTTGGGTTTGCTAAATAGGATGTTCTGGTGTTGTGAACTTTTGAAGCTCTTGACTTTTTTTCTGGAGATGGAGAAATTTTGCAGGGGTTGTTTCATCATCACGTGGGGATCTTCGACCTCCCCCCTTTCGAGAAGCTCGGCTGCCAAAACCCAACACCTGAAAAGAGTTGTGCTGCTTCTGGGGATGGTTGACTCCACAACTAAGCCTTGTGAAATCTTTGAATCATGAGCCAATTACTTCGTTCGCGGGCCGTACCGCTTAAACGTACCAGAATGCGGTACTTCATCGGAAGTCATAGCTACTACGACCTCAACTTTTCAAGTATGGTGTTGACTGGAAAACGCTTACAGACTAGAAAAAGTTTCACAGATGCTACATTTTAATTCCCAGAATATTTACAATAACCGTTCTCTCTGCCGACGACATCAGTACTCAGAAGCGCCTCCTCCGTGTTAATCTTGGAAGGGGACGAGTACCAGCTTACCTTAGTCATCATATGGTCCTCCTCAGTAGGTACCTTCCATAATTAACCCAAATACAACCTCTTGCCAGGTACTCCAAATTGTCATCATTCTAGATTCTCAGCCTTTTCTCATGTCAGTCTACCCATCAATTCGGACCCGGGAATTTAGTATCTTATCAATGCACAAAATTCGACGACATGGCGGACTTCTTCATTCTGAGCGAGGTGTTTCTGGGTTTGTCGAATTTCACTACTAATACCCGACTTGGAGATCAACGATCATTTATATGTTATTGCGAGTCTTGCAATCAAAGGGAATTACAATCACTACAACACCTGCACCGAATTGAAGCACGACGTAAGTAATTGAGTCAAATCCCGATCCCATTACATTATATTACATACTAGCTAAGTGCCAAATAGTTGTCCAAAATATTTATCATTCAAGGAGCATATTTCATAGGGTCCGCCGTCTCTTGGACAGGGTCAAAAATCATTACTGCAATGTTTTTGGCGATAGGAACGCGCCGTATCTACCACAACATAAAACAACGTTCAATAAATTTGTCCTCGAATCGATGAGCAGAGAACACCCGAAAGCCACTCTGGACCTTTGGCATTCTTCGAGACAAGATATGCGAAGAGAATACAAACGAGTGCATAAGATTCAGGAACGCTTAATGCCTGTTTACCTTGAACAGCAACGATACCTTGCACAGCAGCGAAGAGAACACGAAGAAGACCAGGAGGGTCGGCTGGCCCTAAATTCTCGTTTTGCGCCGCAGGAACAGCCGGTGGAGCGCAGGGATTTTCATCAAAATCGTGAACGAAATTTGCTTCACGGTCAGGGCGCGTTAGCCCTACTCAGAGATTCGTTCTTCGAGCTAAGGGGTGGTATTGTGGACGTTGTTCACTTACCGCAAGAGCCGCCTGCGTCAAGGGAGAGCTCAAAAACGCCCGTCGAGAGAGAAGACATACCACCCATCAAGAGAGAGGACACTCCGCCCATCAAGATAAAGGACGATTAATCGTAACACCTTTCAGTACGTTATCTCTAAATTGGAATCATGCAGAAAAGTCGATAATTGTAGATCTCCTCTGAGCCACGCAACTTTCACTATGGGTTGGGCAATGGTTTCGGGTCAAGGAGGAAGATGCGACTAGGTGTCATACTCATATCCTCATAGCTTGTCATGCTGTACCATCCAATGGACGTCCGGCGATACTGATCAAAGTCGACTTACAGTCCTTTCAACTACGCTAATAACTGTTCAGCGTTTGTTTGCCTGACACAACCCTTGGGTTTTATGTTAGAATACTGTGTTTTCATTGCATGCAGATACCCACAGCGACTTTCTTGTATAATAGTAATGTCTATCAATAATTTCTATTAACAAGGTCTAATTACAATCTGTAATAACGATAGGTCATTCCCGACACCCATACCCCTTCAAACCAGTTAACTGAATCCGATACGTATCTTAATCTCCAGTTTCCCGCATTTTGCGTGCCAGTAACTTTATACATTTCACTCTAATCTCGAAAGAAGAGTATATATGTCTTAAAAGAAATAGTGCCCCTGGATATGTTTACTCAGCCTCAAGAACTCTCTAGTCTTCACCGTTAATCAGAGTGGAAACCATTAATTATGACTTGGGGGATAGTACCATACAAGAGTATTCCTAAAATCAACTTCTTCTCAACCAAATTGATATCTGAAAGTTCTGATACGAGATTTTTAGTAGCTGGTTAAGCGTTATCTCATTTGAATTTGTTTCGAAAGACGGTGGTACTTTGACATAATCGATGATGCTGGAAGGGGGGATTATTGGTTTCATGATTAATATAAACTAGATCTCCAGGTGCGCTCTTTTTTAGCCTATCCATTGACTTCATGGCACTAATCATGTGAGGTAACCTGCCTCAACTTTTTACATATCGATTATCACAACCCCTTTTTCGAATAAGCGACATCATATACTCGTTTTTTGAAGTAAATCATTAGATAGCACCGCTTCCTGCCTTTCACCTATTTATCTCTTAAACTAAGCAATTTCAGACTAAAGCAGATACCACAACATTAAATATCCTCTGCCTTAGCATTGCACTCAAAACTAAATTGTGCAAGATTCCATCTCATGACCGTCATTCCTGGTCCGAATGAGACACTTCATCCAGCACACACGATTCATCCACCTTGATGTTGCCTGATTCATTTAAATAATATCCGAGATAGTAAGATAGGAGTGTCGAGAAAGACTCATGTGGACGCATAGGGTGTGTGCTGCTGCTAATTCATTGGACTCCTTGAAGGAGGTAGGCGAAGTGTATCCAAGGATGGCGATGTAGAGGTGATAAAAATCGAGGTCCTGGCACAGTTGTTAAAGTTCCTGAATATTTGCGTCAACTTCAGAACATCTCGTTTAAAAATGACAGTCACAAGTAGCATCGTCAAATGAAGAAAGATACTGGCATAACAGAAACGTTGGTGGAGAGCTAATTTACATTTATTATTATTACAACCCGTCCAACTCAGCTTCGCTTCTTAAAAGCCTCATATTCCGGAAGCTTGAATTTAACTCCTCCAGCGAATGGCAGGTAGCCTAGAATATTTCCAATCACAGTGGTAACTCCCGTACGCGACAAGAATCCGATAGTCCTGAACACAGTCTCAAGTAGTTTGACTCCAATATTTGATTGCGGAATCAGGGCCCAAGGAATTCCAGGAGGGAGGCTTTGGATGTCTTCGACATACGGGCGTAAGATGCGTTCGTAAGACTCTAAAGCTGCGGGAATGTTCTCTAGCTGTTTTGATATTTCGCCTGCAAGGACGTACGCTCCGATGAATGCGATTGAAGTGCCCATGCCACTGAATGGCGAAGGAGCAAATCCAGCGTCACCAACCATGGTCACCCGACCACTTGGAGTCGACCATTTATCAATCTTGACTTGTGCAACGTGCTGCAAGTAGAAGTCGTCGGATTGGTGCATGCCCTCCAATAATCGAGACGCTTCCCACCCGGCATCTTCAAAGAGCTCCTGTAGTAGGGCTTTTTGAGCGGGGACACCCTCCTTTAGAACCTTTCGGAATCTCGCAAGTCTCTCGTCTGAGTCCAAATAACCCGTGACATTTAGAAAGACTCTCGTACGTCCAATGTTATCCGGTCGCATTGCCATGTAACGTCCCTTTCCAACCCATGCCACCTTTGCCCACATATCATCCTGTTCTCCTTTGGGAATTGAAAAGTATGAGATGTAAGTATTCAAATCTCTGAAGTGGATGAGGTCTTTGGGAAATGCCAAATCACGAATCTTTGAACCAATGCCATCTGCACCAACCACCAGATCGAAAGATGCATCTGGTGTACTGTTTGCGAAATGCACACCAATCTCCTTTTCCGTCTCATGCAAGCTTTCGATCATGTCACCCCAGATATAAGTAACATCTGTCTTTGTCGCATCCACAAGAATTTTGGCCAGTTCTCCTCTGAGAATCTCAATGTCGCAGGTTGCTGATTCGCCTTTCCCAGAGTCGGCGTCGACGCCAAATGCCGCTAAGACTTTATCGTGTTTTGTCATGAGCCTGATTCCCTCCTCGTTTGAACTTTTCGACTTGATCTCATCGAAAAGACCCATTTGTCTGATCACATCTCGAGCAGTATCGCGAACATCGATTCCTTGGCCTTCAGCTCGAAGCCTTGATGCGCGCTCAACAACTGTGACTTTGCAGCCTGCGCGAACAAGCCAGTATGCCAGCGCTGGACCCGCTACCGAAGCGCCGCTGATTAGGACTCGAGGTTGCAACATAATGCACAATTGATGAAATGAGATTTTTCGGGTTTAATAGAGAAGAGAAAGAAATGTTGTTATGCTGTGTAGCAGGTGAGTTGTAGCTTGGCGGGCATGCTTTGATATATATACTTGTTCAAGGTGTGACAATCAACTGTCGTAGTCGACAGCTCGGAAAGAACAAAGTAGCGAGCGGAAAAATCTGGCGTAGAACTACTCTCCTTACACGACGTTAGGAGAAACATCTAAATACCATTAATGACGTTTATTCAAGCCGCGACCCGAGGATCTCGATCTGAGCGTTTTCGCATGTAAAAGCATTTGTTGTTGTTGTTACGTGGAAATTGATGTTCAAGTCTGGAAAGGTATAGGCTGTAAATCATCCAATGTCAGTTACATCACGTGATAATCAGCGAGTAGGTACGTTTCTCATCCCAAAACCCGCACCCTTGTATAACAATATTAGAGTATGTTTTCAATTCTCCAAAACTGAGGTATATTCT
Source organism: Glarea lozoyensis ATCC 20868 (assembly GCF_000409485.1). Taxonomy (NCBI): domain Eukaryota; kingdom Fungi; phylum Ascomycota; class Leotiomycetes; order Helotiales; family Helotiaceae; genus Glarea; species Glarea lozoyensis. The sequence continues at coordinate 1,875,540 of NW_007360989.1, read as the reverse complement.
TTGCAAAGTAGTGACAAGTCTTTGCGTAATTGAGTGGGGAGTTTTATTTTAACAGGATTAATTTTTTAAAAAGTGCCTTTAGGTTTTAAAATTCTTCGAATCCAAGGAGAAATCCTGGAAGTTAAGGGTTCTTTTTTTATCTGAATAATGTGAATGTACGTGAATCACTAAGTACATATTTTTTATTTCCCCTAAGACCATCTCGAACAAACTTGGGAACTTTAAATTAATACCATATTCGAATCCCAAGGTTATGTTTATTTTGTAGGAGAAAACAACAGGGACTATAAACTACATCCCGATCTGTAAGGTATTCCTCTGAGCAATATGCTTATAGAGTGTGTACTGTATCACAGATTCATTTCAATTATAATTGTAAAAAATGCGGGCTATGTTGCCGTGTAATGCCCTACCATTATCGAATCTGAAGTTAAGAAAATAACGTTGGTCGTATAAACTAGGTTATCTGAGGCCAACCGAGTTCACTTGATTCGAGTAAGTTGATGTGGTATTCACTCATATATCATTAATTTGAATTACTTCAAAAGTACATCTCGCATAGCTAATCCATTCAGCATTCCTAACGAGTCTTCACGCAGCTCTCCTATGCCTATCTTTTCTTTGACGCCTCCACTTCCATTATTCAGTCCATTTCCTAAGCGCCCGATAAGCATGATTTGGAAGAAAAGTACCGAGTCATCAACTCGACTTGTAACATCTCGTTGCAACCACTTTATTTGTCGAGCCAACAACTCCTCACTGTGGCCAGGGAAATTGGCGGCTCGAACTCGCTCTGGAAGCTCCACCCATACCTCCTCCCAAAAGTCATACCCTTTCACAACAACGCCATCGACGCCTCTATATCGTGGATCCTGCTCTTTTTCGGTAAGCACAGCAATGTAATTCTCACCAACCATCCTATCGTAAGCCAGATTCTTTTGATATTTAGCATAAACATTTCCAACATTCATTCCAGCTCTGACAAGCTCTTGCATGTACTCCCATGTTGTTGGATTTTCCGTTCTGGTACGCCAATCTCCTTGACCCGGAGCAGCAACAACAGCAACTTCAACTGTCATTCTATCTCCACCTAACATATCGTTTTCAACGATTTCATTGTATATGTCCTCTGAATAAACCCATGCAGTCCCCACATGATTACCATCATTAGTATAAAGTTGAAGAGTTGGAGCGGAAGGCAAAGCTAAGTGGTCATCGCGGGGAGAAATGGCCTTCTCTAAATTAGGTTTTAGTGCCGAAATAGATAGGTACGTTGTTAATGTCCGAAATAGCAACGTGGATTTGTCTATTGTAGGAATAAGGTTCAATGGAAACGGTGATATACGTGTCTCTGATGCTTCGTCTGCAGAGTTGAGGCTCAACCTGGCGAGTAAAGGGGTCACTATATTCGCAGAGTTTGAAACTGTCTCTCTCCTGGTAGGATCTGTCGTGTCCTTATCGACTTCGTCCAAGTCCCGTTCCTGACGATCTCTTTCTAATCTCGCATCCCTCGCACGAGATTTCGCCTCCTCAGCTCGAACCTGTTCTTCCAGCTCTGGTTTGCTACCCGATGCAACGAGGTGAAAAACTCCATCGACTTCGTTAAAGCGATACCAGTTAATCCAAGACATTCTGTGCAACCACACCCTTTCAGATGGGAATTTATGGGTCGACGGCTGTACAATAGACCCCTTCCAGCCAGCCCAGGACCAGCTTGGAAATCCATGGCGTTTAGTCAACCATTTACATGGTTTCCATAAAATATCCAAACCAAAACATGATTGTGTTAGACCATAGAAAGTCTTTAGACCACCGTAAGCTGCTTCATTTGTAATCCCGGCGAATGCGTTAAGTATATCACCATCCACAGTCAATTCGCGGTCAAGATAAGTTTCAACCAACCGTTTATAATGATAACGATTTAATGATTTGTTTGGGGCGTTTGGATGATTACGCGTGCGAGGAGGGTCCCATTCCATTCGATCACCAGCAAAATTGACCTGGTAGAAGCTTATTCCGTTTGGCAGATGTTCCTGATTGACGTCTTCACGCCATCGTAAGGTGTTGCACTGATAGTATACTTTGCTGTCGACGAAGAGTAAACGTCGCTTGGAGAAGTAGTATTCCTGATAACTGTATTCGTATTAGCGACTATTAATGAATAGCCAAACAGGTGGTTCCCTTATTAGTATTAAAATTGTAAAAGCCAAGGAGATAATGTGTATTAAGGTAGTCTGCTGAATTACCAACTGATGACTGACAATATTTTACTTCAGAGTAGAGAGAGATACTTACGTCCAAGCACGGGTTGCCCACGCAGAGTTCTTAATGTCCATAAAAGGTGCTGGGTATATAAATGTTAAGCCGGGCCCAACCATTGCAATAGGCTGCTCTGGACGCTGCGAAGTTGGATCCGCTCCAGGAAGACCAGCATTAGAATCCTTACCAGTTGCCGCAAATAAGGTAAGGTAAGCATTTTCGTAAATGATATGCATCTTGTCGATTATGGATTGTTTGGTCTTGGGATCGTCTTGAATGATGCAAAGGGTATCAACCCAAAGGTAGCGTTCACCTAGGCCTTTAACAAAAGAAATAGCATCTTGGATAGACTTTGGAAGCTTCTCTGCAATCGTACTCAAACCTCCAGGTTCGCAAAACCCTTCCACGTTTTCCAAAAGTGTCTGAGGTTGCTTGACCCTTCCCCATACATAGCTGAGGGCCAGATACCGACAGTTGAGCGGAAGATGAACCAGGCATCTATCTTGAACATCCATCACCAAAAGAATTGGTCTGATATTCACGAACCGAGTGGTTTCAAAATGCCGACAGTTATCACCGTGGTCGGCCTGACACTTTTGCAGCCATCGCTGAATCTGGATATAATCCACCGAATTTTGCTTCACAAGTCTGCCTGGAAAAGCCGGGTATTCCTCTGTCTGAACAGGAATCAAGTCTATATCGTGTGATTCGCTCCAACTATATTCGGCAATAACCTCGAGCATCCGAGTATCAGCAACACCCTCTTGACCATCGTAGCCGTTAACTCGTTTTGATACCAGTCTACAAGTGTGTAGGGTCTCTGCTCTTTGCCATTTTCGAGAACTCCACTCAACGGCTATCCGAATTAGGCGGCATAGATTGCAACTTTGTTGTCGTAGGATATGCTCCCACGGATACTGGGACAATGTGATTGGATTGTATACGTTACTTGGGTTGGTTTCCTCCCTCTGGCCAATAGCCACGATAAAGTCGCGTGCAGTGAGGTTCAACTCTGAGCAGCGATTACAAAGTGGAGTTGATGTATGATGAGACATTTTAAACAAACATTGCATGAAGGACCAAAGAAAGTTTCAAAAAACTGGAACTACAAGATGAAGTGAAGACCAGCTGAGAGAAACCTTTTCAAGAGACTTCAGAACTGTGCTACGATACTAGCTAAGCCACCACCGCCTCGTCGAATTCTGTCGCACAACCTCAGCTGGCCCTGTGGCGTACAACCAGTGAAGATGCGCAAGCAAATGTCTGGGTTAAAACGATTAACTGAAAATTAAGCGACAACCATTGTGCCTGTTATGACACTCACGCTTGCTAAATTCAACTGATAAACAGCAGGAGGTTACTTGAAGAATTGTACAGCGCGAAATAGTACCCCGTATATAGAATTTCATCCGATCACGACGATCAAACACTCCTAGGCAGCGGAAGGATTCGCTTAGCCTGCATATGACCCCTGAATATCTATTTCCCACCTCAATTTAGTCAATAAATGCAGATCCGTTTGTTTCATTGTCAGTGGTTTCGATTTGGTTAATAAACAAAACCTCAATCTAGAAATGTCACTTAAATACGAGCATTTGAAGTTTAGTTCTCAACTCTGGATGTCCTCGCCTCGCCTCGCTACCCATATGGTAAGCTGACATCAGCATCGGTTTGTTTTGGCCAAGGTCGATTTCTGGAGATTTGTGAGTGGCTGGGGTGATTGTGATGATCATGATTGACAGCATGGTTGTTGGGACTGGTTGGTACTCCGTACATGTTGGTGTTGTTGGATAATGTTATCTTTACTAGAAATTTGGATTTGTGTGAACATATTCAACAATTCCGGGAATATCGTGGAAGATATAAATATATAACACCACATACAAACCTTGAATAGACCTACCTACCCCACTACTATCACGAAGTCTGACCGTTGACCGCCCAGGTGAATAATCACACCCGGGGTAATCTTCAATACCCGAAAAAGGATATCATCTTCACCGAATTGGCCGCCTCCTGCACATGCGCAGCCTTGTGGCGTAACAGGGTTCAGTCGCATCCTCTTATTCCTTCGCGGCTTCATATACCTAGGCATCGCACCTTAATAAATTGGGATCCTTCCCGTCCCGACCTTTTCTCGACGTCCCTTCTCCTGTTCCCGATTTCCACTGACCAAGATGGCGCCAAAGATTGGAACTCCGCATCTCTCGATGGCTTCGGAGGATACGATAGACAGAGACAAGAATCCATCGACGCCGTTTTTGAATCCAGATGAGTCGTATGCGCTGCAGCAGGCAGACGAGGTAGGAATTCCATCCGCTTCGCAGCTCAGAACTATGGACTAATGGAACCCCTTACAGAAACTCAAGAAAAAGATCCGCTATCTTCGATTCATTGCCCGTCTCGCAGCCACAGCCCTCGCAATCGCAACCGTAATCCAAGAATCCCGCACCCTAGCCAAATACCTTTCCACGAAAAACATACAAAGAGGTGACCCACCGCGGGGTCCTTGGGCGAAACAGACAAGTTTATGGCCGTCAATTATGCTGACTTCGGTGTCGGCAATTACGGTGTTGACAGGATTACTGATTATGAGTGCATATGCGAGGAGTATCAGACATGCGAATGCGATTTCGCTTGTGCAGACTTGGTTTGTGTCGCTTGTTGAAGGGGCTCGTAAGTTGCGATAGAAATGTTGATGGATACGGTGCTAATAAGGGTGGCAGACGTGATTACGTGGATTGTGGTTGCTATTCTGTATCGTGTTGGGAAGTCTGGAGATGATTTATGGGGGTGGGCTTGTAGTCCTGTTGCGGAGAGGATTCAACCTGGATTTGAGGGGCTGGTAAACTTTGGTAGCGTCTGCTCGAGAGGAGTAAGTAAATTCGAGAAATGGTGTTTTGGTGTAGAATACTAACGTGCAATAGTCGAGCCAATGGCGCCTTACACTCGCTAGTGCATGTCTACAACTTTTGACTGGTATCATTTTTTATCTTATGTGGCAACGCAGGAAGGTTAAGAAGACTATGAAGAAGAACGGCATGTTTAGTGAGGCTTAAGAGATTTTCAGTTTATTACCTGGCGTTAAGGAAGTCCGAGGTTTTGAAAATAACGAGATGATGAAACCAAATACAATGTCTAATTTCTCAAAGAGTCTTGTGATAGTAAAGTCGGGGTTTTCAGCGCTTAATGAGTAGAATGTGTTGGATCAATTCAAACATCATAACTTTTTCAGTTTTCCGTAAAGACTTCGTTCTTTCCAGCCATGGAGAAAATCTTTAGTTTAAAGTTTGCGAGATGATACCAGTGTTTACCATACATGATACTTATTAAAGTTCCCTGACTGCCAGCGAAAGGCACTTAGGCATAGGTAAACCCGATCAATTTTTGAAGCAAATACAAGGTAACAGTACAGATGAGTTTGCCATTACGAGCTCTGTGTACGGAAGAAAACATGATGAATTTTGGTATCTTCTTGCATTTAATCTTCGGCCCAATAATGTTCGAAAATAACAGTTAGACGCATGTGAATCCTTCGCATACTTACCTTGTTCCAATCGCCTGGAGGCTGGAAGTCTGGTATAAGTAATGAAAACTTTGAACTTACAATTGTATTTCAAAGCCGTATCTGTAATTCCATCTATTGAGATCCCATTATTGGTCTGCAGATGTCCTAAGCACTCCTGCCACTTGATAGCAAGCGAGCACAAGCCCAACGTTTCGACTTTGAGCAGTGCCCTGACCGTAAGTTTCGTTGTGGTTGTTTCCAGATGTATATAGAACTCTGTCAGAAATCGTGAGTTCCTACAATAGCCAGATAAACTTTAACCTCGAAGCGGAAAAGTCTAGGTACTATTCGCATGATCTCCCATCTTCCCACAATAATAAGTCCTCTGGGGTAGGCATCGATTCCTAACAAGACCATCTGGAATCAAGTCTCTTTCAGCTTGCCACAGAACGATTTGTACATCTGACACCACGTTTTTCAATGCATAAACGGCTTCGTAAGCTTTGAGATATTCCAAAGAGTTTAAAGCACAAATTCTTAAGATGCATAAACATCATAAAGAGCAATGTCAGTAATAAACACAAACTAAATGAACAATTAACTACTTATGAGTTATGATTACGCCCGAGTCTTGGTTTTCCACACATCTAAGCAGATCACATGATTCTCCTCCCCTGCCCCTGAACTCGCTTAATATATTACACCTCTCCACACTATGCAATCCCCTCCCAACAAGGATAAAATGTCAAGGATATTCCAGCCCTCCAATCGCCAAAAATACGTCATCCGCATGAAAGAACAAACAATACACACCTCATTCGCTGCCTTCTCCATATCCTGATATCCAGTTCAGAAAACAGGTTTGTGATATCACCGCACACGTGTGCAGCTCCCCATTCCTATGTATATAACCCCCGGATAATGCTGCTTGGGGAGATCATTCAAGATTGAGTTACATCGCGCGATATCTACACTTTGCAAATATACGCTATCCAATTATCTACTTTACCACTTTATCTGCAAATATGGCTGGACTTCTCGGTGGTGGTGGAAATAACAATGGAGGCAACAATGGGGGTCTGCTTGGAGGGTAGGTTATGCTTGGACCGGGTTATGATGAAGTGCTAATAGAGGTGCAGGCTTTTGAATACCGTTGATGATACTACGAAGGGTCTTCCTATCGTTGGAGGTGTCACTTCACCACTTCTTCAGACTGTTGGTGGTGTTACAAACCAGCTCCCTATCGTATGTCTATTTCTGTTTGCACAAATTTCTACAGAAGATGAAGATCTAACAAAACTCTCTACAGGTCGGTGGCGGAGGTCAACCACAACAATCAGCAGCAGCACCAAAGCAGAAGAAGGTCTTGACGGAAGCAGAGAAGAAGGCAAAGAAGAAGAGACAACTCGAGATTAAGAAGCAGCAGTTGGCTTTAGAGGCTGCGGAGCTTGAGGATAGCGATTAAGTGTTGTGCAAGGATTGTATTATGTTTGTACGATTTATGAATACCATGTTGTAAGAAGAATGAAGGAATAAGAAGCCTGATAACCGAACTTTTCGTGGTCTATACGTTCTCTTGTGTGGTGATCGACGTCGCCCAGTTTGTTGCATATTTGTAATGTGCTGGCTGTTTATAGCCTTCGAAGCACTGTTCCCTTGCCGTGTGTGGACTCGAAGTTAGTCGATTTACTCATCTAGACCTGAATGGCGTTTGACTTAATTTGGAGCATAGCAGGAAGCTACGAGAAAGCGGAATTGTATATTGAGATATATTTTATCATGAACGAAGGTCAGGCTATATATAATCGGGTAATTACTTTGATCTTGTCTAGTAAATCCATCTTCTGTCTATCTTCTATATAATCCATTCTAGCATTCATTTTGGAACCCGCCATATTGATCCCAATATTTTCAGAGATGGTGCACGCAGATTGCGTCGAAAAGAGTGGAGATCGTGACCCTTCCTCTCATAGTCATCACCATCACGAGTGTCTGAGGACAAAAGTTTCCACCAACAAGATAACATGTCCCCCACCTTTCCAGAAACGAGCCTCATACTCATTGTCATTCAGTAACAATGATTGCCCATCTTCTAACAACGGCCCCGTGCCCATCTCCACTGATCCTTCTATGATAAATTTTAGACCTGTTCATCTAGAAGCCTAATCCCATCTTCAAAGCTCGGCTTCTGATATTATTGCGTCTCGAAAAACTGTACCATCGGGATTCAAGCCAATTCGCTGTTGGTGTATTTAGATGTACTTCGCCAACGCTTTCCATAGACTGTAACCAGCAATGGCAAAGGAATGAGGGCAAACATAATCGCTCCCATGATAACGAAGCAATATCCTAATCCAACTGCACCCGTCAGAGCGGGGATAGCAAGTGGGACCAGCGTCGATACCACACCACGGAAGATAATCGTCATAGTCATCGCCGATGCAGCGTACAGACCGAAGGCGTCTACGACGTATGAAGCCAACGGTACCCAGCAGACGATAATGAGTACACCAATTAACGCAACGGCTATCAAGAGCACTACCAATGGCCAATGGACATATGGGGTCCAACCATAAAGTGCGATCATAAATGGTAAGCATACAGATGCCACGATCAGGAGCGGCATTCGATACTCCGGAAGAGCGACTCCTCCACGAGACTTCCCCAAACTAATATATATGCGATCTACGAGAAGATTGCAAATGACAATCCCACATGTAGCACCAATACTGAATACCAAGAAGGATGAGCCGACTTTAGCAGGAGAGAATCCGTACACCTCTCTAAGGACCGTCGGAAAGGTAGTCGCCATGACATAGTATAAGGTGAAGACTAGCCCACCATAAAAGGAAAGGATTTGTAGCACAAAAGAATCAAAAAGAATGATCACAGGTCTGGTAATAGCCGTCCGTAATGCTGCCCAGCCCAAGACTTCACTTTTTCCGTCATACGCACACCTCAATGACTCGTCTTTAGTCTCCTCTCTTAAGCGTGCTGCACGACGCTGGAGAATCGGGACCTTATAAGTTTCCCGAAGAAGAGTGAAAAAGGCAACTTCGCATACGATGGCCACCAGTGCAGCCATATAAAGAATATTGCGCCACCCAAGAGTTTCCGCAATAGCTCCACTGATTGCAGGTCCAATGGCACCCCCGAGCAAGGGAGCGAGCATAATCAGTGACATCCCAGAGGCTCGCTCTTCGGATTTGAAAATATCGCCGATGATTGCCGGATTCAGCACGTTTGATGCTACGGCAAAGCCAGTGAGGAACCGAGTAAAGATGAACATGCTAGAAGATTGACTGAGGGCGGACAGTATCGTAGCGAGAATGAAGACGACATTTGCGATGTTGAAAACGATGTATCGTCCATATATCTCTGAAAGTGGCGCTATAAGAAGAGGACCAGCAGCTTCTCCAAGTTCCCAAACGGTGACAAGGAGGACACTTGCTGATTTATCCTCCTTGCCTTTTAGATCAAGAACAATTTGATCAGCAACTGGAACAACACCAATACACGTAAACGTTCTAAACTTTTGTGAGCGAGTAGTCTCTAGATTTGATGGAGAAAATTACACTGTGAATGCCATAAAAGCGAGCAGCGCAACAACGCCATTCTTGTAAGCTTTCGGCCATTCTAGAGGATTTTCTGCGTCGCCCTTTGGATCAAAGTCTACCAATGTTTGACTTGTAGCATGGATCTCGCATTCGGCGACATGACCAAGTAAGGGCTGTGACTCCTCCATCTTACTGCTTCTTTGCTCAACACTAGGTCGTTGAAACTTCTTCACCGCAAGATGTGGCGAATTTTACGCTCAAAGGTGGGATCTTCGGAACGATTATATGCTCAAGAAGTCTAATATCAGAACGCAAGAATTAAATGAGCGTAGATTCGATACTGCTTAAGGAGATTGAATATCCGCTCCAACCGCGCATCCAACTGCCTGTCTGGTGCAGCTATTGTGTACAATGAAAGGCGTGGAGCAATCAGCGAAGTTTAGTCATTGCAAAAGTGGGGGGCGGGAAATACCCCGGATGTACCAACACAGGAATACCCGAATAGGTAACTAACAACACGTCTTACCAACACTTAATAAGGCAGATTGTAAATACGTATACGCCAGTAAATATAAACTGAATGTTGCCATAAGTACAGTCGCATATGAAATGTTAACAGTCGTGGAATGGATTTTCATCTCGCTTATCCTCTTGGTGTACTCTTTCTGTGACAAATCTCGTGGGATCAATGCAATAGTAAGAAAAGATTACTGATCACATTCAAGGCTCGATGATGACCCGAAGGTTGCTTGAGTATCATGATAGCGCTCTTTGCTTCTTCGGGAATAGGGGTTCGTTGTTTTCAGCTTTGCTTATGTTCAAGCAACGAGCGGATTTATGAACTTTCAAAATTGAACAACTCAAGACCCTCTAGATGATTCGCTAGCTTTCTTCATAGTTAGTAAGGTCATCACAAACCCTTTTGAGCGAGCCTGACCAAAAGCATTTATTATACTAAGTTGCTTCGCTCAACAGGAACTATCTGCGTGTATACAGCGTTATTTCGTACAGGCCGTCTTTAGTAGAGAATTAGCGGAATAATTATCGCTCTTCACTTGTGATCAAGTCTCGAATTGTGACTTCAGTGGTAGAGAGTAGTATATACGTTCACCATCTTATCAAATTTCTGTCAAGAGAGAAATGAACACCTTGAAACAAACAAACAAAGACAGTTCCCAAAGTGACCGTACAGAGAAGTCGCAATACAGGCTTGGAAATTCGCGATGAAACATTATAATAATCTAGCAATTACTTAGTAACCAGCGAGAAGTTTTATGATGCTGTCTATTGAAAGGGATCTAATAACAAAATCGCAGAGCAACAGCAGACAAGACAAACCAAAAGGGGAAAAAAAAACATTGTCGTAGATAAAGTGAAACGTACAGCCCATTCGAACTTTGATATTACCATATATCGACTCGATTCTATCGCTCGCCGAATTCCATCTCGTCCCGTCAGCTTCCTAATCACGACCCCTTATACCTAGCGTGAGCTAGAAGTATTCCCAGGTGTCGTAAACCGAAGTCGCTTGTGTGCAGAAGAATTGAGCGATTCTAGTTGAGCTGTGTCAGAGCCAACAGTACCCTTCTCTGATTCGTCGGCATGCATGACGCTGGATATGCTCCTCTTGATGATACCTCGTTGAATGAAACTTGACACTGCTTTGGGCGATGAAGGCTGTTCTTCTGGACTGGGTGCTCTAGATCTTGTTGAAACTGCTTTCAGATATTGAGTCTCTCGAAATGCTGATGGAATGTACGGTTGCGCAGATAATGGAGAGTTGAGTAGTGAGTCGGACAAACTAGCCTCTGGCTCTTTGGCCGCTGGCTGGTGAGGTGAGAGAGGTGGAACAAACAGTGGCTGTATCGCCACTCGAACTCCTGATCTTTGGTCAGAGATGTCTGCTTCTAATTTATTTCCCTCGTTATCTCTATAAATATTAGATATTTGCAGCCCATCGAGTTCAGCGATCCTGTAAGTTGATTGTGACGAGTAAATAGCTTTGCCAGAGGAGCTTGCTTGAAGGGGCTCAGCAGGTAGAAAGCGTCCGGATTTGCGCTCTCTGCGGTCGAACACTACACCTTTATCTGGCTCATGGGTATAACGCCATGACTTAGCCATTTTGATGACTTCCAACTGGTTTAAAAATGCATTTCTAGAAGGCAAAAGCGAGGGAGGCGTAAAAGTTGATGGATAGGTCTGTTTGCTATCGTCGAGTCTATGATTCAGATTCGAATCTTCATCTGGACGGCCAACCTTAGATGATGCGATCTTTTGTTCCTCGTCGTCGACATTTGTCGTGAAAATACTGTTAGAAGGAGAATATAGTGGGAAACCGTAAAACGGTCCTAGAGATTTTTCTCCTTCAATGTTTCCTTTCTTGTCCAGCCTTTCAGTACCGTGACCACAACTTTTGACTTCTTCTCCAAACAAGAATGACTGATATCCAAGATTTTCATGCTTCCACGACATTCCAGGCATCATACCCCACTTGTCATCCCAAATTGCCCATTCTTTCCAAGCCTCCCGGACAGTCTCGTAGGCTTTGGTGTTAATATCGGCGCCGCAAGAACGAGTAACATGACCAGACTCTTCTTGAATCCGCTGACGTGCCTGCGACACCTGATATATGAATTGAAAATATGGACGAGATGCATCCCGAGTTCTCTCATATTCGTGCTGCTGACCTTTGTCCTTAAACTCGACGGTTGGTGGTGATTCGTGCTTCCAAAAAGCATCAGGCGTATTCCCTAACGTAGGCATCAATTGCCATTCATCCCGCCATATTCCTTGGTCGACCCATGACTTCTTGATTGTTTCATAAGCTTGATTGCGTGCCACGCATCTCTCAGGTATGCGTTTCTCGTCAATGAAATTCGTTCTAGCATCTAAACGCCAGTTATGTCTGGCTCCAGCTTCTATATGGCACGAGAATTGTCTGTAAGGAAGAGAGGCATTGGCTATCTCTCTTGCCTTCCGGAACCCCACGATTTTGCTGAGATGCATTTCTTTCTGCTGCCGTCGAAACTCAACCTGATTGTCCAAATTAGGACGTTCCTTAGTCGAATTCTCGAAGCCTTGGAGAGTGACGTCTTTATTACAAGTCGCTTTCTCTGATTCCGGGTCTCTTATGAGGTGTAGTAGAGCCGCTATGTACGCACCATTTCTCTCCTTTTCCCCTAGATCCTTCCAAGTGAGATGACTTGTAACATTTTCGGCAAAAGACTCGGTCGGACTCGGTATAGTCCCTCCATTGATCGGGTCGGATTTCATCAATGAGACTTCTTCACTGAGCCTTTCCACTGTCTGGGCAGCATTTGGGTACCACACTACCTCGAACTGGACAGCTCCACAGCCCACAGTAGACCCTAATCCGATTTTTGTGTTGAAGCCTTCCGCCAAGTAATATCGCTTGCAATGGATCTGGTCAAATGGGAAAGCATTTTCGCCAAAAACCTGAGTTGTGCTTTTTGGAGATTCGTCACATAGTATAATACCCCCAGGTTCTAGGCGGAAGGTACATTGGTGACCGCAAACCTCGGGGTTACCCACTATAATATCACAATTGAGGCTACCCACGGTAAGTCCAATATTGTCTGGGTGTTTTGTTGCAATCCCAACCACGATGTCGAGAACAGGTGTTCCATCTGCGAGAGTGGACTGAACGGCACTATTTCTTGGATCAGCAACTACAAGCTCGGCTGACTTATTGATAGCTTTAAGGTAGAACAGAGGTTGTGATTGAGGTGTGGTGCGAGGCATTACCAGCGAAGGATGAAGGCGGATACCAGGATGAAAATGGAGGCAAACGGAAGATGAAAACCAAGAACGAATAAAATTTGAGATGCCGAACAAAAGAAGAGTATAAGAAGAGGAATGCAGATAATAACCACATGAAAGGGGTTATCCATCTATCTTATACCGAAGTGGGAGAGCAAATTCCCCGGAAGAGTTCACAAACAATTGGTTTTGAAGTACAATCCCAACATCTTCTGACGTGAAATATCTTCAAGCGCCACAACACAATTGAGAAAGAGTGTAGTAGCCGCGCGACTGAGTTAATCATGTTCAAATTGTTATTCAATTGAGCACACGCGCGTGTTAAGAGCCCGACATGCGACTGAAATAACTGCTCCAACGATCATTCAAAACCAGAACAAGGGCCACTTTCTTCATTGTGCAAGTCGTCCCAAGAGAAAAATAGACTACATCAATTTCTGAAACAACAAGTCAAGTGTCTAGTCGGGCCTGACAGACAATTAACATTTGTTGTGCAGAACGAAGAGCGTAGGGAGTAACGATTGCTAGGATTCTTTTGACACTTCACCAACAAACCGTCGCAGGCTTAACTCATGAAGCGGAGATATCTGGTGGTTAGCATGCCAACATCGTTCCACCTACACTTCCAACTGCAAACTATATCGATCACGAGTCGCGACTTGTGTTTCGTGAAGCCACGAGGAAATCGAGGCTTTGGCGCTTGCAAATAGAAATTACACCCCTGTGTAAGAGTGAACGACTGGACACTAGAAGATTATAAGTCAGGTAGGATAGCGTGGGTACTGGACTGGACCTTGAGTAATTGAAAATGTTAAGTAAGAACGTGACGGAAACCACACGAACGAGAATCAAAATAGTTAACCTTAAGCGAACATCACATGACGTTATAATCACGTTTCACAGACTCGTACAAGCCAACATTTCACGTAGAAACTACAAAGAAGATGATGGAAACTGAACTGTTTTATACAAGAAAAACAATTGAAGTGTCAAACTAGTTCCTCTTTAGTTGAGCACCAATGGCGGTCTCTTGAGCTATCGACTATCCGACGGTCACGAGACGATAAATCTTCGAGTCATAGGACATTGGTAGCATAGAAGATTTCATCTTCATGGGTTAGAGAAATTAAGATCTTGAGTTTGTGTTTCTTGGAACATCATGAGGAGTTGTGGCTTCTGGATGGTAGAATATAAGATAGCCAGCTGTTCCAACATCATATGCGTCGCAGCCATGGCTAAATTCTATTACCAACACGAGATGCGTTGCAGACCAATGTTGGCTTTCGTGATATCAAAACGTCAAACGTTCACCATTTCAGGAAACATACTACTGCAAACACTATCTGCCTTACGCTCCAGGGAAAAAAACTATCACCTTATACCCTATAAAACGTATAAAAGCTACTCGATTCAAAACCCATAAGAAGTTTACCAACCCCAAACACCATCAACATGGCAACCAACTTCGACATTTCACCCGAAAAAGCGAATGATTTCTCGCAATTCCTCTATCGCCAATTTTTCACAACTCCATCACCTGTTTCGCCTGAGACAGTCAACCTCACAGGACAAACAGCTATTGTTACAGGATCTAACGGGGGCATTGGGCTAGAAGTCTGCAAACAATTACTAGGGCTAGGATTATCGAAACTCATCATCGCTGTGCGGGATGAATCCAAGGGCGATGCCGCGGCTGCTAGTCTCTCTGTCATCTCGGGAGAATCTGTTATAGAAGTATGGCCTCTCGATATGCTGTCTTACGACTCAATCATCGCCCTCACCGAGCGAGCAAGCACACTTAAACGTCTAGACATCGTGATCCTGAATGCGGCTATTACTAGGCTCTACTTCCAGCTCAACCCATCCACGGGTCACGAGGAGAATATTCAAGTCAAATTATCTCTCGACCGTACTTCTGACCATCAAACTACTTCCGCTCGTCAAAGCAAAACGAGCAGCTCAACACGAACCAGGTCGTATAGTCATAGTATCCACAGACGCAGCCGGCTGGGGAACCTTTCCAGAACGAAACTCGGATCCTTTACTTCCTGCTTTCGACGAAAAGGAACCTACGGATATGTTGGACCGGTACTACACTTCCAAGCTCCTCCAACATTTTTTTCTACGAGAAGTAGTAAAACACGTGCCATCCTCCACCGCTACAATTATTTTAACTTCGCCCGGCCTTGTGTACGGCACAGAGGCTTTGAGAGATGGCAAACGTAATTTGAAAGGATTATTCGATCAAATTGGAAGTCGCCTCATTGTTTACTCGCCGGAAGTTGGAGCTAGACAGATTATAGACGCTGCAACGAGGAACAGTGCTGATATCCATGGACAATTCCTCTGTTCCCAGAAGCTGACGCCGTGAGTATTCCCAAGCCCCGCACTTAGTTAGTTCAAACTTCTGGAATAATTCTTTTAACAAAATCTCTCAGTCTCGCACCTATCATCTACACTACGGAGGGCAAGAATATATCTGCAAGGCTGTGGCTCGAAACCTTGGAGCAGTTGTCTTTTGCTGAGTTGCAGGAAATCTTGAAGGGTATCATGCTATGAGCCAATGCTAACTGTCCTGCTACTATGGATTTAGATATGGTATGTTCTTTTCGAAGTTGACGTCGCTAGCGACTTGGGTATAGATATGTTCGTAAATAACAAATCTTTCGCCCTAAATGGGTTTGAAGATTTCTCTACAGATGGCCTATCTGTGTTTCCAGAGTAATATGTTGTACATGGAAAAGTCTCCGAGATGGGATCCTAAGTGTTTAGGTCTCTCGCAATTTATGTTGAATTAAGCTTTCTCCTCTCCTTCTCCTTCCTTTGAAAAGGTCCAGCTTCCAAAGGGCTAGAAATTGTGAATAACACCGAAACCTTCCCAGATGCGTTACACAAGGCTAGTATACTCCCAATACTGTCTCTCAATTTTCAGCTCTTCGGCATACTTGTCTCCAAAGACTTCTTCCACCATCTTCAACCATCTGCGATTTATCCTTGCACCAAAGTGACATTTGGTATACTCCCAATAATCCGGGAACCAACCCGCATTCTCCCAATCAACTATGCCAGATATTTTACCATTATGAACAAGAATATTCCTCATGTTTAAATCCGAATGAGTAAAGACGATTTCGTGGTCATGGCGATGTACTAGGTCGGGAAGAATACCAAGACGTAAAGATTCGCTAAATTCCTTTTCGTTGTGAAATGGCCCGACGGGAGAGCCACCAATGCGATAGTCGAGACAAGGACCCCCAGATGCATTCGAAATAGTATCAGTAGTATCACCGGGCCTTTTTATGGCATGAAGCTCTGCTACAAATCCCCGCATATCCTGAGCTATTAGATCCATTTCTTGATCGCTGTAAGCATGTATGCCATGACCAGCTGGGTTCCCTTGTAGCCTAGATGTGACCAAGAGGGATTGCGTGGGCGAGATAATTAGGTCAATTGGTCGAGGAACTGGAACTGAGGTCCTGCCATGAACAAGCTTTAGAGCGTTAAACTCGCTCGCATGTCTTGCTGAATGAATTCCTGGACCGTACTTCAAATACATGCCGAAAGGTAATCTCTGAACTCCCATGGTAGATTCCTCGTACGAAAGTGAACCAACAAATTTCAACAATCTGTAAGTTTGCAGCCGAAGTACGCTCGGACATTTCTGCCAGACAGCAAGCAATGTTCGGACAAGGGGTTCCGCGAGATTTGCCCAAATTTTACTCTGTGTGCGCGATTGAGGCGCATGATACTTCATGTTGTTCCCTATACTGTTCCATTTGAGCGCTCTTGAAAATCGGCAGTGGATTTCAAGAAGGATTTGGTTCGGACTGTCGATTCCAGAATTTGAATGGTCATCGAGGTCGCATTCCCAATCTACAATTCTGTCGGATGTATAAATTGCGGAGGGGATCCCAATATTGTTGTAGAAGATTTCATACTACCGTTGGCTATTAGAAAGCTATCTACAAGGTTTAATAGACGTGTCTACTTTATTTTCACCAAGAGCTTCGAGTCGTATCTCACCTCTAGAAAATACGCCAGCAGCTTGTTTGATAAGTGTCCAGTGGTTCTGCAAAACATAGTGCTTCTCATCTTTGAATGAGAGTAATGAGTCTCGCTCAGAAAGGCCAATAAACGCGCCAAGTATGTCATACAACCGCCGCTATAAGAATAGTTTTTAGTATTGAGTGAGGTACCTGAAGTGTTGGCTTACTTCTTGAACATGAAACGCAGCTTGGGGAATAATACTAAAAACATTCGGAGGGTTCCAAAAACTGCCTTTGGCTCCTGTGATGCAGCAACGAAGATTATCTCGGCGAGCAATCGTTCCTTTCATCTCACTTCCCATCCGAATTGGAAGTGGATTTTCGTCGGAAACTGTGATCACATCAGTTAGTCACATCTCATACATAGAGATACCAAGCTTACATAGTCTCACCAAATTCTTCCAGTCCTCAACAAATTGAAGGAACTTTATATGCTGTGTGTCATCCGCGCATGCCTGCAAGAGGTACGCGGCGGACTGGCGAGCATCTTTGGCATCGGTGACAAAACTTTCCACCAAAAAGGATTGTGGGTGCTCAAGGCCTGCATTCCGAATGATCCCAAGAGCAGTGTCCCTTTCGTTCTCCATAACAACAACGGCGGAGGGGAACAAGTAGGAAAGCTAGACAGACAACAGATGAATCTAGGGGGCTCGGCGACTGGAAGAGATTCTGCCGCTCAATTTAGGCGGTGAGAGCCGAAGTCGTGGCCCCACTTCCAGAAATTCTTCATCGCCAGGCTCTGCGTTTCACAAACAACAGCGCGCTTACATCGTCGTGGCCTGTCTGCTATAGGTACATGATACTTGTTTGACCCCCAACGAAGTCGCTCGTTATTCAAAAGGGGTTTTTTTTCCTACCATGGACGGTAAAATCTTCAGCGGTTATTATTGCAGCACCAACACGCCAGCGCTACATCTAACAATAGAAGCGGTCGAAACAGCGGACCCATTCCACAAACGCCTTGAATAACGGAATGGATACTGTTCTTCAGCATGAAAAGAGCGTGGACAGGAAAGTTGTCTCAGTGCATGGCCAGTCAGCAGTCAGTGACTGTGATACATGCCTACTGAGGTAACAATTACCATCGGCTTCATGTCGTAGAAACCATGATACAGCTCTTTTGCTTTCTAGCAGGCTCGTCAAGTAGATGGACAATTGGAACCCTACGCCAAAGGCGTATTCCCTGGTGATATTGGGCTCCTCCCATCGACGCTATTCAACAGTTGTTGGTTTTGTGTTTCATGGTCGAATATTGGTGGGTTTTGAGCGGGACCTTGAGGGAGATGCTGTTGATTAACAGGTCTACCAACAAGTACCTGGCTAGATTAGGGAAATTTGTCTAGCCATACGCCTCCCTGTGTCCCATTTGGGGACCCATCTAGCGATGTGTAGGTTTCTCGAGATTCCCACTCAATGATCAACACTTCTGTTGATAGACTCCATTCTCGAGTTTCAAGTTCGTTGGTGGAAGATGTTATATAGCCTCTGCGATTGTACTCCTTTCCATCAAGTCAAAACCATTTCTTATTTTCTTATACATCAATTTAATTCTCTTTAAGCTTAATCATCTTCTTATTCTCCCACATATTGTACTTATATAAAATGTCGGCACTCGAAAGTAACACCGTATATATGACTCTCAATAGCAGAGGAATTCGGGGGACTTTTGTAAGCCCTCCTTACCCTTCAACTTTAGTTCGCACAGCTCACAACAACCTAGCATTGGGGGCTCCTGGTCACATCAGCGGCTCCTAAAGGACTATATTACCATGCTACCAATAAAGCTGGCGGCTGGCAATTAGAAGCAAAGCCGTCCTCGAACGCGATGAACTCCATGAGTCTGGTACTCGTGTACAAGCTTGGAGACGTCTCCTCACCAGACCAGGTTGATCAGGTATTGCGGAGCGTGCCTGCAGATGGTTCGCCATCGCTGCGCACCGGTGAAGCTTTTACCTGCAGAATATGGCTCAAAGATGCCATTATGGCACTCGACAAGAACCAGCTTCTTAAACTAGCCGCTCATATTGGTACGTTCTCGTCCAAACTATTTTCCATCTCTCGTAAGCTTCACATTACTAATTCCAATACCCACAGATGATATCGAGAAGAAGGCTTTCGCGGCTGCCACTCGCTTAGAGCCTGCTATTGAGGAAGGCCTCATAAAAGCTAAGATTGTCTCTACAGGCTCCTCTTCATCTTCGTCTAGTCGATGGTAGAGTAATAGTGTATGCTTTGTTTCCGTGTTGTTGAATCTTTTGATGCACAAGATGTCAGCGTTTTGGATAGGAACTAGGATATTTAAAATGTACTTTTCACGCAACCACAGAGCTAGTAATACTCAAGACTGCTATCTAGCAAGTACTCATCAAATATCCTTCCACACTTCTATTCAAGAACCTCCAAATCTCAACCAAAAAACAACACTCCCAACCTCCATCCCCTCCTCCCCCTCAATGAAAGAACCCTCCCTTCCCAAACCCCTCCACAACCCTAAAAACCGGCTGTTCCACCCTCCCCACGCCCCCCAGAATTCTCTTACTCCACTCCGTCTCCGCCGTCTTCATCACAGCCGCCAAATCCGGCGTCTCCGTATCGAACTCATGGATCGCAAGATACGTGGGCGGTTTCTGCGCGTTCTTATCCTCTGGTCTCGGGGGCAACCCCTTGAGGACGCGAGACTCAGCGTTGGAGCGCGAGAATAGGAGTTGATAGCGCGTGGTGCGGAGGTAGCCGGGACACTTGTTGAGTTCGCCGAGATGCTGTTATGAGTTAGTCAGAGAATGGAAAAGGGGAGAAAGGGGAGAGGACTTCGTCGCGATACCAGGAGTCGAAGTCGGCGAAGGTAATGGCGGGGCTTAATTCGATCCCGGCGGTCAAGATCAATTTCGTTTGCCCTGAAGTTCTTTAGTGTGAGTATCTCTCAAAGACATGTAAATCCATTACCAGGTCCAACTTTCTTCTCATCGAAAACCTGCGACAGGCCATAATATCTCACATCCAACTCAGCGAGATCATAAATCGGTTTTCCGTCCGGTAAGATATCGCTATGCACCTTAATCTTCTTGAACTCCTCGGTTTGTGTAAATCCTATATCTTTCATGGGATACAAAACAAGATTCGGTTTATCGGCTGCAGGATCGACGTCTCTACAACGCATTGCGGAGTCAATGCCTGATGTGGCGATGACTTCAGGGATGTGGTCTTCTCTGTACCATTTCTGATATGTCGTTTCGTCGATGAGATCGGATGCTAATTTGGAATTGACGTATAAGAGACCGGGACCTTTTATTTCGGTGGGCATTTTGAGATCGATCTGCCTTCTTTCTAGCGGTTTCTTTTCCCTCCCTTAAACCAGATTTCTTGCGAATACAACAGTGAGATAAAATTCCGGAGAGTTGCAGTTGCTGTTTTCCGGTCGAATTCATAATTGAAACTTGGTAGTTCTTTTATTCGATACCATTTCGGTACTCATCGGGTATTCGGAAATCATCTACCATGGAAATAGACGCATTCCCCACTTCATCGTCTGCGCTAATGCTCTGGAACTTTCACCCTTTATACCTAACACGATCATTAGTTCGGGTTTTACGCTACTCATGTTTCGTGAAAAAAAGCCACAATAGAAGAAAATCTCAAACGTATCGTGAGAACGAGTGTTGAGTGAACACCAAAGTGAAGAAATTGCAAAAAGTTTCGGAATAGGACCTTGTTGCTAAGGTCAAGAGGTCATGAATTCTGGTCACTAGGTATCGAGTACTCAAACGTCAAATATATATATATAACTTCCATGAAATTTTCCGAAATGCTAATATCTACATCAAATCACAACTCCCCACCAACCCTACATATACAAAAAGATAGACGCCCATCGCCCATCACTCATACCCCGAAAGTCATCCATCCCACCTAACACCATAGATTATCCATGCAAATATATACTATCCATTCAATCAATTACAGTCCCGTTCCTTCCTTTTCAATTCGCCCCTCCACCCAAAAAGAAATCCAACTCGCTGGGCCCACCCCTACTATGTTCATTCTCCGCCAACTGTTCCAGCAGACTTAGAAATGGATCCTTCTCGTCCGTCCCGGCGGTACCGACACTATCTCCCGTGCTTCGAGCACCAGGCGTCATACCCTCGCCCGTCGCCGCTGCTCCCATGTTGTTTGGGTTGTTGTTGTGGTAGGAGGAGTACATCTGGGGCATTCCGAACATAGGATCGTATCCCTCTTGTGTGTTTAAAGAGGTATAAGAATAGGGCGGGGAAAAGGGGGCGCGTTGGAGTGTGGGGAGAGAGTTGAATTCGTTCATGGCGTTTTGAGTTTGCTGACGGAGGTCGGTTGATGGTGTTGGTAAGGAGGCTGTTTGCAGGCCTGTGGGAGATGTGAATAGAGATTCTGGGTGTGAGTTTCGGTGGGCGATTTTAAGATCAATGTGTTTTTTTCGAGCGACAGTTGAGGATGACTGTTTTCGTTTTGGTTGTGGGCGAGAGGCTGCAGGGTCTGGGAGACTGGTGTGATTCTCATACAGACCGTGAGAAGTATAAAGTTCCTGTGTTAAATCTACAGGAATATCCGCAAAGGAGATATGTGCGCCATCAAAGGATTGGCCTAATTCCACATATCTGTCAAAGAAGTCCTCGAGGTGGAAGACTGGACTGTAGCGTGAAGGGTTACTGGCGAGTGAGTTAACAAGTTCAGAATGTGAACTATATATGGTTTGAAGAGTTTCTCGTTGATGTTGGACAGAGGACCAAGCGTAGCGGAGTTCTGAGAGTTGGAGCATTTCTCGTGACAAGAAGTCCGCTGACGCAGAGAATACCTCGCCTTCAAAACTGCCTCTGTAGTGGGAGCCGTGAACGTGAACGGTTCCCGCTGTACATATGCAGTAGCCCACGAATGCGGGCCATTCTACTGCAGGTGATTGTTTACCTAAACATTGTAAGCGAACGAAGCATGAGTGTATGCGTTGCATGAAAATAGACTTACCTAATTCCACCATCTCTGCTATCGCATTTGCATGCAAAAAACAGAGGTTCGTGGCTTCAATTTGCCATGATTGGTGTTGTCCACTACCAGAAAGTTCTGCAAGATCAATTGGAAGAAAGGGGCGGTAGATTAGGCAGTGGATAAGATGGTACACCAGCTTGCTCAGCACGAGTGTTGTGCTATCCGATTGACCGAACAACTTATCAACCGAAGCGAATTCTTCCTGCGTTCCTGACGCCCAGATATCCAATTCTTGTCGAATTTTGGAAAGATTCGAGAGTGAATGCCAAGGGAAGTGGCTGTCGCCTTTTACTCCTCCTGCTGCGAGATATCGATTGGTGATGCCCAGAATACGTCCGATGTCTATCAACATTCCACTACTTCCTTGACACTTCTTCCCGGAGCCACCGTGGTATTGCAGATTTGAGCCATTTTGGAAATATTCGCCTTCGATGGGTAGGGTTCCTGGATTGGGTGACCAGGATGGTAATCGCACAAGAATCGACTCGTCGCCTAGTAAAGAAGGTCGTTTAGAGCCACAAGCACTGAACCGATCCATCACATAACAGGTCCAAAATAGTCTTCGACGCATTTCCTTCTCGACAGTTGTGTAGCCATTTTTGGCGTCGGATTCGCGGTGCAGCTCCAGTGCGACGGCCATTCCGATTCCGCTTGCTACAGAGAATTAGTCGGGTTCTCGCAGGTTTCACACGGAAACTCACATAACATCATGTATGCTTTTTTCCCTTTGCCTGCTGCAGTGAAGGCCATTGTGAGGAGCAATAGCGCCTGGAGACATTCAATCGAGGGATCATCAATATCCAATTCCATTCTGGCTCGCAGAGCATATTCCTCGCTAGACCGGATGGCTGCGTGGTATCCATTTGGATGCGGCGTGTACCTGAGACTCTGTTAGTCCGCTATCTTCACTCCCCAACACGTACGTACCTTGCGCTGACTGCGTGTATCGCATGCAGCAGAAATGCAGGTATCTGCGAGGCCTGTATCCGGTGCCGCGTTAATGGTTCGTCGAGTATGTAATATGGGTTGCCGTGGCATCGTTGAAAATATGTGTCGAGAAGTATATCTTGTTGTACTGCGGGAGATGGTTCGCTATGCGCCGACTCATTAGCTCCTGGCATCTTCACAAACACTTTACTAACCTCACTGGCGTAGGCGAGTACACCGCTGATTCATCCGCCGCAATCGCAGTATCGAGATGTAGTTTCGGTTCTGGCAGCGCATTCTGCTTTTCCGAGTTTGTGTTATTCTCCCCAGGCGAGTTGGATTTCTTTTCGTCCTTTAATTTTTTCTCTAACCCATCGATTCTTTTTACAAGCGCTTCCAGCACATCCGTCTTGGGTCCTCGTTTCTTTGGAACGGCGTCTTGAAGAGGTTAGCAGTGGTGATTCATGTTGTTCCAGTTTCGCTCACCATATATACATGGACATTGGAAGACCTGACAGGCCTCGCAAGTCGGTCGCAACCGGTTACATTTTATCTGGAAAAATATTTAGCATGGCGGAACATTTACTTCTCCTATGTTACCAACCTTTCGTTTGCGGCAGGATTTACAATTCATTGATTCTCGTGGTTCGTTGCTCATTCGGCGTGCAGGAAGTCGTTCTATCCCGACTTGGGGTCTAGCAGACATCATCCGGAAAACCAGTGACAGGACCGAGTCGCGAATGTTCAAAAAGTCGGTGATTGCAAAGGAGATTCGTTACATCATCAGTCGTGGTCGCAGCGCAAGGCGCATACCATCTCCTTCTTGAGCTGGCGGGAGGCAATGCGCATGCGAAGAGGTTTGCGGGATGGAGAGGAAACTGTTGAAGCTTTTTGGATAATGTCGAAGATTCGCAGCTGCACGCCGGTGCACCACTTGCCTGGATGGCTGCTGCTGGCTGGTGCAGTCAGTGGTGGCAGCTAGGTACGGAGAGAGGCCGAGGCGGTGCGGTCCTGGTCCCCCAGCGCGGGAATTGGGGGTTGTGTGGAGGGGTGAAGTGGGCAGCGGAAGCTCGTGTCAGTCACCAATGGTAGCGCTGGGAGGCTGCTGGTCGGACCCTGGTGCGCCGAATACTGGACTTGTCAGTTGTCCCAGCTTCGCGTGCGGTTGTCGGCTCCAGCGATACCAATGTGACTGCAGCGCCAAATGTGGAAGGCTGATACCAGTACTCGATTTTGAATGGATATCTGGAACAGAGGCGTCTCTCTTTGACTTATCAACCGTGTGGCGTCGGTTCGAGCTGAGCGAGCCGTGGTTGTGGTTGTGGTGGTCGATATTCGCCGCTGAAGAGTTTGATATCCAAGAGCAGAAGAGCAAAGCCACAGCTAAAGAGACCTGTTCTCAATCTGTACCAGGTAGCGAGACCAAGTACTCGAGTACCCCGTAGCGAAGAAAGTCTTTTCTTGCAGAACGCGGGGTTCGGAAGAGCTAAACAGAAGTGGGCGTCGAAGAGCGAGTCGGAGGCGCTGGTCAAGATTAACTCAGATACGTGTCTGTATACTTTGATTCTTCGCCAACGAAAGTCGAGAAAATCCGGGTACAGGAAGGCGGACCGATAGAATGGCAAGAGAGAAGAGGGTCGAGAGGGAGATCAAAGGCAACATCCAGAACGTCGTGTGTCGTCAAGAAGGTCATGAGCCTCTGGTGGAGCTCTCACAGCTCGGAAAGGGGCCCATTACGAGAAGAATCCCCGGACCATGGATGGAGCAGATTTGGGAACTGGGGTTGAGGTAAACGCTGCAAAGCACATTTTTAATCTATCAGGTCGGCCCTTGCCGCTGTTCAAGATCTGTGACAGGACGAGCAGAAGGATATGGTGGAGCAATTCGCATTTAACTCTCAAAGCGACATAGTTCTGGCCCTTCACCCTCTCATCTGGACACGCAGAGAAAGTCATCTTGACGCTACAGAGCGGGTCTTTCTGACAGAGAAACTTCTACCCCGGACTCAACTGTGGCGGCATGAACCTGTCCCCCCATTATTCAAGGCAGGCAAAAACACAGAATCGATACTTGACAAAGTCAGATGGATAGTACATATTCGGACACACGAAGCAACCAACTCCATACTACGTACTGTAACCTGGCTTACGGGAAAGGCAAGTCACTCTCACCACCGTCCTCATTGGCGCGCCAGTGGGAAAAGCAGATCGGAGCCTGCTCTAAATCCTAACTCTCGTTCGCGCCATCAACGAGCGTTGATCAAGTTCCCATTCTCGCGGCTCCGAACCGATCTATCCCCACAGCTGAGTGCCTGCCGAAAAGGGGGTGATCGGTCGTATTTTCAAACCCACGGAGATCACCCTGAATCTTAACAGACCGCTTTATCACCAAGTCCTTCTTCCTCAAGATTATTAATCTACAACTTCAAGCTTCAAACCAGCCCTAACCATACTAACAAAAAGCCACTCCCAAACTTACTATGCCCGCCCAGGTGTTTTCCGCTCCAGCTAAATTTCGCTACCACGTCTTAAAGCGCTTACGCAGGGATCACAAAACGTGTTCCTCACAACACTTTGGCACTTCCAGATCGCGCAGGAAAATATATTAATTTATTTAAATTGACCTGTACCTGAGTATCACACGTGAGTGCCTTTCTTTCCCCGCAATACCTTTTCCTTGACCCGCAAACATACCCTTCCTTGTACCTATCCTGTCTCATCGAGGACACCGCAACACAAGTTGTATCGGCCCGGTATGCACATCGTCTGGCTCTTCTATCTTTAAACCCTCACCTCTGAAAAAAGCAGAGGAAATGGGAGGATGACTGTGAATTCATAAGCATGATTACCAGGACAGCCTTTACGCCCCGTCTATCCCCGGGGTTGGACGGCAGTCGATTCGGGCCGGATACCGTGCGAAAACGTGGCGATGGATGGGCGGTAGGGCTCCGTGGGTGCTGGTGCTGGATTGGGGAGTGGTGATGTACGAGGAGGAGGGTGTACGATTGCACGCGGTTGACTCCAAAAACATCAAATCCTCGAGTTTGATACTGTAGTTAGATTCGAGGTAGGTCCTGAAAACATCTGGGTCAAACCCGCGTCCTGAAATCTCGCCAAATCATGTACGAAGGTGCCTGGCGACACGGAAATAAGCCAGTGGTACTGTATTCAAAGATCCAGCGCCGGAGTTGCTTGATCGTCATGGAGTTGCGGGACCCGGACCACAGAAGCTAGAAACGGGTGTGCAAGTACCGGCCGGAATGGGCATGGGGATCAAACGACGTGGTCATAAGTATCATCTCAGAAAAAGGAAATTGTGAAGCATGAGCGAGATACAAAAATCATATTGATGGTAACAGAAATTATCCCAAATCCATAATCGTCGCCGTTTTCTTCATTCTCAAGAAAAGTACAAAATTGATCCAGCGCTGCCCAATCCATTATCCTAATGTTACAGACTCAAAGATATCCAACGCCATTGCCCGACTAGTATAGCAAGTAATTTCATGTTTTTTCGTGTTCCACGAGCGCTTCGTTGGAGGGATGGGATGTGGGTTCCTCATTTCCAGAGGATGTTTTTGGGGTCTTGGACATTGACCCAGGTGTACTGAATTCTTGTCAGTATAGAGTTGGATAGGAAAACAGGGAGTAAAACGTACCTCAGCGTATGCAGGCATACGACCTTCCAGACCGAGAGTGACGACCAACAGATTAGGTTCCGTCCATGCGGATCTGAATCCTCTGTACTCTAGACTCTCCCACCAGTCCAGGAACACAGGAGCCGTTAGACCCTGCCCGACCATCAGATGGATCTCAATCAAGACTTGACCGATGGGCATTTGGATTTGTTGCTTCTGGGTGTACGAGTTTAGAGCTGACAAAGCATTGAATTCCGCGTACTCGATATCGACTTTGAGGATATCGATGTAGTCGTGGCCGTTCTTTGCCATCAGATCTTGGATGGTGTAGGAGGGTGGGCTCTTGGTGGTATCTGTCTCGGAGCCAATGGCGGCTTTGAGAAAGTGAGTTCGTGGTCTTTCTTTATCTAGGATTTGAGGTCCGAAGTTGTCCACTGAGAAATCATATCCCCAGACTTCGCAGTTGGTACGTTCCAGCATTTCTTGTTCTACGATCCATTGTTAGCGAACGAACATTGGGAGATAGAAGTTACATACCCCATGTAGATTCATTTTGAACACCGAATGAGTAGATGATGCATGGCTTCTTGTTCTTCTCATATCTGCTCATACCGCAGACCCACTTTCCTCCATCACCCATGCGCCCGATGCGCTCAACCTCCCAAGGACAATTGTAACTACATCTCGTCAGCTCTTTCTGTTTATACGGACATCCGAAGACTCTGCACATGCAATGAGGATTGACATACCTAGCTGGAATCAAATCCCAAATAGAAGCAAGGTACGTGAAGTAAGTATGAACATCACGAGCGGGGAAACTGCGAAAGTTAGCTTGCCATACCTCGAACGAGACTCCGCTTGCTCAAAGATATATACATACAAATCCATGTTTGGAAATCTTTGACGATACTCATGTCTCTGGTCGACAGTCTTCAACCACAGCTTCTCGCTGGTCTCCATCATCGACTTGATGTTCCCTCTGCCCAACGATCCGGAGATTCGCTCTCTAAATAAAGCCGCAGCGGTTCCCATGCGATTTGGTAGTTCACTAATTGGCTGATTCGATGAAATCTGCGAGAATAAAAGGATGAGGAACACGGCAGCACCCCCAAATGCCGCGAACTGGGCTGGCTTTGCAAGACGCATCTTGTCGGATTGATGTTGAATATCCTATGTTGTTGAGATGATAAGATGTGCTCCGCACGGCCGTGATAGATAACACAGTAAAGACCGATTCCAAACTACAGCACTCAACAGTGAATCTCGCGTAAGGAGTAGGACGAACGAGGGAGGATGGTGAATAAAGAATAAGAGATTCAGGAGAATCCGGCTCAGGCAGACGATCGAGGTGTCAGCTCAACTTAACGTGAGATGCAAGGAACACCAAGAGGTCAAGATGATGGATAACCGTACAATGTGACGAGTGAGCTGAGCGCACTCGATCCACCTTTACAATCTGGAACAGCCCCTGATCCTTTGCATCAAGAAAGGCGAGGTACAGAGGGGCGCTGTTATTCTTTGGTTGTTCTTCGAGCTCTCAGCCTGTCACAACGCGCCAAATCCACGACTCAACATCCAAGACCAGAAGGCTGAAAATAGAGGTGATAACCATCTCCACTTCAACGCCTCCCGAAGGTCTGCACCAACCACAAGTGTTATTTGCAAACAGAAGATTTCGTATTGCACCGGCAGCACCAATCACCAATTTGCTGATGCTGCATGATTGTACGATGGCGCAAAGGAGCTGGGGAAATGGACTGGTGTCAAGGGCAGCGTGCAACGGTAGGGTTGAAGCGCGACATTTTGCCCTTTGGCCAAGAGCTTGCTGAGCTCGGTCGGTTGGTGCCATGGATTGTGATTGAATCTCTGAAAACATAAAGCATACGAGTGTCCGCCGCTGTTGCCTCATGGACATCAATGCAAACTGCAGCAAATATCAGGAACGAGCAGAAATGAAAGGGCGCAACACGAGCGCTGACTGCGTCGCAGGAAAACAATCGACGCCGCAATACCACCAAAACTCTCAATCCAGTGCTAGAATACCGATCTTGGCAAAACTGCTGAGCAATGACCAACATATCACGGTTGGGGTCTTTTGAAACGAGAGATTCGTGGTCTGCGAAGAGAAACGAGTTCGGAATCGTATGAATTGAATTCGAGATGAGAGTCTGAGGCTCAACTAAGCCAAGGACTCGATAGATTGAGCTGCTACACAAAGTGGTACAGCGTGAAGCAATTGTTCCATGGTGTGGAACGAAAAGTATCGCGGGGAAAGTCAGGGTTCACACAACATGTGGAACGCTAGCTCGGGGCCGGGTTTGTTTAAGTCACGAGTTTTGGAACGAAAAAGTATCACGTGTTTGTCGCCTCACAATCATCGCGCGACTCCTCAACAACAACAATTATCAAATTTCGTCCGAGTAAATTGTACGTCTTCGAGTATCTTTGATAGCTTTGTGCTAAGATCAGCTGGCTTTCTAACCTACAGATCCCTGAGTTACAAGAATCTAGAAGACAAGTTGGGTTGATGTTGATGCAACAAATGGAAGGCCGATGATTGCAGCTGGTCATCAAAACAACAAGAAGCTACCTCCAGCAACCTTCACACCATGAAAATCAAACCATAAAATGTTGTTGACAAGGTATTTCAACTTCATTTGAAGTCTATTAGTCTATGTTTATTAATCTATGGGTGGATAGTGGTATCATCTCGTCCTTGTTTGTTCGAAATCCAGTGCGGCTTCGCTTCTATTTCCTTCCGTAACGCCAGGTATATATACATGAATGAAAGCACCGCTATCATCGTCTTCTGTTGATACATCGGCTTGCAGCCTCGACGAGACGGTTCCCAGAATGCTCCCGATACGATCGTCAGGATCCTCAGACCTCGCAAATATATATGCTCTCAAGGAACGAACATCACCGGAGAAGAAAACACAAATGAGATAAGACCACTGCTTCTATAGTATATCTTGGGGTTAAGGATAGTATGAAAATATGAAAAGAGTGTCGTGGGTAGTCTGTCGCCGGCGCCGCCGTTTTTGTTTCCTGGACAGCCCATCATGGAGCCTTATCATTTCAATCCAGCTGTGATGCCTCGAACCATGGTCAACTAGTGAGCATCCTCGTCTTTGCCCGGCCATGCGATCATGCGGTTCTTGATTGCCTTGATGTGGCAGAAGAAGACAATTAACCATGCGAAGAACAAGATTGACGCCATTCCAGTGCCGACCATTTGGATAGGAGTGCTGTCTAGTCGTGTGCCGATTTGGATGGTGGCAATGGTGAAACCGACGTTGGGGAAGACCTTAGCATACCAGTTCAAATGGAAGTCATTTCGATGAATGCCCTCGAACATGGCGAAAATAGCAATACCGAAGCACCAAGCAGCAAATACCCAAAGGCCAATTGCTGCAAGAAGAGCCAGGATTTGGAGTTGATCAGTGATCATTGCTTTGTTTTGAATTCCGGGTAGACTGATGAAGTCTGGAACGATTTTTGCCTCAATCATATCTTGTGCCATTCCGATCAATGCGAGCGCAGTGAAAGCCGGTGGACCAACTGCGATGAACATGGCAGGTCGAGACTGGTCTGCTGGTAGACCCGAAGTCATCAAACGTCCAAAGTAGATGGGATACATCATAAGCGCAAGCATCATTCCAAGGCCTTGGTATGACAGACCTGCTACAAGCATTGGGAAAGCATGTGCTGGTGGTTGAGTTTTGGCGATCGCTGATGCTAGTGTCCCGACAAGCATTGCCGGGAAAATTGGCAGAATCCATCCTGGCAGAACGTTCGTAATGACCAAGGCTTTAACCGTGAACAAGACATGGTAATAGACGACAGCGAAAACGGAAGTGACGATGAGATAGACCCAGAAAGCAATTCGAAGGGCATCAATAAGCCAAGGGCCGCTGTTGGGAATACCGTATGCAGTTGTGTTGGTAATCATAGTCGCAACGGTCAAGAGGAATGTGGCGGAGAAGAATCCTTCGTGAGGGTTACTGAATGCATGTTTCAATGTGCCCGGAAACATCATGAATCGTGCAGAGATGGCGATTGTGTTGAATAGAAAGAAGATGATATTGAAGATGAACATAGCGGTACCGAGACCAGTAAGTCCCTCGAAACGAAAGGGAATTACTGATAGAGTAAAGGCAACACCACCAGTCGCCATCGTCCAAGCATACCAAGCAAAGGTAAAATGCTTTAGTCGCTTCTTGTAGCCTTGAAGTTGGGGGACGTTGGCCTCATATTTCTCCTTGTCGACATCGTGGTGGTCGTGATTGCCGTGGTGTTGTCCGCCGTGGCCGTTCGCCTCGTAACTCTTTTCCAGATCGATCTTCTTGTCTGAGTCAAGGTCATATGTTGCATATTGGGCCCCTTTCTCGTTCGCCATTGTTCTTCCCGTCAGATCCCTTCCCAAACCATTTAGATTATATTGTGGCAATCCCACAGGTACAGGCCCTCGAGGCGATGCCGGAGGAAAAGCCATGTTGTTAGAAGTGAACTCGGAGTATTTCGAAAAGCGTGAGACGTTTTTTCTGTCCTCGAGACCCGGAGTTACAGTCCTGCTGTCGTCAAACGGATCTAACGAGCGTTGGTTGAAGTATTGAAGGGTGGCTTCGATGCTTCTTCGTATGCGGGACTCTCTTCTATCGTCGTAAAGCACCTCTTTTTTGTGTCGAACGTAGTCTTCGATGTCAATCGGCCCAGCCAGATTAGCCATTGAAAACGAAGTCGTTAAGGAAAGAAAGAAAGGGAAGAAAAGAAGAAAAGGAAACAATATTATGGGGAGAAGCTAAAAGAGTACTGGTCTCGACTTTAACATGAAGGGAATACCGCTTCACCTTCAATATGGACCATCCTCAGTACTTAGCTGCCCACACAAACGGTCAAACCACGCCCAAACACATCTCAACGAAGAGTTGACCGTGCCAGGGTGGTCTGGTGGAGCTCACATACGAATACATTACAGCCAAGTCATTATACAAACAATAGCTCGACGAGTTGAAGTCCCAGTGGGTCACCAAACCTAGATGCCGAGCGATAACAGTTTTTGATGGACAACACAGACGCAGAGAAGAGATTCCTATTGGCGAGGAGAACCGCCAAGATCACCAGTAACTGGAATTACTACGACAGGCTCGCTTCGTAACCAAAATAGTCGCGATGAATAGGGGGATCGTGGATCTGCTGCGTGCCCAGAGCTTGGCCCGACTCGAGCAAACGCTTTGATAAGCCGTTGACGAGGCTGGGCACAAGGCTGGGCAGAGCTTCATGAATGGGTGTTGGATCCAGATGGACGTTTTGAAAGATGATGTTCGCTAAGAAATGCATCGTGGTTGTGGATTATTCAGTCGCTCAAACCTCACGGGAGGAGCCTCAGTGCCTAGGGAGGCCCTCGTTCAGACCCTGCTGATTCGCGGCGCTAGGTCGGGGCATTCCAGAACAACGTGCCTAGCGAGTCTTGGGGGCCCTCAAGTACCGACAACCACCCCCTTACGGTTTCATTGGAGATAACGAGATCTCTTGCCTCTGAGTTGTGCTGCTGGATCTGAGATCAAGCAAGCCACCATCTTGAAAATATTTTCACATGTTGTTGACTGCTCTGATTTCGAATACCCTGGGTACAGGACAGTACTACTTGTGATAACCGAGTCGGTGCTCTCTCGCTTCATGGAGGATGCGCTTGCTGTATGACTACTGTCAGACTACATATCTACGATCCTGAGCCACGAATGCCATCCTCCAGACAGATGCAAAAATTTTGTTATCTGCTTGAAATTTGTAACTTGAGCCTCAGCGGACTTGACCCACCTGTCTGGAACCACTGCCGCCAAGCTCATGAACCATTCCAAAACGCCACTCTCGCACGGATTGCCGCTCACCTCGCACAGATCAACGACAGTCGGCCAGAAAGGCTATTTCATGGTGACCACCCGAGCCTCACGAATATTTGTCGGAGAGAAAGGCCAAGATTTTTGGTTGAAACGTGCAAGCGCGAGTGCGCGTCACCCGTCTCAAAACATCCACATTGCAACATCTTATCACGGTGCGAAAATTTCGAGGGCACCATAGAATCCACCTCTCCTCTTCCTCCAGATTTCAACACAGACGACGCACTAGGAATTGGTTCGAGGGGAAGCTAGTTTACTTCGTTTTGTTTCTTTCCACCATCGTACTTGATACTTTTTAGCAATCGCCGTCAAACGCCGTTGAGGGTTCTATGGCGAGTGGTAGCTCACGCATTGTGATATTGCAGATCGAATTCTCTTTATGGCCATATGGAAGCGAATCCTCGATCCGGCGTTATCAAGAACCTGGGAGTCGCTCCGAAATGCTCCTTCCGCATTACACCAAGGCCCAATTCCATGATTGATATGGGCATGGAAGTCAGCATATCGGGTCCTCTTCCGGAAATCATTGTACGAATCTAGAAGGTTGACTCAGGCGGACATGTACCCTGTCATACCTCAACAGTACACAGACGTCAAGTTGTTTATCACTTGGCAGGTTAGGTCAAACAAACCCCCAAAGGTCTCTAACAGCCCCAAGTGGGGTTTGCCTCTGCAATTTTTCCACGTTCGCAACGGGTTTTATCCTGTGGGTGTTCTAGAGCTCTTGGAAACTGTTGTTCTTGGTAGCATCTAGACGCCAACTTCCCCCAATATTTCTAGCACGACCACTTCTCCAGCCTTTTATCGTGGAGTTGGCCACCTTTGAAACTTTTCTTTTCTCAGATACTGCACATGCCTCAGTATAAGTTGTTTGGGGGTCTTTTGTTGGAACTGATCTTCTATTGTTGTTTCATTTCCCATTCAATTAACGCTTCTACAATATGGGGGACGTGTTTTCTCGGCCTATTTTCGAACTGCTGCTTATCATTTTTAATGGATATCAGGGACAACATACTTTGGTGTCGCCAGACATCATCTTCTACTTAGAGAGAAGATATGGAAGATCCAGTGATCATCTTCTCTTCCTGCACTATTAGTTCCGGGGCCGAATTCACGTTTGACCAATAAATGTTTCGTTAGGCACTATTATCGTCATAATTAACTGCTGTTTAATTTTCCTCTTTGTTGGTGTTACGGTGAGATATAACACTGTGCTTCTTAAAATGACGACATGTATAATGCCCAAAGCAATGCAATTTTCCTGCGATATCCTTCTTGCACTCCTACCTTTGAATTCACTGTCCTCGATACCATGCTTGTGGGTCATATTTCAAACTTTTACAACCGCCAAGTTACTTTGCTCTGACTATCAAGTCGTCTCCTCTGACGCTCTTGATGCACTCATAATCTTGGGATTTTATCAGACTGCCGTTTATATGAAGCTGTCCGCGCCTCTCTGGCCGCTGTGCTGGACAGCTGGAAGCCACGTAGTCGCAGGCCTGCTTTCATGGGGATTGGTCAGATATACCATTTGACAATCCTTCGCTTTTGCTTCACAGTCCTGACCTTTGTCGAAGTTCATTTGTCTTTATGTCACCAATTCTCACATGTTGTACGAAGCGCCCGACAGATCTTTCTATTGTGAAAGAAGAAATGGTTTCATATCAATGTGCTCAGCTCAGTCTGCTTTTCATAAAAGCTTAACTCACTTCAGACACATCTGGCACGTAGCAGGTCGATTCCAGTCACTGTGGTGGTCATGATGACAACTCAAACTTAATAAGCTTTTATGATACACGATAGAACCAAAGCATTCCGATATAGGACATACTTTCCTACTTCTGCAAGCTCACACAACCATTCTTGCTATCCTCCGCAAAGATACCTCCAAATATCACACCCTCATTAATCTTACTTGGTTGATATCCACTGTGAGGAAGATCCGAACCACCGCCAATAGGTTTCTTCAAGATCCCGAAATGATACTGGCCCTGACCACTCACACTATTTGTGACTGCCTTACCGGTCGATGCAAGCGGTGCCTGGTTCGTGGAGTAGTAAACTTGCGTAGTTCTGCTTCTCGTTAGCTTTATTCTCATCATCTCAACAACTCCTCTTCCTCCTCCCTGAACCAAAAACTTCTTCACTCACCCAGCAGAAAAATCCAACACAATCCCAAAATTATGCCACACTCCGGGCGTAAACCTCGTCTCAAAAACCGTCTTGACCGGATTCGCATTCACATTCCCAGTCACCGTCAACATATCCGCCTCCTTCTTCTTTCCCCCAATGATCGTGCCATATTTCAACGTCACCTGATTCGTGCTGTAATCGTTGCTTTCGAGGAAGAAGAGCTGGTACTCATGACTGCTGTTCAGTGGTCTCGCGGCGTCTTTTTGGACGGAGAAATGAATGGTTTTTTGGCCGGTCGTCGAGGCGTCTGTGCCGGTTACGGAGACGGGAAGGAGTTCGGCGCGGCGGAAGCCTTTTTGCACGTTATCGGCGGAGGGGGCGAAGATGGATTGGTCGCTGTTAATGTCATCTTAGCTTGTATGCCCTTTGTCCTCCTCGTCTAGAGCACTTCTGGGGCAGATGCTTACTTCACAGTCACTTCAACAGCCTTGGAAACATTCGCATCAAACAGCGACGCATTCACGCTTGGGAATTTGAGCACGGAACTCCATTTTTGATCTGGATATCTTATTAATGATCCACCTTTGATCTCGGGGGGTTTAGGTCGTACTTGAACCTAAAACGTAGGAAGGGTTATATGGACTCGCGTTCGTGTCGAACGCTTCTAGTGGTAAGCGGTTCGCTACGCGGCCGTCGAATTGGATGGGGCATTTTTGCGCGAGGGCGAGGGGGAGGAGGGGGAGGATGAGGGCTGGGAATAGCATCTTGAGGGGCAGGGAAGTATGTACAAGAAGGGAGAAAGAGTTGACAAAGTGAAATTTTTTGTGAAGAGATGGACATGTGTTTTCATTTATTACATTACTCCGTTTCCCCCCCTTTTCGGACTCGCACTTTAAAGTTTCCGTGCCTGAGTATATTTTTTCATTTGGGCCCTCGCTCTGTACATATTTGCCGGTTCGCGGCTGAACCCAAAGAACTGGGGAAGCCCCCGGTCACATGTGCTGCTCACCCTCTATCTCTCTCATCTGATTATGAAGGTTCTTTATTTGACACAATTTTAGAAAGTCAAAGTTGTGTTGAGTTTGTGGTAGGGGAGGGTAGGCGGGGAATTTAGGTTTGCCAAGCATGGATATACTTTTTGGAATAGGGGTCGTTATGCACTCGTTTATTTGGCTGATGAAGGAGGTGAGGTGTTGATATTCTATAAAGACAATTGTGGAAACCAGATTTATGTTAATTGATTAGTTGTCCAATCTATTAACACTGATTTGGTAAAGCGTCGAATTTAGAGATATAAATGTTTCAAAAACAGCAACAACGCAAGCCTACCACTCCTAGAGAACTTGCAACACAAAGGCACGAAAGTGCCTGGTGTCGATAAAGTACCTGGTGTTGATGAAGTGGATGAGAATGGCCTCTGATCAGACATATTTTGGACAATCCAAGCTCGAATAAACCCTGGAGGACCGCTGGAGCATCTAGGAGGCAATATTGAATGACGTGAGGTGTTTTACCGGACAAGATGTTTACAGAAAGTGATATCGAAATTTATACGCACGAATCTCATAGCCCGTAAACAGGGAAACGAAACCGTAGCGACGTCTTGGAAATGGAAATTTGTTGTAAGATGTACGATTAAATATGTTTAGCACGATCTCCTTGTGAGAAAGTCCAAGGATCGCGTGTGGCCATGTCAATCTAATAATCAAGTACATTCACCCTAACACCGGGGAAGCGAGAGTAGAGAATTGTAGTATTGTTTGAGACATGCCGTTGGAACGGCTGGTAGGTAAAGTTGAGAACACACAGGGATTTTTGATTAGTGATGAAGAGCCGAGGCGTCGCTTTTGTTCAAGACTGACAGTAGAACACCCATTGATGTTCGAATTGATTTATGTGGTTTCGAGAAATATGGAGAAATGTCGCGTTCCAATGGGAATTGAACACATAAAGTTGAATAGTAAATCTGTGTCTGGATAGACTTGTATCGTGATGCTTTCATTGATAAGAGACGCCTCATCGCTAAATTATAAAGAACTCCATGTTCCAAATGTCGTATATACCCATTACCCTTTTCCATATCTCTTCCCCTCCCATTCCATCCATTAACCCTACTCCATTCTCTCGCTTCGCATCTACCTATGTTTCCGATAAAACCTCCCCAGATCAAACGGCCGTGCCATAATCCCCAGAATCATCAACGGAAGCACACTCCGTCGCCAAACCCTCTGTCGATCCACGAATATATGACCTTCAATCTCGACCTGCGGTTTGCGCAAGTACAAAGGATTAGCGACGGCACTAGGGCTGAAGAGAGGGTCTGATTGCATCTTTGCGTCTTGCAGGCCTTGGGAGCGCGTGGAGATCTGAGATATGTGGTCTGCTTGTGCTGACAGTGGTTTAGCATCTCTGCTGTAGATGTTTTGGGCCATGCTAGGATGGCGGGAGGCATCGAGATTTATGGCTTCGAAGTCAGTGGTTTGGTCGCTGGGGGATGCGGTGTGGTATTGTCGCATGTGGGTATTGTTCATCATTTTATCCAGCCCCGTGGTGGACGACTGAACGCGGGCGAGTACGCCTGGTTCGAGATCCATAGTCGTGTCAATCGATAAAAGACGTTTGATTACATCTGTTGCTTCCTCGGT
This sequence comes from Glarea lozoyensis ATCC 20868, assembly GCF_000409485.1. Taxonomy (NCBI): domain Eukaryota; kingdom Fungi; phylum Ascomycota; class Leotiomycetes; order Helotiales; family Helotiaceae; genus Glarea; species Glarea lozoyensis. The sequence goes on along the minus strand of NW_007360989.1, from coordinate 1,838,138 downwards.
ATTGCTAGCGATGTAATGTACCATCGGCTCACTTTGTTCAATGCCCATAATGATCCAGCCCGCAATCGTCCGCCCGAAGACCGCTGCGCAGAGGATTACAGTGATAGCCATACATGCCATCAATAAGCTCAAGAATTGAGATGAAGCAAACAGCGCGGTTCCAACAGCAAAGACCCCGATACTGCAGACCTTGCTGAGGGCTTTGAGGAAGGAATTCAAACCGGCAGCGCTATCTTGCGGCACTGATATCATCACGATAAAGGAGTTGCGCGGTTTAGCACGCGCATGAGAACCGAAGAGAGATAGTTGTCCGGTCTTGAGGGTATAGAGTTGGCGTAAGGCGACACCGACGCTGTTACCACCATGATGCCAATCCGTGATGTTGTCGCCGCCCGAGACGGAGACTTCGTATGGGATGTCGGAGATGAACAGTTTCCATTGGTGTTTGAACGGCATCTGAACGTAATTGTCTGCGATTGCTGTCGCAGTGACTAGGAAAATTTAGTCGTGTTAATGAGAGGTTGGGTAGGATGGACTTACCCATGAAAAACCAGAGATGCATCCACCAGATTGAATCACACCACCAAGATACAATGGCACCCTGCTCTACGATTGCCATAGCTACTTGCGCGGCGAAAAGAAAAGCGATCATACCCAAGAGACCGAACGAGATATACTGAAGTGGGATGCGTTGACTTTCGTGCTGCTGTAACCTTTTGCGAACGATCCTTTCAAGTCTTATCTTCTTCTGCTCCTTATTGTCTTTGACATCGTTTGCATCGTAATCCATATGTTCTTCCCCAGAACTGTCATCAATGTCTCCAATAGTGGTCGTCCTGCCTTGTCTCCGCTTCGAGAAATCCATTTCGTAGTCTTGAACACGAACAGGAAGAATCGCTCCACCAAAGGAAAGAAACATAGCAATGACTCCACCAAAAGGTACGAGAGTCAGTAGACGCCATATTTCGTTTGTCGGTGCTCCAAGTAACGCGCCGATTGTAGGGAGCAGAGCAAGAACACCGGCAGCGCCAGCGTATTCAGCTTTTCGTAGGTCGTTGAGCCCAGATTGAAGCATGTATTGCACGTTGTTGTAACAATCAAAGTCGTTATCGCCACGAATACAGCTTCCTCTCTTTACCCAGGTAACCATATTAAATACTTGCTGTGCGTTTCCGATAAACTGATCTGCTCGGCTGAAGCATGTTGTGCTATTTTCTCTATCTAGAAAGGTTCCTAGTCCTCCTTTGATGACCCAGGCGATGAGTAACAGCCAGCTTAGCTTTGGGAATGATGTTGCCAAAGTGTAAATTTTGCTTAGATAGAGTTGAAACAGTACGAACTGTCCTCTAGTGTGAAGTGATTTTGTTTTCGCGAAGTGCTTTCGAGAGCTCGCTTCCGGGTCAGGTCGTCGATGTACCGCGGGCTCTTGGATCAAATCCATCTTTCCAACGCTGGACCACTGTTTTTCAAAATACTGGCAGTACAACAAAGAATTTTTTTTTAACACATGAAGAAATGCGAACGTTTGACAAAATCTTACAGAGAAAAAAGATGAAAGATAGCTGAAGGGAGGCGACTGAAGAGGCTCTCACACAGCGGCGTAGCACAACTCTATCCCGCCCCCAAATTCATCCAGATGGTCCAAAGAGATCTTCGTAGTATCAAAGGATGGTGCCCATGTATTTTTGGATGGCTGTGATATACTCCGCTGCAGTGTGGTTGCTTTTTCACCCCTTGGCCTAGGGTCTTTCGTACAATCGAACAAATAGAACATGTGGAGGCGTTCTAGCCCCCTCGAGCGTGAAGTGTCCGAGCTTGTCCTTGAACAAAGGAGAGACTTGCAGATGTACGGGAGTACATCACTTGGGTCGTGATTCTGTTGGACTCGCCAATTTGGTGGTGTTGTCTCCTGGCAAAACTCCTAGCTGGAAACACCGCGATGTTCTTTGAGGAGCTTCCACAACACAGAATGCTTTCTAACCGCTCTTCTCGCGAATATTCCATGATCTCTGCCGATCCAGAAGCACCATCGAAGGGTTCTCAGCGACTTTGCGGCTCAAAAATGTCACGGGGTAGATTGTCATGGGAGAGTCGCACATTAAAGCCACCATGCAAGAGCCTCTCAGCTCGACGGTAACTTTCCTGTTTCGAGCCAAGTCGATGCCAATTCGCGGGCAACAGAAGATTGCGGGGGAATGATTCGCTCACAGAGGAGGAAAAACAAGGCTGAAATCACGATGCAATGCTTGCGGCCACCTCGCGCTCCTCTGAGAGGAGGGATTTCATGAACCGCGAGACAGATATGCTTAGAGATCCGCTTACTTGGTATGTGGATAATTTGGAAAGGGTGCAGCGGAGTCGGATAGCTCTCCAGTAGTGCTGGTTTTCGAAGATTCGCATTCACATCCATATGCGATTGTTGGCTCGCTACTCGCTTTTCAGATATACGCCCAGGATCTTCCTAGCCTAAATTATTGTCCATGCAGTTTGGTCGGCTGGGTAGATTGTCCATTTTGGGATTTTGTTGATCGATCACTGGGCTTCTTGACGTCAATGATGTTTGAGCTTGGAAGAGAGTGCGGCGGGAGCCAGGACGTTTGGATTTTGAGCCTCAACTCGCTAAATTTCAGGGTCTTGATCACTGGATTTCTGGGGTAACATCCGCTCTTGTGGGTCTGTCCGATATTCGACGTTTAGTTGATTAAAGTAACGCAATATAAAACGTCGCGTGGTACAGAGAAACAAAATCAGAAGTATTACTCTAATATTTGTGGCATTAATATCAATTTTGTTCTTTCTGTATTGTTGCTTGTAAGATAAGGAAAATGGGGAGGCGACTGCCACTTTTGGCGGGGGCTTGCCCTGTTCCGATATCCACGTTGCATAGACTTCAAAGAGCTTCGTTTCATCTTCAATGAACAACCACAACCTCGAGTAGGACTAGAAGGGCCCTGCGCAACGCCTCAGAGCGCAGGAAAGATTCAAGATAGGCTACTTCAGCCTGTTTTCCATCAGCTTCCATTGATACTCCCATCCAATCTGCTAGTTCACGATCCAGCTAACAAACTTCCCCCTATACAAACGCCCGCTCTACCTCTCACACCATCGCTAATGCGATATTCCTCTACAGAACTCCTTAAATCATCACTATTACGTATTACTTACGACACATATTAGGCAGTGGCACGATGCTCTGTTCTCCTCCACCTTATTCAAACCAGAAGAGCCTTCTATCGGACCCCAGTTTCAACAAAAAAGACATCCATAAAGGACATTCGCATAAACAGCAGGCTATATAAAGGTTTCAAGAGACCAACACAATCTGGAATTTGTCACATATGCTCTGCGGCGCTCTGCGAATCGCAAGATCTTGCTGCTTAATTGGGGAGAAAGTATCAAATCTTCGAAAGAGCCATTGATCTAGCATCTTGTTTCTTTGAAACTATAATTATAATTATCAAATCCAGGGAATCTATACACGGAAATCATGGTCCTTTCCTTCCTTTCTACATCTTGCTGACGACATTGCACACCCCCTCCCAAATCAACATTAATGTCTTCAAAGACATCTCAACACCAAAAGATTGCCATATAGAAGCGTTCTACGCATTTTTTTATGGCTTAGCCTTTCCCTTCCCCTTTTTTGCCGCTGGTTTGGGGTCTGCTTTTGCCTTCGCTTTTGCCGCAGGTGTTGCTTTCGTTTTAGTCGCTTCTTTTGGTGATGCCTTAGCTACGACCTTCTTGTCTTTTTCTTCTACAGATGTTCCTGATTTGGTCTTCGAGGCTACTGGTTTGGTGGTCTTTGATTTGCCAGCCGCCGCCGGAGCTTTCTTCACGTCCTCGTCATCCTCAACCCCTCTTTCTTTGGATTTTGCTTTTGCTGTAGCGGTTGACTTGTCTTTCTTTGGCTTCTCGACTTGAGCTGGTTTGGATTTCTCTGCGGGTGGTTTTCCATTTTTCCAACCGGGTTTCCTGTTACAGTTAATATGGCTTTTAGCGGGTTGTTCGAGATAGAGTTGCGTACCTATTGCCTTCAGCATCGTAACCATCTCTAATCTGATCTTCGTCATTCTCGTCCTCCTCATCCTCCTCTTCTTCCACCTTATCGTCGTCGTCTTCTTGTTCCTCGCCGTCTTCTTCTTCACCGTCTTCATCCTCTTCTTCATCGTTGTTCTCTCCATCTTCGTCGTCTTCACTATTATTATCGTCTTCACTTTTCCCATCGTCTTCATCATCGTCCTCTATTTCATTGCCCTGAGAACCGTATTGCTTCTCTTCATCATCGTCATCCTCATTCTGTATTATAAAGTCAGTACTAAGGTTTCGATTTCCCGAGTCTAGTGTGCATACCTCTGTTTCCTCGCCCTCCTCCTCGTCGCCAGTCTCTTCCTCTCCATCTTCATCTTCATCTTCATCACCGTCCTGGTCAGTACCGGCTTCCGATTTTCCATCATCAGCGTCTCCCTCTTCGTCGTCAGACTTTTCGCCATCTTCTTCCTCATCGTCGTTTTTATTTTCATCACCATCCTCGTCATCTTCGTCATCCTGATCGTCCTCGTCGTCATTGTTTTCACTATCTTCATCCTCTCCTTCATCGTCTTCTTCACCCTCCTGTGCAGTGTTAGTTCTCAGAATTACTGTCTAAGCTAGTAATCAAACAAACCTCCTCCTGCCCATCTTCGTCGTCATCCTCCTCGTCGTTATCTTGCTCATCATCATCGTCTTCTCCATCTTCATCTTCTTTCCCCTCTTCCTGCTCGGGCTGTGGTTCCGGTTCCGGTTCCGCCGTCTTTTGCTTTCCCTTTGTATTCTTTTTCGGATCTTTTCCTTGAGCTATCGTCTGCTTTTCTTCTGGCTCTTCTTGCGACGTCTCTGCTTTCGCAGTTGATTTCTTACTCGTTTTTGGAGGCATCTTGTTGGCAACTGACTACGTTGAAGACTCGGTTCTGAACTTGTTGCTCTTGTGATTTAGATGTGCAGTGGCTTAGGAGATGACAATGAAAGGATGTTGTGATGTATTGAATAATAGATTCTAGAAGCCTGAGCCGTCTTTATGAACAAAACTTACTTACCTTACCACCCCACCGACCTACCATCTCCAAAGTGGCAACCTCATTGCCAAGATTCAGCCCCATCTCATAGCATAGCAAAAGGTAGTCAGTAACGTACGCCCCATCGCCTTTACGCGCTCTATTTTCATCTTTCCACTCTATCAGCAGACGACGTTCACAAAAGCTTCATATTCCTAGGGCTGAATTCATCGTAATCTTCAATGCCACAGACTCGGGTATGCGCAACGGGTATGTTCACTGCTCATTCAGCACGTGGATATGGCAGGGTTGGCAATAACCGAGTGCTCAGCTCGGTAATGGGGACTCATGTCAGCAAATGGGCATTGCCTCGATCGGCTTTCTTGCTTAGGTAGCGGCGGTGAGTATTTGTCAGCGGGTATATGGAGTTTCGCGGTCTTGTGATAGACTATGGATTTGTTGAATTTGTGTTTGGTTTGTTTGTTTGTTGGCTTTGAGGCTCAGATGTCTTCTATTTTTGCTGATACACTCTTTGACAATCTGTAATTCGACATTCAGATACTTTTCTCTCTAGTAACACTCTCAGGTCGGTTGATGATGAATATTTTAGCAATCGAATAATTCATTGGATGTATTAAACCTTCTAGGAAGTCCAGGGGGAGTGACATGTTAAAATTGCCTATGAGCACTGTCAACAGAACCTTTTCGTCATGTACTCAATTTTGTATTGTTTAGATCATTGCGACAAGAATGCTACACCGCCCACGAGACCAAGGAAATTTCTCTTATACTCAAGTGCTCTGCTTTTGGTTCTCTTAAGTCACCTCTAAACTCGCTCTTACATATCAAACTATATCCTACGATTTTCTAATTTTACCAGAATCATGTTGTACCCAGAATCCGCGCTTCAATAATCAACATATATTTCATTACAGAACTAAAAAAGTTTTACTTAAAAATCTAGTTCTGTTCTGCCTACAATTTAGCAAATCATGCCAAAAACTTACATGTTCATTTTCCTCGAGTTAACAAAAAGCATCTTCTTGCCTCAAATCGCTCCTAGGTTGTATTGTAATTTATAGAATGTAGCAAGAGCTTTTTGGACTCTGTGAGGGCACGTAAAGTTTCTCGAAGGATCTAAGACTATATCGAATGAAAGTTGTTAAGTGTTCATCTTCTCTAAATCCTGGAACTGGGAAACATAAATTAGGTAGATGTTAAAGTTTTCTCGAGAAATCGAGGTAGGCTGATAGCTCTAAGACAATATGCTACTACTTGAGAACATACTCTATTTCAGACATTGTTTGCTCTTTAGTAAGTAACAACTAATTCGAATTTCTATATTTTCAGCCAGCTACTATAGGATCTATCGCGTTAATAAGAGCTCTTAAAAACTTAAATAGACTTACGTGCGTTTTATACTCTATTAGATAAGACGTAGCCTAGTGTTTTACTATCTTTAAAATCCCTTATCGAACACGAAAAGTTAAATCTACTTTTTTATCTTTTACAATATAGATTTAAGAACGTAAAGACTTATAATTCTAAGAGCTAACAATCTATACCCTATATATTCAATCTAATCCTCCTAGAAACGCCCCTCTATCTAACAGTATCCGAATCTAAAAAACCCTTCCCCCTAAGCCTCAAGATCCCAGTACCCCTTCGTTAAAAGACACAACTACCTCTACTTTACTGCTCCTCCTCTTCCTCTTCCTCGTCATCTTTACTCTTCTTGCCTTTCTTTCCACCCTTTGATTTAGGGTTTTCTTCCTCCTCATCCTCTTCTTCTGGGCCTTTGTCACCGTCGCCTTCCTCTTCCTCACCATCTTCGGCATCCTCTTCTTCACCTTCACCTTCTTCCTCTTCATCGCCGGCTCCCTCTTCCTCCCCGGCTTCCTCTCCCTCTCCCTCCTCATCCTCTCCTTCCTCGTCTCCTTCATCGGCATCTTTATCTTCTTCACCCTCTTCTTCTTCGTCATCTGCCTCTTTGTCCTATATGTGTGTTAGTCTCGAGACAGATATAGATATCTTATAGAGTGCAATTTTTTAAGTGCGATAAATCGCATTAGAAACTTGGAACACAGGGGATCAATGGGCACTTGCCCTCCGTTCGCTTAAATGTTCCAATAGTTAGGGGATTAGTATCACTTACTTCTTCTTCGTCTTCAGCTCCTTCCTCTTCCTCTCCTTCACCCTCACCCTCTTCTTCTCCTTCTGCCCCATCCTCTTCATCACCCTCATCTTTTTCATCACCCCCTTCTTCTTCGTCACCCTCTTCTCCCTCATCACCCTCTTCTTCATCCTCGCCACCCGCTTCATCCTCCTCCTCATCGTCCTCTTCCCCCTTCGACTTAATAGTCTTCGGCGCCGTCCTAACCGGAATCTCCTTATCTTCCCTCTCACCCTCCTCAATCTGTCCCTTCCTATCCAACTATCAGCAAGTCCCCTCAAAGAAAACAAAACACAACATACTCATCAAGCTTCACATCCGCCTCCCCCTCCAACTGTTTCTCATTATCCGCAACGGCCAACGCCTCCGCATCCTTCGCCGCCTTCGCAGCATCATCGACAACCTTCTTCTGAGCCTCAATTTCCGCCTGTTTCGCCTTGATCTCATCGGGATTGAGCTTCTTCTGTGCCGTCTCGAAATGCACATGATAATTCACATCCTTCCAACTCTTATCGCTCCCCCACCAACCCCACGCATCCAACTCCCATCGACCCCGTCTCAGATACTTGCCAGTCTCAAAAACATAGACCTGAAAATTGGCGTATTTGCCAGGCGAGATCTCGACGTCGATGAGATCCATGGGCAGGATTCGGCCTTGTAGGTCTTGGAAATCGTCTTTGTCTTGGTCAGTGCAGACGACGATGTTGAATTGGGAAAGGGTGGCGTCTCTGATGATAGCGACGGAATTCTCTATGAAGCTTTTTCGGATGTTGAATTCGTTGTCGTCTTTACGGTCGGCTTCTTTGACTTTGGCGGCTTGGTCGCGGAAGATGTCCATGAGTTTGGATGCACCCTCCGCGATTTGGACTACGGATTCCGTCGCTTCACCCAAGCCTGCTTTCTTGTTAAAATCGGTTTAGAGGTATATTCAAGGGGAAAACGTACCCTTGATTACCATCAATGGTTGTCCCATCTTGTCTGGAGGTTAAAACTTGATGTAAGGAAAACTTGATACAAGGAAAACAAAGAATGAAAATTTGGTGATAAGAAATTTTACTTGATATAGTAGAATCAAATAAGTAACATGTCTTTCGAAAATCAGAGAAACGGAGACTCAGGACTACATTGATATACCCCGAAATTACGAATCTAGATTCGTTATCATTCTTGCCCCCAATCCCTCGGTGACAATAAGCTATCAATAGCTGAACTCCCTTTACGACTCACAAGTACCATATCGCCTTGCTTACCTCACTTGCCGGAGATACGCGTAGACGCATTGATGAAGAGGCAGTGTGGAATACTCGATAGCCAAGCAACAAAAACAACATTCCCAAAAGCTTGATAGTGGGAACAGCTGAACTTAATAAAAGCTTGGCAATCTGCAACGGGTAAGCGGTATGCGTGTAGAACGTATGAGCGGGAATGCATCTCACCTCGAGGGATCCACAAATTGTGTTTCTTACGCTAGAGGCTGAGTGTAAGCGGGGTATCAAATGCTTATCATAATGCTTAGATGTTGAGGGAATGTGTTTGTGGCATTGAGGACGTTTCGAGTGTGACTTGCTTGGATAAGCGGGATATGATAACTTCGGCTATGCAGTGAGGTCCATAATGCCGGGTATCTGACATGCGAGGCAATTTGAATAACTGCATGGTTTTCTTCACATCGACCCTCAACTCAAACTCCGGATCGCCATTCATATCCCAATAACAGATTAAACGAGATGTTGGTCAGCTCTAGCAAGCAGGGGACGGAGAAGCGTAAATTATCATGAAGAAAGCTTTTAGGCTTTCCACTGATAATGGCTACTAATATTAGCTCCTTAGACCTCACTGCCGCTTTGCAACTGAATCAGTATTGTTCCGAAATTGAATAGCCGTGCTCTAAGCGTCCCATAGAAGGTGACTAACAAACATTCGACAACATGAAAGCACAGTAAGACGTCAATCATCGTCTCGGCGTCGGCACTCAGCCACAAAACTACTAGCTTCTCGCCACAAAAGATTCCAATTAAGGTCAACTTAAAATGAGAGGGTCACTAGTCAAATTCAGACCAGAGCAACCTAAGCCCGATTCTTCATAAATTCTGAAGCAGCCGCAAGAAAGCCGCTTGACCATCATTTCAAGGACACAGCACGGGCCTCTTATATTCCTTAACCGGTCTTACATCCCCTCAAATCCTGTACGTTCAAAAATTGACCACTGATCCCATATATCTAAACCCTTACCCGCCATGTCTACAGACTCGAACAAAATCAACAAAGAGACTGGACTTAAGAAGTTCCTTCTCGATCCAAAGTCAGGCGTCAATAGTGTTCGAACCTACTTGAGCGACAGCATTGCACCAGAGCAGAGCAACGAGCAGAATACGAAATTTGGGCCTCAAACAAACAACTGGAATCAAGGTCAAATCGCAGATAACAGTGGCCACCTTGGCCCGAATATGAACAACGGACAAGCACCATTGAATCAATCATTTGGTACGCCTAGACCGACTTCGGCAGCATCATATCATCCAGATCAGTTAGCGCAACATCCACAACAGCAGCATAATCAGAACTACCAGGCATATCCGTCAAAACCAGAGGATCGATCTGCTTCATCGAAAATTGGAAATTTCGTTTCGAACATTCTTGACTTTCCAAGCCAACCAGAGCCCAGCAATCCAGTCTCTCCTCCAATGGCGCCTACTCCAGTTCATCCAGCAGGGCAATTCTTGCCGCCATTTGCTCAGCAAGAGCAAGCTCCTTACCCAGCTCCTTCCCATTCGGTCTTGTATCCTTCGACAAGTTCCTTGTCTCAACACTTTGCAGGCGCAAGTATTGGAGGAGGGTCGGTTGATATGAATCAGCAAAACAATCAAGGACAATCTCTCGCACCGCCGCCAGAAGACATGAACAGTGCTACGGGTCCCGTACCAGCACCAAGATTATATCATCGTATGATCTTGGAGTTTGAGACACTGAAGAACATCTTTTATGCTGCCCGAATCCGTAAGAAACCTGAAACCATAAAAGAAGACGAAGGCTAACAAACAAACAGAAACTTATCACCACGATCTCATCCCCGTAGTCGCGAAACTCAAGGCACTTGCCCGCGAGATCTGGAATCTACGCTACGTTCGCAGTTCCGAGTTCAACTACCCAGAGGCCGCTCATCAACCCATCATAATATTCTGGAAAGAGCAGTTTGAGCAATGGTCCGACACATTGGAGGATATGCACGACCCAATTTTGGTTCAGCGACTAGCACAGGTAGATGCTGAGAACGATTATCCGCGACTCGCTGGTCTAGCGATGACCTTTGCGGCACCAGTAGCCACATATGCTCAACCAGTTAATGCCATTGCTCCCGTAGCTGGTGCCGTTGCGCCAGTTGCTGCTGCTGTCGAACCTGCTGCCGCCGCCGCTCCAGTGAAGAAGACTGTGAAGAAGGCCGTTGCTCCCGCTGCCGATGGAGAGGCTGCTCCCGTGGTCAAGAAGAAGGTTGTGAAGAAAGCAGCGGCTGTTGATGGGGAAGCAGCGCCAGTCAAGAAGAAGGTCGTCAAGAAGAAGGTGGCTGCGGCCGAGTAAGGGAACCGGGCGTCTCTTGCATTTCTTTTTAGGGGGAATGGAGTTTTGGGTAGTCTAGCCGATATTGAGTAATGAAGATTATTTCACACATTCGTGCCACTTATCGTGAAGCTCGCCTTGGGAACTGTGGCTTAGGTAATCGTCCATGGCAACACACCAAGCCCCATCTACACAATAGTAACAGTAGTCTTCTTGACTTTCGACTTCTCAATTTCCTCAAACGCTTGATTTTCCAAAACCATGAACGCATAGGAGTCCGGTCCGACCTCATCTTCTTTCGGCAATTGGTGCTTTCTCACGCTCACATTTCCGATACGTCGATATTCATCTTGCTTGTTGCCGGTGGATTCCAACAGCAAGAAGTCTGAACCAGGAAGGCCACTGCCAGGTGATTTTTTCCAGCGTATGATCTCAAATGCCCCATAACTTTGCTCAGGATGGGGCTTGTGACTTTGGTACCACTCGTAAACGGTAACATCAACAGCCCTTACGCTGTTGTATACGATTCTTTCAAACGATGTCAACTTCGGGAGGTTCGCGGGCTCTTCAGGGAACTGGTCGTTCAGTGACCAAACTGGAGGCATAAGCTTGATTGGGAAAAGCCGGCCACGCATCTTTAAATGCCCACTAATAGTTTGGCCAAATGGATCATCGCCTTTCGTGACGACCTGTACGTCAATGACTGCGGCCACACTGAGCGTTGAATTTACCAAAGCATCTCGAATTTTCCATGTCACAGACATTGCAGACGGACCACCCAGGATACTAGCCCAGCTCCATGACGGTGCTAAGTATTCTGATGGAATGGTCGGATCAAATCGAGAGGACCAGTCTGTAAGATGTCTAGGATTTCGGATCCACATGAGACTAGGTATCAGATCCTTTTTCCAATGTCCCGCAAGATACTCATCTTTTAGTATTGGCTGAAAAGCTCGGGCTAGTCCAGACAATGCTGGCAGTATATCGAAATCTTTCGTGAGGGAACGTGTCATGTATTGTTCTACTATTTCCCACCACTTGTCATAAGGGCTCTCGATATTCAGTGATTTCCACCATTCTTCCGTCCTGGGTGCCCGTATATGGAGTCGTTCGAGGGCTGTAGGCTTTTTCTTTGAAACCTCCTGATATGCTGCCCGAAGCATCTGCTGAATGAAGCTTTTCGATCTGTACTCCTGGGTTGGTTGAGTGATTCGTCCTCCCTCATCAGCTTGATGCTCCGAACACTCCCACATCATTTGTTGCTGTCCAAACGAGAGTGTTCGTGGGGCCAGCAACCCTTCCTGTAATGTCCATCCCCGCTTCTGTAAAGCACTCGTCTGCAAAGAGTGATCCCAGAGTTCCGAGCCTGATCGGAGATACACCTTTGCGGGTTTACCCTCTGACTTCCATTCGACGCCGACCTTCGACATTCCAAGTTGCCGAGTCGAAAAAATCCCACTTTGAGTCGATGGCGAATTCGCTGCTGAGATGGTGACGATAGCCCCGCTGTAGACTTCTCGCATTTTCGATGCTTCGGCTACCCAGTCCTCGCGGGAGTCTTGTTTGATACACAACGCGTCTATCCATATATACTTGACACCGAGTGCACGAGTGATGAGAATAGCATCTCCAAGTGTTCTGGGGTACTTTTCCAAGGGAATTCCAGCTTTTAGGTCGGCAATAGTGGAATCATTATGGATGAAGACCGAATCTCCTCCCCAGCAGTAGCTTAAAGCAATCCAGGTTCCGACTCTACCTCCTGTGGTAATAAGCTTGGGAGGAGTATCCTCGTCTCCAACATGAATGATTCTAGTTGGCATAGGTTTTTCGATGTCTGCTTGCATGCTACACTTTGTATGCTCTTTCAAGCATGTATCAAGCCACTTGGCAGCAACAGCTAGACACCTCTTCGAAGCCGGATCTTCATAAATCGACCGCCCTAATAGATCAAACCCATCGCATGGCAGTTCATCTGGAATGCATCAGAGCTAAAACCTAGTGACTCTGAGTGAAGTATACCTCGATCGGCAAATGGTTCAAAGGTGGCCAGCGTACGAGCAGTTCCATTCAGCGTTTTCTGTGTCAGAATTACATATGGTGTCCCTTGTCTTGATGCAATCCAGCCACTGCATCCCAAATAAACTTCTCCTTGGAAAGTCTTGTGCAACCATTCTTCAGTGAAGTCAGGCTTGTCTAGAGTTTTAATCCACGTGACCCAAAACAGATTACAGAGCCCACAGCCTTGCTCTGCAGAGTGCTTGAGTGTGACGATACTATCGTGAAGTTGATGGAAGAATGGAATTGGTGGTTTGTAATCATTGGTATCAGTATAAAGGCGGTCTGTAAGCCCAGTATATTGAGTGTCTTGACGAGCCGATTCGAAAAGTAAGGATCGAATATCGAACGCTTCACACGACTTGCAAATAGGCATCGTGAGACATAAGTTGATCGTATAAGAGGTTGGAACATTGATGTTGAGATGTGAAAAGAATCTGGGAATGGGACGCGACGTGAGATGCGAGGTCAGGTCCTGCACAATCGCTCCAATTCTCGGACCTTTTCGGAAGCATATCGGACACATCCTCAACGTCCGACAACGACATAAGATCAACAATAGAACCATTATCACTGACACATACGCCATCACGAATTCCGTTTCAGACAACTTATATTGAAAAATCAACAACTTTTATCTAAACCTCAAATCTTCTATCCCACCATCTAATCTCAACAGCTCTTTTCATCTATACTCTGCTTTTCATTCAAAAAAATTTCCTCGGATCCCATTCAATTCCACAAACTCCAAGATCCATTTCGCTGGTACTTTCCCGTAATCGAGATGAATATCTAACGCGCGGCAACTTTGATATGACGAATCGCATTATCAAAACTCATAATCCTATCCCGATTCTATCAAGCAAACCGTCAGTACACTCGAGATAAAATTTGAGGACATCGGTAAAACCTGCCTTCTTTGGTCCCTCTTTCTTGATCTTCGAGCCATTATTCTTCACCTCCTCCTTGACATCCAACTCATAATCCAAAATATCCTCCTCATCACAGACTTCATTCCCCATCTTCTTGACCTCGATAGGCTTAGGTGGACACATCTTCGAGTAGACCCAATTCGGCAACACCATTCCAACAGCAATGACGACAAAAAAAGCCAGATTGAAAGTGTATGCCAGGACCAAGACGGCGGCATATCCAGCGGTGAAAACATTTACGGTGATGTCGTTGAGGATTGAAACGAGGACTAGGCGAAGTGTTAGTAGGGCTGTTGAGACTCAGGGATGGAGTGGATGGTACTTACTGGATGTCATACTTGGAGCTGGAACTACCTTCGAAAACTCTGGGATTCTGACAGGATTGGTAGGTTTTACTCTAGGAGTTGCCTCTGTATCGAGATAGGTGACTGAAGTGGTTTGTGTCATGGTTGCATGAGGCATTTTCGGACCTTATATGAGGAAATTGACCGATTGAGTATCAAATTTCGTTGCAATGCTTAGAGTCGATCAACACCGTTCCTCTCCTCTCTTTCTGCAGCAAAAGTGTCCAAGCATGCAAAAGTTCCGTCTCCCTCCCAACAAAAACACGCACTTAAAGCTTTCCCGGTCCTAAGTTTTTCCTATCTGTGCTTTGGCTCAGAGTTTTCATAAGTATCAAGACATTCACTTAGCAGCTTCGGACGAGACATATCATTCTGGCACGTTCGATCTGCAGGCATCTGCCCATCACACCATGGAGAAGAGATGATCTGCTCAGATATCAAATGGTTTGTAGCATTAATCTGGCATACAATCTGAACTTCAGGTGTTTAGAACAACAGTTGGGCTGCGGGACCCATGGCTTCTGGTGGCCGCGTTTTGTGTAACACTTCACATATTAATTTGGAGCGGGTAAATATATAATTCTGATGACCAGAAAAGTCTTATCAACCCTTTGCATGCCAAGAGATCCATCGGCTGGAGGATATCTAGTTAAGTTCGTACTTCATTATCGGACGTGCGTATTACAATGTAATAAAAGGAAATCCTCAAACATCATTCACAATTATCTATCTACTACATCAATATTCAAAAGTGCATGAGCAGTGAAACCAGGCACACCAAGAGTTGATAAAAAGCAAAGCCAAGATCCCCATCATCACATCTCCTCTTCTCTCAACCGATACCTTCCTAGTTATTTTAAAGCAACCCGCCCACTCATTTCCAAATTCCGTAAGACCAATTTCCACTACCCCCACAACCATCACGACAAACATTTTACCGCCTGAAACTTTTCAGGTAATTTACTACCTAGGTATCCATCCACCTTATTAAGCTGCACATATTTTAAACCCTCCACTCCAACACAAGCCTCCTACGTCTCCCCCCCTCCCCCCCTACCCATCCCATCTAATCCCCCCTCCATCCTCCCATTCACCTCTGTCAACTCCATCCCTCTTGGCGCCCAACAAAAAGACCAAACCCTAAGCCAACTACCGTTCACCTAGAATCCCCTGACAAGACCTTCGATCGAGCCTTTTCGAAAATCACAAATTTACTAGATGAATATCTCGCTTACATGTACTTAGTTAGTGCCTACTTCAGTAGCTCCCTGGATAATCAAGGGATTGTAATAAGCCAATACGGGCAGGTGATCGCAAAAAGGACATCAGTTAAAACATCTCATCTCACATACAAACACCTTGGAGAAAAACCACCGCTGAATCAATTTTCATACACCTAACCCCTATCATATCCTTCGCCCACGCATGTTTCCCCTTCCCCGTCAACCTAAATAATACACTCATCCAAACACACATACAAAAAAAGTCATCTCCCCAACTAATGCTTCCTCTTCTTAGCCGGCTTCTCCTCATCATCCAGCCCACCCTCGCGATCCTTCCTCTTCGCCTTCTCCTCCAACTGATCCCAATCCTCACCCTCAGACTCACCCTCATCACTCCCCGCACTACCCTCATCATCACTAGCATTACTATCGAAATCGCTGTCTTCATCACTGCTCTCTTCACTCGCCGCCAGCTCCTCATCGCTCATCTCAAACGCGGATTCCTCCGACTCATCTTCATCGTCGTCAGCGTCCGTTTCGTTAGATAAGAAACCCCAACCGCCATCGGCGAAGAAGGCGTGTGGGTCTGCGACGACGGTCTTCATGATCGTCGGCCAGTTGAGATTGAGTGGTCCTTCGGTGAATGGGATGTTGACGGAATCGAGCCACTCCTTGACGTTTTCTAGGGATTCGACGGGGATGGTGTTGATGTGTGCGGGGGTACGGGTGAAGTCTTTGAAGATGAATACCATATCGAAGTTTTTGAGACCGAATTGGACACGTTCGAGATGGGCGATTTCGATTTCCTCGAGTGTGATGACCATAAAAGGTGGCTCAGTGAGTTGAACCAAACAATCAGTCGAAGGCTGACAGAAGACATTGGATCGATTTGGTACACCGTTAAAGCCAAGCTCGCGGAATGGAACATCAACGTCAACATTCTCGCTTCTTCCAGCTTCAGCAATCTTCTCGGCAAATGCCTTGAATTGGCGATCAAGCTCAGCTCGTCTTCTTCGCTCTTCCTGTTCCGCCTCAAATTCTTCTTCGTCGCCATATCTGTACTTGCGCTTGCGATTTCCCGTCTCATCGAACTGGATGTCGGTAGCTTCGCGATAAAATTGTACATCTTTCGTCTTCTTCTTTCCGATCAAAATTGGATCCTTCAGATGAACGTGAATGATGACGACGAGCTCGTGCTGACAAGGTTGGAAGAACAAATGTTTGACGTTGCTAAAGAGAATATCCACCCTTTGATTTGTGTTGACCGGTGATTGATATCTCAGACCGTTCTGATGAATCTCAACCTTACCAGCAATACGCTTACCATCCATGGCTGGACGTACGAAAACGTTATCGATGACAGGTGGTCTTCGGTCTACAAAAGGTTAGCAGTCGCACTCAAAACATTCCTTCTGCTCTAACTTACTTCTAATCTCAATCAATTTATCCTGCTCAACGACGTCCTCCATCTCTTTCTTCTCCTGTTCTCGCTTAACAGCATCCTTTTTCATATTACTGATCTGATTTGCAATATCTTGAAATCTATCACCGTCATGAGACCGGAAGGTAAGACTTCGAACGAAATGAGCAGAAGCATCCTCAAATGGTTGATCATCTTTTCTTCCCACACCCTGACCAGGTGATAAGAAATTGATTCGCAAGTAAGCGAAATCTCCTTCGTCACTTTTGCTCGCATTCTTGATAGTCTGGATATGAAATGGTACGGGACGGCCCATGATTGGAAGAATAATGGTCGCGTTCTTTTGATCCATAACGATAGCCAAATCTCGGACACGAGGTGGGAACTGATTGTCACGCTTATACGACTCGAATCGCTTGAACTTCTTGATTGTCGAGCCATTCTGGTTGCCAGTCGCCTCAGCAAAGCGCTTCTTTCCAGCTTCCTGGTTCTTCAACGCAAGCTCTTTTTGATGTTCACGTCGTCTCTGCTCCGCACCCTCATCGGCCTGGGTCGTCCGTTCAGCTCGAAGCTTTGTTTTCGTGATATTTTTGGTAGCGACGGCTCCAACAGTAGAGTCTTTCTTCGCCTTTTTGGGTGTTGGCTGAGCTTCCTCGTCATCCTTGAAAAAGAAAGAGGTCGCATCAAGATCAGATGGCGCATCCCCAGTAAATATGACCGCGTCGGCAGATGTAACACGAACCGTATCTGACAGAACCATAGAATATGTTTTGCTCTTTTTATCCTGTGGATTTGGATTCTCGATGTCGTTAAAACCAGTAGTAATGCAAAGCGTCATACCATCTTTCAAGGTACGTGTGCTTTTGGCGTTCAAGATCAATGTCGAATCTCGAGTCTCGATACCGATTCCAGCACCCACGTTCTTCAAGAAATGCTTCTCAAGTTCAGGTTTCTTCGCCTTCACCAGACCGACAGCTTTCGCATAGACATCCTTCGCATTGGCGCCATCTCTAATTTCCTTGATAACGGTACTATGGACGAGAAGTAACAATTTATAGTTGCTCTCCTGCGACTTATTCGGATCGACCAAATATGTTCGCGCAATCAAAGAGCAGTATGACTTGTAACGTAGACCCATCGAAGAAAGGATAACACCAGCATGGAGAACCTCATCGTCAGTTTGCGCATTCATTTTCAAATCGAACTTCCCACCACTCTGAACGATCGGTCCGTGTGTCCAGTCCAGCTGTGTAGGATCAAAATCTGAAGGCATTCGCGATTTGTTTGGGAGCTCGACGGATTTCCACCATTTCGTATCGTCCAGTTTACTGTCGATTCTGTTCGCCAAAGCACTATGCTTGACTTTCTTCTCTTCGTCCAGTACCGCAGACATTTCCTCGACGAAATATGGGTTCATAAGAGCTATGCAAGCTCGAGATGCAGTTCTCATTGCTCGCTGAAACCAGTTAGCCTGAATCCCTTAACGTTGCAGATAGCCCTACCAATTCATTCTCATCCTTAACAGCCAACGCCGCCCCCGAAAGCGCAGACGAAATATCAACCTGTTCCAAATCGCCCGAAACGCCCTCAAACACCTTTTTCCACTCATCAACAAATGGCCCACTGGAAGTATCCTTCGTGAGCACGCCAACTTTTTTCTACCACAAATCAGTTTCCTTCCGAAACCCATCTTCAGAATATGACTCACCCCCGCAGATTTCATCTGACTCGCAATCTTCTGAAAAAGCTTCTCATTGCCCTCGGCATCTTTCCCACGTACCAGAACCTCAAGCGGGATCTTCCCACCCTTTAACGGTTCCAAATGTTTCGCTATCACCCATCAGCTGCAGCCTAAACTATCGTGTGGGAGCGCATACCTTTTTTCGCCGTCGTGACGATCCATAATCCCTCGAGCGTGAACAAAAAAAGCGTAGCCGGGAATTCATAACCCAACAACCAGAACTACACAATCATCAGTCGCAATCCTCACCATCCCCTTCCCTCTCCCTCCATTCCCTCATCCCAAGCTAAGCATTGCACTCACATGAATAGCATTCCCCTTCATAAACTGCGCACTATCCTCCGTCTTGCCCATAAGAACCAGCACGCTCGACACGCCGCCAAACATCGCGTCGCCACTCCTCTTGTCCGCTTTCCACGCCGCAATGAAGTGGCTCAGCCGCTCCTGGAAGAGCTGTTTGTCGATTTTGATCTCTGCCATGGTGGTGGTGGATGCGCGATGCGGGTGGCAGAGATGGGATGGGGAGGTGACGTTGAGGGAGGTGGTGAGGAGACGCGATGCGCGCCGAAGAATCTTAGATTGATTTGCGTGATTGGTGCGTGTGCGTGGCCGAAGGGTGCGTGATAAAAAGCGGGAGGTTTTGGGTTGCCGTAGGAGGAATAGGTGAAGTGAGGATGGACTATGAGCGCGATATAATTCGTGATAAAATACAAACAAACAGATCTTAAGAACCCCGAAAGTTTTCTCAGATAAAACTCGGCTTTCTTGAGTTTTGATTAATGTCTAGTGTAAGTTTCTCAGAGATAAGGTATATATTCGATATATCCGGACTCGTTGCTAATTGCATTAACCTCCAACTACCTACCTCCCTAGCTATATAAACCTGATTTTACTATCAAAATAAAGAAGAATTAACATTTAAACTTTATATTCTCAAAAACATTTTATAGTTCTAGGGTACAACTTAGACCCTATCATTTCCTTAACCCCCCCTCAAAAGTATAACATCTTACGATAAAAGCCATCCACTAACACAGGAATTCCACTATTTCAGATAACTAGTTCCCTATCTAATTACAGTTCAAACATAAAAAGACATACTTCCAGGAAATAAATCGATCAGTATGTTAACTTCTAACCCATAGGCCGTTACGTCTACTGTCATCTAGCCTAGAGAAAGAGAAAACATGATATTCTCTCCTAGAAATAAACATGCCAGACCACCTAAAGCCAAGAATCATCTAACCTCAACAGCTGTCATATGCCATACCTACCCTTACCAGAAAAGTTCACAAATAATTTTTCACAACCGAATTCTCAAAACCAAAGAGTAGATTTCCATAGATTCAGATCTATATACAAGCTTACCCAAAAGCATAAAACGCTCACCTCAAAAAACACCATCCATGTTACCCCCTCCCAATAAAAACGCCAGCCGTCAGGTGATAGCTATGCAAATCATTATCTCCATCTCTTCCCGTTAGATAGCTGAATTTCAGTATATCAATCATATGCCCAACGACAAATCTCCACCCAGCCCAACCAACCGCGCTTCATCATCTGAGTGCATCGCATACCCATCCCCTCCATCCATCTAATAGAGACCCCTCCCACTAGCCAACCTCACAAAGCTATACGGAACATTCTGGCCAACAAGTAACCTTAAAGTTTCCACCGTCGTAAACGCACTCGCATCCGCAACCCCATACGAAGTCCACCCGTTCTTCTCCGCGACAGCCAACGGATCCGTCGAGCGCGGTCCATTAGCCAGATCGACAAAGACCTTGCCCCTACCGCCGTTGCGCAAAGTGCCGCCGGGTGTTGCGCGACCATTGGTAGAGAAATGTCGGAGGAGAGGTTGCACGAGATGGGATTTCATGGGTGGTAAGCAGGAGATAATTGCAAAGGGGTGGTTGACGCGCTGGACGCTTTCGATGGAAGTGAATGGCTCGACATCGGCGGCGAGAGGGCCGCGGGCCTTGAAGCCGACCGTATATATTTTCCCGACGTTGAGAGATTTTAGGGCGAAGATAGCTGAGGCAGCGTCTTCGCCTGATGCAGAGAGGATAATGGCTGCTCGACCTTTGTAGGCTGACGGTGCGAAGTCTCGGGTGAGAGTCGCACGAATACCTTTCCACATGGCGTTGTCGCCCATAAATGTAGTCGCGGCTCCTTCACCTCGTACAACGATCGTGTCTACTGCGTTGATGGTTTTGGCCGCGTCTGACAAAATGGGAATAAATGGTAGGTTAGCCGAGAGGGGAGGGCTCAGATATGCGCCGCCAAAATCTGCCTGGAGACAAAACGATTCGACCGATCCTTTCGTTCCACGATCAACCGTAGCAAAGTTGTGGGGTAATCCAAGCTCGTTGAAGCATTTCTCGAAGAAAGCAGCTTGAGGCGTGGCTCGAAATGATCCGATTGCGTATATGTTCTTCTTGGGAAGCTGTCCCATGGTACTCAGTGCTCTGTTAATTTCGGCTGCAGAAAGTTGACCTGGAGCTGCCACGATAGGCAGTAATGGATGTGTGATAGGTGAGAAGACAGTATTGAAAGCTCGTGACATCTGTCCAAGTTGACCCATATTGACAGCCGATAAAGGTGGACCGTCGGGGTTGTTCGCTTTTATCTGTGACCTAAAGTATTCCAACTCATAATTTTCAGACACGCTACTGATGGTGGTGATCATCTTAACGATATCCCCATACTTCCGCGACTCTTGGAATATATCTTGAGCTTGAATTGAGGGCCATTTGAAGTTACCGGAAAAATCGTGAAATGCGGAAATGATTCGACTACTGCCTCTCTGTTCATACAAACGCCGACGAATGTGTTCTGGAAGCCATATCTCCACATCCACATATTCACAACCCCATTGTATCGCTCTATACAAGTACTGGTAATACAAATCGGGGTTATCCATCGGAAAGCGTCCATTTTCTCGGGTACACCTCGTGGTAAAGATGATGGGTAGTTCTGTCCGTTGACGTAGTAGCATCACTTGCTCGCCGACATAACTCAGACTTGGAACCGCACTGAACGTTCCATCGGGTAAGGTCTCCCTCAGTAAATCTACACGAATCTCGACCGCATCGGAGCCGACGGAAAGAATGTCAAGATTTGACAGGGCAGTCCGCACGTCAGGAAATGTGGTTGATATAAAATACGTTCTCGGTTTCGCTATCAGCGCTTCGTGGGGAGATATTTGGCCAAGCGTAAACGCAATGAAACGTGATAGATCTCTCCGGGAAAATGGTCGCTCGGTATATAAGAACTCGTAATCCGCGCTGGCTGACAGGTCGAGGTCTGGAGGCATTCCCAATGCCACACAATGAGCGTTGATAGCTACAACTAGCTGGCGATCTCTTGACAGAATGTCCCCCTTTGCATCCCCCGATGCGATTCCTATCACCGTTCCATGGTCCTCGGTTCCTACTGACGAAAATGTCGATGCCAGCCGGTATGGTTTTCCAAGTACTTCCGCGAAAACTTCTACAATCTTCTCTTGTCCTGGCCCGTATATAATCACCACTATCCGGGCGTCCCCCACACCAGCCTTTGTCCCATTTATGATCCCAGTTGCACTTTCTGGTCGAGTTGGCGTTGGGGAGGACTGATACAGCTTTGTTGCCATTTTCCCGGCAGGTCGCTAGATGAGTCGAGGTGTTGTACGGTTATAATGGTACCAGAGCACCGCGGTCTCTGTGGGAGCGGGATATATGTGAACTAAGGCGGGGTGTGGAAGAGCCGTGAAAAGAAACGCGCTCTGGCATGGCCAAACGCCAATACACTCAATCGGAAGATTTCCCTCCAGTGGTACAGCTGAGTGTTTGGGGCAGCTCTCTTTCCAACACAGCCGCAGATGGTCGACAGGTATTGTGAGGTTGACCGAGTCGATAACAGCTTAATTATCCAATTAAGCTCTGGGGTTCTTGCGTCCAACACCCAGGCGGCTGTCCTACCAAACTCTATGTGCTGCAGAAGATGGATTCTAAGTGGTTGAGATGCGTTCTTAAGGGTTCCAGGCTAACGGTGGTGGGTAGCCAGGCCAGGTAGTGGCAGGTATGCGGCGGAAACGTCGAACAGCGGTCCTGCGTGTTGCGCGTGTGCTGCAGATGATCACGGCGTATAAGACAATGTTTGCGCCCCCGTGGGATATCGTGGGAGAAGCAATGTTGGTAAAGAAGAAGGGCTTTCTGCTGCTGGGGGGAATTAAGGCAGATGTGCCGTGTGCAAGTCCCTGGCTAGGGGAAGGGGTGGTTCTGCTCACTCGCAGAGTGGTCCGTCCAGCAGAAGGTCGACAGCCGGGAGGACGTGATTGAAGGGCTTCGAAAAAATGTATTCTTCCAAACTTGCCGGTGGCCAGGGTGGTGAGGATGGGAACGATGGCTTGCTGGGAAGGCTGGAAAAATCAAAGGGGCGACGCCTGGCTTTTGGGAAACGGGAGAGTTTACCTGGTAAGGTCGCTGGTCGTTGGTCGCATAAGGAGGGGACTCCGCAGGAGGGTGAGTAGTGGATGCCTCGATTCCCGCTGTCTCCAGACGTGCAGATATCTGAAGCAGAAGTGTGAAGTACGAGTCTCCGTACGGCTCAAGTACCCGCGTACCTTCAAGGCGATCCCGAATGCAGTCGCAGGTTGACCAGGTCAAGACCAAACTTCGCCCAAGTCGTCGTGCTCTCTCGCGCTCACGCACCCTGACACCCCGCCATTCGAAGCTTACTGGAGCTGCGGCAGCCGTGAATGAGGGGGTGGAGGTGGCCGCCCAGCCAACGCCAATGACCTTCCGGTCCGAGAAGACGGGACGCCCAGTGTGAAGCTGCGTGGAGAAGACAATTGCTGCTGGGCAAGCTTAGCTTAGGAACATATCAGAAGCTCAAAGTCAACAAGTCAATAAACTTCCACCAATAACCACACATCGCCCTTTCTTGTCGTATTGCTTGTTCCATCAACCACGTTTTTACACCACTTTTGCAATTCCACGTATGAGATGCCGCGGAATGGAGCGCAAGAGGTCGATCTTTATTCATGCCCTCATGCGACATTCGATCTAGCCCCGGGGAATATCTCTGAAAACCGTCTCAATGTTTCTGGCCCACGACCATTGACTGGCACGCGCAAGGTCCCAGGTTTCGAGATTCCCCATATTGGTGCAGGGTCTACACGTCGCCGGAAGATTTTGCATTCAGCCTATTTGGATATCTGATTTATCAGGGAGACTATTTTCTTGTCGACGTTTGAAGGTAAAACTTCCTATGCGCTTGTCAAAGATTCAATAGCTAAGATCATGCCAAAGTTCATCCGATTCTCAAAAGAGTGGTAATTTTCTTGGTACTTGCCACTCTCTCTTCTACACCGACTTCTTCTGCAGGTAAATCTGGTACCTCGGTAGCACGAACGACAACAATCAAAGGGAAATTGATATCAACCTCAAGGACACGCGGAAAAATCTTTTACCTCGGTCAGTACATCTACATTAAGTTTAATGGCACGTTGCATCACTTTTAATATCTCCTCTGTGTAGAGAAATACGCCGTCTTGGACTCGGAATCGTCGCATTTCTTCCTATTTCCAAGAGCTTTGCAGCGCCGAGCAAGACATGGAAATTACACCGATATTTCAGAGTTCTCGAGGGAGGCGTGCTGCTCGTGTTCCCTTTCTGGTCACTATCAAGTATGCGGAACTCTGTGAAAGGTTTCATGTTCTGGTTTTTGGTCTGATTGCTTGTGGATTTGGCGCTTTTCCTTTCCATCCCATTTTTGGTCGACAAGCGATAGCAAGCGCTGTTCCTTCTTTTCCATCTCTTCGCTGTAGACTTTTGTTCTCGAACTATCTCTACCTCACACTTCCAGCTAGATTCATTTGCTCGTCTGTTTCCTCGTCTCCCCTCTGCGTTTTTGTTTGTTTTCGACGCCCAAGTGTCAATGGCTATCTGAATTCCTGGAAGCGGCCGGGAGTATCCAACGATAGCCGCAGTTCGACACTACTCCATACTTATTACCTCTTCATTCGAAGCATGCACCCCTTTGAGGACCCCTCGAAGCACTTGAAAGCATGTT
This sequence comes from Glarea lozoyensis ATCC 20868, assembly GCF_000409485.1. NCBI lineage: Eukaryota > Fungi > Ascomycota > Leotiomycetes > Helotiales > Helotiaceae > Glarea > Glarea lozoyensis. The sequence goes on along the minus strand of NW_007360989.1, from coordinate 1,813,608 downwards.
GTAATGACCTGCATTCATCAACGTGGGCATTCGAGTCGCTCGGAGAGCCACCGCGGTCGAGTAGTCTAGAAGTTCTAGTCCGGAGCAGACGGAAGGACTTCATGAGAAATTTCCAGACAATCGTCACAGTTGAACGTGACCATCATTCGTGACAATCTAGGCCCTCGACGTGTACCTAAGTAGGTAAACCACGAGTGGATGATTCTTGCTGCTCTTCTCTCTACAGATTTAAACGGTGTTCATCATCAAGGGGCGTTGGTTGCAACTTCAGCATATTTCTTTCAACATATGAAATTCATGCTTCGGCCGAATTCCATCCATCCACTGTCTGAACGCGTCGTCATCGCCATCTCATTTCTAGCTCGGCGCAGAGGTTCTCCATCATTCTTGCATCAAACTCAAAACCCCACAAGAAAAAAGTTCGGGGTTTCCGCACAATCCGAGTCTGCTACGGCAAAACGGCCGGCTGGCGAGATTTTCAGACTCGGTTTGGGAGAACGATTCGTACTTTGTCAGTCCTGACAATCAAAAAAATGGGGAGCAAACAGACAACGAAACTCAAACAACCGAAAAAGGACCGCCACGGCTTCCATGGACCTTCGACAGCAGATTTTGTCAAGCCTCTCCCAGCCAAATTTCACTCACGTGTTTCTGGGAAGCTCAATGAAGCATGTTGATTCGTTGGAGAGTGAAATAACTGGGCCAGCAATGAGGCTCAAAAACTGGGCACAGAACGGGTAATTGCCGGTACCGACGCCGAGTCACGTTTCAAAAAGGGTCTTCCTTGCCACGAACGACCGACGTCATACCCATCTGGCACTTGCACCTCGATTTTGGTGCACCGTTTGTCGGGCCATGCTGACAAGTCGTCGCTACATGATTATTATCTCCGTTCTCATCAGAGATCGAGCCAACGGCTGAGCTGTTTGGTTCATCAAATGCACTCCATCCGGGGCCTTGGCCGATGCTTTTGTGCCGTCAAGCTTTGCCAAACAAAGTCAAGACGGTACACGCGGGTATCGATGACATCGTCTGAAAGCCCTCCTCCCCTCATACGGTCGTACCCCCATGTCCAAAGTGAGTAAGGACAAAGCATTTGCAACGGTAAGAGCTTCTTCTCCGCCCTCCTGACTCGGCTGGAGAATACATAATGTAGGTCTTCCCCTCACTTTTTGGTTTTTCTCTCCCACATTCCCCAACCTTTCTCCCTTTGCCATTTCTAGCAAAGATGAACGTCTTCAAGACTCGTCGAGAACGCAAGGCTGCTGCCAATGGCAGTGGGGCATCCACAGCTGTTCCCTCCGCCAACAATTCCATTGAGGTGGGAGCCCGAGGAACGACTGGGTACAAAGAGGAAGGAAGCAATGATGCGAAAGCAGAGGCTGGCAAGATGCCGCATGTTACGATGCGAACAATCCTGATGGCCGCATTGGTTGCAATGGGAGGATTCATTTTCGGTATGATCTAAACAACAACAAATCGTCAGTCACTTGGCTAACGAGTCCAGGCTATGACACCGGACAGATATCTGGATTCCTGGAGATGAGAGTATTCTTGGAAATGTTCGGTGAAGAGACTACAGATTTGGCAGCACATCCTTCAGGATATTATTTCACCAACGTTCGGTCGGGCCTCATCGTGGGATTGGTACGTGATTCATCTAGTTGTGTTTTGAACCTTTACTGACTCTGTTAGCTCTCAATTGGTACTTTGATCGGATGTCTCATTGCCGGCCCTCTGGCTAACAGATTTGGTCGTCGAACCTGCATTCCACCCTGGTGTATGGTTTTCATCATTGGCGTGGTAATCCAAATGGCGGTTGGGGACGGCCAGTGGGTTGGGATTGTTATGGGTAGATGGGTCGCTGGTCTTGGTGTTGGTGGACTATCAGTTCTCGTACCACTCTATATGGCCGAGACTTCGCCAGTTCCAGTCAGAGGAGCAGTCATATCGTGAGTGTTACATGTATACGAAAGTGTGTATCTATTTGCTAATATCGTTTCTAGCTGTTACCAACTTTTCATTACAATCGGTATTTTTACTGCTGATTGTATCAATTATGGCACGGAAGCCAGAAATGACACTGGCTCTTATCGTATCCCAATGGGTGTCGGCTACATATGGGCATTATTACTTGGTGTTGGAGTCTTGTTCCTCCCAGTAAGTTATACTTCTTCACAAACATTTTATTCATTATGCATATTTGAATTCTGAATCTATAACAAATGCTTACGGCCACGCTACAGGAATCCCCTCGCCACGATTGGAACCATGGAAGATCAGACAAAGCACGAACCACCATGTCGAAGTTCTATGGTCTTCCAGAAACACATCCTTTGATTGTTAACGAAACCCAAGAGATCCAGGACATCATGGAAGCCACCCAGGGTGATCACCCATGGCATGAAGCAATCACCGGACCGCGAATGTTTTATCGAGTCGCCCTTGCTATGGCTCTTCAGACTTTGCAACAACTCACTGGTGCAAACTACTTTTTCTATTATGGCACAACTGTGTTTGCTGGCGTTGGCTTGGATAACTCCTACGTTACAGCGATGATTTTGGGTGGTGTGAACGTGGGAGCAACCGTTTTTGGAGTTTATATGGCCCGTCACTTCCGCCGCCGCGAATCCCTATATATAGCGGCTCTCTGGCAGACCATGTGCTTTCTGGTATTTGCCTCAGTCGGCCAGTTTGTCTTCAAAGGCGCTGAAGAAGGCTCTTCCACCGCTAAAACCTCTGGTACGGTCATGATCGTTTTTGCATGCCTCTTCATCGTTGGTTTTGCGACCACATGGGGTCCTCTCGTCTGGGCATGCATTTCCGAAATGTTCCCATACAGATACAGAGCCGTAGCTATGGGTTTCGCCACCTCCGCGAACTGGTTCTGGAATTTCATGCTCGCGTTCTTCACACCTTTCATCACCGGGGACATCCAATACGCATATGGCTACGTTTTCGCCGGATGCAATCTCGCCGCGTTCGTGGTCGTCTACTTCTTCCTCCTGGAATCTAGCGGAAAGAGTCTTGAAGAGGTCGACGCTATGTATCTCATCCACGTGTCCCCCCGAAAGAGCGCCAAGTTCCAGTTTGATGAGGAGACGAAGAGACATTTGAGTACGACTATTAATACGGATGCCATGCATCTCCAGGGCAGAGGAAAGAATATGAGGAAAGCGGAGGAGGGTGGTCAGGGCGGTGTTTTCCACAAGGAGGAGTTGGAGAATCCTCCACCAACCCATACTGGACCTGCGGTTGCCAGCGGTGCTGCGTGAGACACGAGAAGGAATCTAGTTGGGGGTTGCTATATGTATATTTATCGTGTTATTTTTGGCATAGCACTGGAGTTTGGTGGTTTGGCTCGGGTTTTAATACCTGATGAGGGAGTTACTTGTAATTGATAAGCGAGCACAATGAGAATACAATTTGTTTCAGAAGCTTATCTAGAAAGATCTAGCAATATCTGACTTCTTACATCCACGATAGTTCATGATATAGATTGATATCACATTCAATCTCTCTACATTCTAATTTTATCTTCTCAGCTGCATTTACAGTCCTGAAATTCCATATCCGTCGAAGTAAGTCGTCCGGCAATTCTAACCAGACATGGTTACGCCACATAATGACACCCTTCCCTGGAGTCTTGGCAAGGGACCCCCATTAAGTACCGCCGACAAAGAATCTGATTTCTCGTACGCAAGGTTTCTTGAGGATAAATTGAGCGATTTAAGACATGTTCGCAATCCGTGCATAATCATCGTGGCAGTGAACGCCCCTCACATGATAGGGGGCTCTTGCCGAGAAATCAGGTGAGAGGCGCTCGATACTTCAGCTTGGGCACAGCCCTGAAGAAAAGTCCTCTCATTCTAGAACTCACTCACGACATAACGGTTCGTTCTTTCGCTCTTCAATTGCTTGATCATGGCTCGTCGCGTATGCATCATTGGCGCTGGGATTTCGGGACTCCGTTGCGCCGCGGTTTTGCTTGAGAATTCTTACGATGTGACGATTATTGAGGCTCGAGATAGGATTGGAGGCAGGGTTTGTTTTGAACATTACTGATGGCTGATGAGGAGTGTTGATATTGTCCAGATAATGCAAAAGAAAATGGGTAGTTTGGAAGTTGATACGTAAGTCTCCAATCTCTCGATTTTACAAACGAAAGCTCACCAAATATTTCTAGTGGTGCTAATTGGGTGCACAAGTACGCCATAACCGGTGCTTCAACTTATGTGAAAGAAACTGAACCAATTCTAGGGGTGATGACAACCCCATCATAAAACTAGCGAAAGAAACGGACACTCCACTCCACCAATGGACCGAAAACACCCTCCTCGTCGACAGCGATGGCAATCTTGTCAACAGCGACCAGGCTAATGAAGCGCTTTCGCGTGTTTGGGGTGTTTTCGAGAAAGCAATGGAATTTAGCACCACCAATTCCAGCAACGTGGATTCGTCAACCAGTCTTTATGATTTCTTCACTGACGAGTGTGAGAAAATGAGTAGTAGTGGGAATTGGAATGAGTATGAGAAGGGTCTGGTTTTGGGTATGGCTGAGATGTGGGGTGCTTATGTTGGAGATGGTGTTAGGAGACAGTCGCTGAAGTTTTTCTTTCTTGAGGATTGCATTGAGAGTGGTAAGTCCAAATTTTGTATGTCTATAGAAGGTGCTGACAAGATAGATGATTATTTTATTCCAAGCAACTACAAGAAGATCATGTCTAAGGTATCTGAGATTCCGCTGGCAAGAGCTAAGTTGAGACTCGGAACAGTCATGACCAGCGTTGAAGCCGGCGAGAATGAACAGGGAAGAGTATGTGTCAAGACTTCGAAGGGAACAAGTGAGTTCTACGATGAAGTTGTGATTACGACTCCCCTTGGATGGTTGAAGAAAAACAAAGAGACTATTAAGCCTTTGGCGCCTCGAATATCAAAAGCTATTGACTCCATATCTTACGGAAGGCTTGAGAAGGTAATGTGATACAACCATATTCAATTATGGTCCAATTCATAGAATTAATCCGGTTCTAATACAGGTCCTCATTGAATTTCCATCCGCATTCTGGGAATCACCACAGACTTCAACCACTTCAGAAGTCGACAACACCATAAGTTTTGCACACTGGCTCACCCCCTCGTATTCCACAACTACAAACCCACAAAAATGGCGCTTGGAATGTGTGAGTTTCAACGCACTTCCACATCCATACAAACGTAATATCCTTCTCTTTTACACCTTCGGAGACTGCTCCACCCATATCACCACCTCGATTCGCGATCTCGAAGGAACAGCTCGTGAGGAAGTGTTAAAAGACTTCTTCGAGCCGTATTATTCGCGACTGCCTGGATATGAGGAGGTGAAATGTCAGCCCGTCAGATGGTTGGCGACAGAGTGGGGGAATGATGAGTTTGCGGGGTACGGGAGTTACTGTAATTTTCAGGTGGGGATGGGAGATGCAGCAAAGGATGTTGAAGCGATAAGGAGTGGGATGCCGGAAAAGGGTATTTATTTTGCCGGTAAGTCGTTTTATTTGGTTTGAGAAAGAGTGCTATCTTTTCTACGAAGTTATATTGATGAGATAATGGTTTTAGGAGAACACACAGCGACATTTGATGGACTAGGAACAGTCTCTGGAGCGTACAACTCTGGCGAGAGGATTGCACACCGAATTATCGATAGCTCCCAGCACAGCTCTAGGTAGTACGTACTGAGTTATGAGTAAGTGTGGAGCATGAATCTAGAATTATTGATTTTCGAAAATGTCACACAAGATGCCTTGGTCAAGAACATGCTGATTCGGTCTAGGTGATGGCAAGGCTTTTTGGACGGGACGGCAGGGCTTTTTGCAACCAATTGGTGTGCTGCACTTTCGGAACAGCGAAAGTATGTCCCCCACTTGCAGAATGCTTGTAAATCCCACAGTGAAGTCAGGAAAAGAATTCAATATGGAGATAACTTTGAATCGTTTTCATACAGTGTAAGCGTTTGATTGCGAAGACCAGAACAGTTTGTTAACATTTAGAGATTCCAAAGTGTTCGGTTTTCCAGTTCTGATGAGTGTAGGAGGCGAGGCTTCACGGTACGCAGGATAAGTAGCAGGTTCCGTAGGAACCTTCTTCCACGCAGTTTCTTCACACATCTTATTTGCTGTAAAAAGCAGACGAAACCAATGATATTTTGTCAAATCAATCGAGTCAACATCGAATTTCGAATTTCGACTGTCACTTGTTTCGTCCACCGTGGGGAGGCTTCGCTATGAGGGGCACGGATTTCACAGCCCCAATCGGTATCATCAGAGCAGGGGGTTCAGCGGCTGCAACCATAAGGCGTCTTCCGCAAAGCCTCTGGAAATTCAACCAATAAGACATACATGTGTTAATCCATATTATATATCCAGCTGCAGTCATATATCACGTCTTGGTCGTCACCCAAACTTTAATCGTTTCCATTAACATACGACCCATGCCGCTTGGCTGGCAACAACAGCAACTATGGCTGAAGTCATTCTGGGCCTCAGCGTTGCCTCATCAGTCGCTCAGTTAATACAGTTCTCCCAGAAAATCGTCAGCCAGCTCAGAGAACTACGCGCAGGAGATGTGCCCGCTGCCTTCTTAGACATCCGGATGCGCTTGCCCCTAATACTCAACATCATCAGTCGAATTCACGATGCGCAACTCAGCCCAGGAGACAAAGAAACATTCACCATTGTCGTCGAACGTTCCTTGAAGCAGGTCCATCAACTTACCGTGATCCTGGACAAATTAACTATTGCCAAGGGAGATTCGGCTTTGAGAAAGGGACTAAAAGTTGCTTTTGGATTAGTGGAGGAGAGTCGGATTCAGAATATCGCCTCTTCGCTTAAAGATAACGTACAGCTGTTGACATGTATCAACATTGCTCCAGCTGAGAAGGAGAAACCACTTCCTGCGGAAAGACGTTCGTCGGAAGCACCACCTCTTTACGGGGATTCAACAGGAGTCTTCTCAGTGCCATTTATACGAGACTCGCAGTTCGTTGGTCGTGAGAAGGTCATACGCTCGATCGATGAGGCTTTTGAGAAACAAACTAGAGTTGCTGTTGCTGGCATTGGTGGAGTAGGGTAAGTAGCTTTTTTCAAACTAAAAAGATACGTTTAGTAACACTTTATCTTTAGCAAGTCACAAGTTGCCATCGAATATTGCTATCAATTCAAAGACAACGACCCCAGCGCTCATGTCTTTTGGGTCTATGGCGGAAATTTTGCAAGATTCTACCAAGGCTATAGAAGAATCGCTCAAACTGTAGCGCTTCCAGGATGGGACGACCCCGAGACTAATATTCTTGATCTTGTATCGAGTTGGTTTTCCACGACTTCTACTAAGTTTTTGATGGTCCTTGATAACGCGGATAACATAATGCATTACTGGCCCGAAAAATACGGAGCTATCGATGAAGGAGATGGATCATCAACAAATATGTCAAAACACTTACCGGAGATCAGGCAGGATCACTTCTTACTGATTACCACTCGCGATACCCGTGTTGCTACGCGCTTGGCAAATAAGGGAAAGCCCATCACCTTGCAAGCAATGTCAAAAGAAGAAGCTACGAAGCTGTTCCTCTCCAAAGTTGATGGCGACCCACATGATTACGATAAAAAGGAGATAGACAATCTCCTCCACGAGCTGGATTATCTACCCTTAGCTATTTCGCAAGCCGCGGCTTTCATCGAGGAAAACGGAATCTCCATCTCTGAATACCTGGAGGCACTTAGGGGGGATGATGCCGAGGAGTTTCTGCATGAAGAGCTAAACGATTCGAGGCGAGACGAGCAAAGCATCAACTCTGTATTTCGAACGTGGAAGTTATCCTTCGACTTGATTTCTCAACAAAAGCCGAGAGCCGCTGAACTACTTTCTTTACTTGCGATGTTAGACAGACAAAGTATTCCCCGGTCTTTGCTTAAGGCTGGTGGGGTACCCGAAGTCGTGACTTCGCTAGGTACCTTACAGGCATTCAATCTCATTACCGCGCGAGCGGGTTCTCAGTCGTTTGGTATGCATCGACTTGTACAGCGGTTCGTTCAAATATCACTGAATCGCTCGGGCACAGCACAGAAATGGAAGGACAGAGCCCTTCACTGCGTGTCGATGACCTACCCAACAGAGATAGGAGTGGCAGAATGGCCACTTTGCGATACTCTGGCTCCTCATGTTCAGATTGTGACAAGATACAAGTATCCGTCTGTGGAAGCTCGACTAGACTTGGCACATCTAATATGTTGGGCAGCAGACTTTGACGTCGAGCGTGGGAAGTGTGATCAAGCCCTCCGTGGGGCCCATCACAGTCTCTCGATATTTCAAGAGTTAGTGCCGCCGAATGATGATAGACTTGCTGCTGCAACATGGCTTTACGGTCGATTGCAGTACTATGAAGCTAAATCTGAAGACGATATACGCGCCGCTACAGTCACACTCAAAAAGGCTATAGCAAATGCCCACTATCCCAGCCTACACTATGCCGAATCTGCTTTCGAATTGGCACACTTGTACTATGACCAACGCAACGAAAAGGAAAGCCTCGCCATGGGAAAAGCAAGCTTTGAATGTTGGAAAGAAATGGAAGGGACGCGAAGTATCCGCACTTTAGACAACATGGAGGACTACGCCGTAGAACTTGCTATGTTTGGACACGTCGACGAAGCGATTTCGCACTGGCAGAAGATCATCGATCTTAGTCCTAGCACCGACGCATCGGAAAACACGAAAACGATATATATGTACAGGAGTAGCGCGTCGATATCCGAGTTCCAGGGCGACGCAAGTATGGCGGAGATTCTGTATAAGAAGCTCATTGAGCTCGGCGAGGAATTATATAACCCGGAACATGTGCATGTCTTGGAGTATCGACTTTGCCATGCGGAGCAGGTAATGCGGCAAGGCAGGTTACAAGAAGCGATTGACCTTGCGAAAGCTATACTTGGTGTTTGTAAGAATCAGTCAGGATGGCAGATCACGGCGAGTGGTTTGCAGCTTATTGCCGAATGCAACAGGCTGAAAGGTGATTTTGCGCACGCGAAGACGTATCACTATAGGCTCCTCGAACTACTTACCAATATGCTGGGGAGAGGACACCAGGAGACTGTTGATGCGTTAGAGGCATATGCAGTTTGTCTCGTGCTGAATCGTCAGCCTAAGAAAGCGGGGCCGTTATTTCAGGAGATTTCGAATGCGAGAGAGGGTTTCCTGGATCCGGTGCATGCAGATACTTTGCGTGCGCTGGAGTGGCATGGAATTTGTCTTTCGCGGCAAGAAAGGGATGCGGAGGCTGAAACGAAGTTTCTGGAGATAATCAACCGCGAAGAGAAAGTGAGTCCGCGTGTACTCGAGAATCTATGTATGACGCTCTGGAATCAACAAAAATGGAGTGAGCTTGAAGCCAGGTGTCGGCAGGCACTCGATTTGGACGGATATGACCACACAAGTGCCCGAAAGATGTTGAGTCATGCCCTGGAGCAGCAGGGTAAGATTGATGAAGCGCTGGAAGTAAGAACTTCCCGTCTCGATGTCCAGGGAACAAGTATTGGCTGCGTAGACTTGAGGCTGGAGGTACAAGATATACCGATAAAACCGTCACATCGGAGATTTGGGAGGATGATTCATCCTAGGACTTGGTCAGCTTGATTTGTAAATGACGGGATTGGTGTTTATAGGCATAGAAGCGGTTTGGGTTGTTTTTATACCATTTTGTGTTGTAGTTATTACACTCATAGTATATAAGTAGTGTAGATCTTATACTATTGTGCATTTGTAGATATTATACTTATATCTAAACAGTTTTAATTTAACCTTATTGCTTCGTCTTTTCTTGTGTTTATTCTCTTGACACTTTATTTAGCTTCTTAATCAAGATCGGTACTAGGCATCTAGTAATAATTAACATCTCATTTACTCATGAGATTTTAAATCGTCTAGATAAATAGCTTACTTACGTCAGCGAGTGCTACATGTTAAAAAAATCGCCATATCTTAACGAAAAAGTGCGAATGTAAACACAAGACCTGTAAGTTCTTAGTTGAGTGAATGGATAAGAGAAAAAGAGGAACTGTACTTAAAATTTAAGCGATTAACTTATAAAGTAGAAAATATAGAAGATTTTTATTTATTAGGCTTATAATTTAGATATTTATTATCTCTCTATCTAGAAACTTGTTAATAATAACATAGGTGATATACTTCGCATGATGGGGTGTTGTCTCACGATTTTAATTGTAGCGTTTTGTAATTTCAAACGACAATTTTTAATGAAGTTGTAAAAGCTTCGTTGGCCAAATAATAGATGCCTCCGACTTCGGTCCGCTTCCCGGAGCAGCTTCTCCGGAGCTTTACCCCACAACGCGTCGACGAAGCGCGCCCAGGCCATTGACGACCATGTTAATTCCAGATGTCACTGCCATTAGGACCGCAGGCAAAGGCAACAAGGGAATACCTCCGACGGTACTGACAAGCAATTGAAATTCAAGAAACAGTATCTAATCCTCTATGCCGTTAAGATGGAAAGTTGGTCATCAGGAAGGGAGGAGTTATTCACAGAGTTGACGAGGATTTGCAATCGCGTTGAATCGGGCATTGTCAAAGGTTGCTCAATTCTTCTCTAGCTCAAGGCTTCACTAATGATGCGCTTCTAGAGCTTGATAAGGAAAACTACACGCGAATTTCAAGAACAGAGTTGAATGCACTGGAAGAGAAAGCCGCCCGAGTGGACCAGCTGTTACAGAAGAACTCGCAACTCTCTAGCGAACTAAAGGAATTGCAGGAGTCCAGGAAACATTGGGATGCGGTCGAGAAAGAAAATGAGCGGCTGGCGGTAGAGCTTTCGAGATTGGAGAAGAGCCTTCAAGACAAGAATTTGCGCGAGGCACTTGATGTGGAATCGAATGAGCGAACACGAAACACGACCCCGGTCTCCAGCGATTCTTCTATAGTTGGCAAGATCAAAGACGGCGAATATAATGTGGTCAAGTGGAACAAGCTGGTCGACAAATACAACATCTTGTGTAATGCACGCAATGAAGCTGTTTCATCCAAACAGACTTTGGAGGAGATTTTCCGGAAGAAGAAATTAGAGCATGAGAAGAGAATAGGGACGTTGACGAAGCACGTTGCCGACAGGGACGGTATAATTCAGAAAAAGAGGGAGACGATACGGAAATTAAAGGCTCAGCTTGGGGAAGTAAATCATGAAGGTGGTGATGACGAGGAAGTAGGTAACGCATCGCAGATTTGTACAGATGTGTTGCCGCAAGAGGGTTTGCAAGACATCAGCTTGCCGAACAAGGAAATTCAAATACCAGTTAGCCCTTCGAAGAATGGGCCGACGGATGAGGCTGAGGAAGCAGATCATCCAGGTATACTTCCCATATCATCATCTCGACTTCCAGATGATCATGGCATTGGGCTGTTGGGTCAGTCTCAAGAGCTACCGAATCTCCTGGGTGAGGGTCGATTCCATGTCGAAGATACACAATTTGAACCTCTGGGGCCTCTTCCGTCAAGCTCTTCGACGGAAGATGACGACTCTCCGACACTGCACCGTCGTGGCCAAAATATGCCCTCAGAGGTACCCCCTGACATACCGGATTCTCCAGATAGCCCGGTGGTCGTATCATCTCGTAGTGTTAAGAAGCGAAAACGGCGTGATGAAGATGACGTTTCGACGCCTCCAGTGAAAATTAAGGTTGAAGCAATTACCAGTAGTCCGTCAGAAGTTGCACCGATGCGCCGCTTGGAGCATATCGAAAGTTTTGATCTTGATGAAATAGGGCAGAAGGTAGACACCCCGAAGAAACACCGTCAACGGGATATCATCAGACAGACGTCAAACCTTTCTTGGGGATCTCAAGGCAGCGGTACGACTGCGAACCATGCCCTTCGTTCTTCTTTAACTAGCACTCCTGTTCCACGAGCCGTGCCAATTCAACAACTACATGCCGAAAACCCCCAAATTGCCTCGCCTCTAAGGGTAATAGACAACAATCAGAGAATTTTGCCACGGACATCGAATAATCTGACACCTAAACCTAGACGTCTGGCCAGCGATAACGCAGTGGGTGCGCTATCTGAAGATGGCACCATATACTTACAATCTGAAAATCCGCAACCTGAAATAGATGCCACTGCTCGTCTGGATAACCTTCTGGCCAAACCATCTCCCCCGAAGACCATTCTTAGTCCAGCTCGACGAAATTTAGGCAGGCAGTCTGGTAGCAACACACGGTCAACGCCGTTCAGATCAACTTATGAGAAGATGTACATACCTACCCTAGAACCTGGTAGACCTATACCGGCTAATATCAGAGATATCAGAAACATCAGAAACTCGATGGAGCAGCCTGGGCCGAGAAGCGCATCTCCAAGCACGGAACCTTCCCATCGACCGCAATCTGCGCGTAGAACAAGAGCAATAGACATTCCCGAGTTTCCAATCATCAAATCTGAACCTACAAGTGGTGCAGGGCAAGCAAATGATACTCCAGTCGCAGGACACCGAACAATAGCTACCCCCAGAACCAAACCGGGAGAAACTAGGAACCATACGCCGGCTACAGCTCTTCGTTCTACTAGACGATTGCCTACTACCTCGACTAGGAAGCAGCGTAATATGAGAGCAGAGGATGACGAGATGAATCCGGAACACGAGCCATTGAGGATACGCCCAATTGAGACCCTTACAATTGGCGATTTTAAAGTCAATCCAAATGCAAATCAAGGCATTGCCTACGCGTTCAAAGACGTTGTACGCGGTCGTGATCAACGGCGATGTTTACAAGGATGTGTGAAACCAGAGTGTTGTGGGAATGATCTACGAAATCTCGTCTTGATGATGAGAGACAATCCCAGAAGAGACCAAGATGTTGAGGATCAGCGAATTCTAGAAGAATTCATGGGTGACAATGCTTATAGAATTCGAGGCATGAACCCCGCGCAGCGAGAAGAAACAATCATACAAGCAATGACTCGCGAGTTGGCTAACAAGTATGGAAGACATCGCCACGCATATCAGAGAAAACAAAGCCCACCAGGGTTTTGGGATACCGATTTCCCGCTTACCCAAGAGCAACAAGAGCTTCGAAGAATGGAGCAGGAAAAGAAGCAGGAGGCTGTTCGAACGAGGTATGAAGAGGCGATGCGACCAGGCGGCGCATACATCTTCAGAGACGAGCAATAGGTTTTGATGGGTGTTCGGGAGAAGAAGTACAGAGGACACGACGATTGTAATAAGATTGCACCACAGAAAGAGAGAGGATTCACTATTATTATACCCTTGTATTGTCGTTTGAATGGTGCATCGGAGTGGCTATCTAGCATTGCATGTGTTGCATGTGTATTGGAGCGGGATTAACAGAAACGAATAAATGAATAAATATTACTAAAATTTGACACATAAAAGTCTACTTATAACATAAATTTGGCTTAGTATCTATTGAATAATTAATAAAAGGCTCTATGTCCAACGACGATAGAGCCTTTAACCTGTCGCAGGAAAGTTCACATGGGTTTTACCTATTCTTTCAACATCGAGTACGTGGCGTCGAGAGGTGGCTGAGGCTCGCATCCCCACCAAGCGGCGCGGGAACAACGGAACCCCTTTGAGGCTGACTGAGCAGAGCAAACGGAGGATCGCGAACACGACGTCAAAGCATCAAGACAACACTGCAACATCATCGCCGTCGCAGTTTTTCAATTCGCAGCCTGTCCCTGGCCCACGATTGCGACATTCATACAAGATGGCTGATACTCCAGGCTTGAACCACCCGGACTCGATCGATTCGCAGGATCCAAATCAACACCCAGACGAGAAGAAACCGAAGAGCAGGAGGCCAGCGAGTGAGCTTATCCGCATTTTCCGCGTAAGAGATACATGTATATTGACAAAATATTCTCTCTATAGACACCGCATTCCGGCAACAGCGATTGAAAGCATGGCAGTGAGTGGCGCCGCGAGCTGGTTGATGAAGGATATAGAAGGACATGTACTAATGGACCTTCGCATGCAGACCGATTCTCACACCCAAGACCGTCCTTCCTTTATTCTTCGCTATCGGAATTATATTTGCGCCCATAGGTGGAGGATTACTATATGCTAGTCGAGCGGTTCGTATATTCATTTGGCTATACTACATGACCTGAAGCTGATGTTGGGTATGGGACAGGTCCAAGAGATCAGTATCGACTATTCGCATTGCCAGACCGACGCTCCTATATCCCCAGAGACAGCAGCTGTACCTAGCTCGGCGTACGAACATTATTTTGGAAAGGGAAATACGACATGGGGAGAGGATGACCGTAGACCCCGGTGGTCCCGGCGAAATCTGACTGAAGAAGAGAAGACATTCGACGGGGTACCTTTCAAATACGATGTTTACCTATGCCAACTCGAATTTACGATCGAGAACGAAATGAAGGGTCCAGTATACTTCTATTATCGCCTCACCAATTTCTACCAAAATCACAGACGTTATGCCAAATCTTTCAACATCGACCAACTTGGCGGCAAAGCCGTTTCTGAAAGCTCAGTCCACAGCAGTGACTGCACACCACTCACGACGGCTGTCGATCCCAGGGACGGCGTTAAAAAGCCATACTATCCTTGCGGATTGGCTGCCAACTCTGTTTTCAATGATACATTCGGCAACCCAGTTCGAGTCGGAGCTGCGAACGATCCCGTGCCGTATCTCATGTCGAACAAAAGCATAGCATGGAATAGTGATAAAGAGTTATATGGAAAATCCAAGTACAATCTAGCGACGGATGTGATACCTCCACCAAACTGGGAAGGCCGCTATCCTAATGGTTATACTGCGGACAGGTACCCAGACCTTGTTGAGGACGAGTCTTTCCAGGTTTGGATGCGTCTAGCTGGTCTTCCAACCTTCAGCAAGCTTGCGCAAAAGTCAAATGACAATATGCCTGAAGGAAAATACCAGTTGAATATCACTAGTTGTTAGTTACCTATCCCTCTCTGCATTACACTAATCGCTAACTCATTCAGTCTTCAACGTAACCGAGTACGGAGGCACCAAATCAATCGTCATCAGCACCGGAACCGTCATGGGTGGAAGAAACCCCTTCCTCGGCATCGCATACGTCGTAGTCGGTGGAATCTGCGTTGTCCTCGGCGCCCTATTCCTCGTCACTCATCTCGTCAAACCAAGAAAATTGGGCGATCATACCTATCTATCGTGGAACAACGTCGGTGCCCATTCCGGTCCTTCAGACGGTGTCCTTGCTGGTGATAGACCATAAGATCAGAAATGGCGCAATGATGTTGTATTATAATGAGGATTTGCAAATGACATTCCCAGTTTGGCGATCAGGACTAGGGATTCCTGATAGTTTGTCTCTTTTTGAAGCGGGCGCAGATTGTGTTTTTTTTCCATCTTCCACCGATGTTTTTGCTGTTGTCGTCCTAGGGTTCAAGACAATTGCGAATTAGGTGGGATGGGTTTGGGATTTTTTTGGGCATGGGGTCTTGTTATTTGGTACACCTTTTTTTATAGAGAATGAATGGAGTTGAATTTATACGTGCTTAGAGTTTCTTACTTTGTTTACCTGCTGGAATTATGTGACCTTGAGCAGTTATATTTTTGTTCGGGTCTTGCGGTTCGCTTCATTTGCTTACGTTACACACAACCTTGGAAATTCGCCGTCTAGCTCGTGGATTACTCTTTTCTCATCGACTGAGCGTGCCTTGTTCGAGCGATGTTTCGTGCCTATCTCGTGAGCCGTTTTTACTTTCACTTCTTCGCCTGCCAATCTCTATTGTTCACTGAGTTAAGTATCAGTATACTTTACCTTGGTAATACTTTGTACTCATTACTTTGCGATCTAGTTTGAGATATAAAGTTGTTATCGAAAATACCGAAGTCGACTTTTATTTTACAGGTCTTTAAGCTGTCTAGTTGATACAGACTTGAGTCAAGCAACACTTATTAAAGACAACACGCCGTTACCCTCACTAGCCTTAGAGCTCTTAACTCTTAGTAAACGCTCCTCCGGAAGCGACCGCCATTAGCGACCGATTGAGCACTATTTATAACACCCATCTCCCCTAGATCCGTGGAAAGTACATCGCCATTGTGAGTCCTGAGAGTCAGCTCCTCTGTGACTGCAGCATCCAAAGCAGCTCTTTCGGCCGCCATCGCTGTTCAAGGAGACCAGAATTCGCTATAGTTTTGAGTCATGGCTAGCAGCTCTTCTGCGATTGTGGTAGCTAAGGCGGCTCTTCTAGCCGTGGTGCTATCGCGCATGTCTGTGATCATCTTAGGAGAGGAAGGCCGGCTATCATATTGAGTACTTGCTGCTTGCTTTCTTTCGATTGAAGCAGCCAGGGCAGCTCTTTAAGCACTCGCAAACAGGCGTATGTCTTCAGCCATCGAAGGAGACCAAGGTACGCTCTGAGACCTCGGAGATGCACAAGTCGGTGAATTTGGACTCATGACTTGTGTTATTGAAGAAGATAGAGGCGTCCTAAGTGTGCTGTCAAGTTGAGTAACAACACGCAGTTTTGGATTGGTTGAGCGAGACTATGGCGTTCTGCTATTGGGAAAGATTGGGCTCGTTTCTGCATCAGATATGGCATCACTTTGATGATGTTGATTGGCAGTGCGGAGGTCTTTTTCGCTTGAAGTTGAGACTTGAGTTCCATTACTCGGAAAGGATTGACGGATATTCGATGCCGATTCCGATGTACCGTTTCTTGGAGGTATTTCAATATCAAAGCGCATGTCCAGCGCCATCGTAGGTGACCAAGGTACATCATCATCTTCAGCATTCAAGCAGGTATTGATAGGAGCGGAAGATGTTGAGTAACTAGAATTGATATTCCTAGCAACGTCTGCCGTACTTGAGAAACTGCTACCGGGCGACGTACGCATATTCATGGGTAATGAAGGTGAGCAGCATGCACGAGACACAGGATTCCGGCAGACATTCCCTGGCCAGTCATCCGCGGGCGCTACTGATAGGTTAGAACCATTAATTGCTTCCGCGGCAGAAGCGACGGGTGCAACACGTTGAGCCCGACTATTGATCCACTGGGAGGTATCGGTACCATGTGCATTCCGAGTAGCAGTCAATGAGAGTCTGATCTTTGGAAAGTCTCGGATTGAGTTGACCGTTCCAAACCAGAAAATTCTTTGCCAGGAACCAAAGCCATTAGTATCTTGAGTAATTTAGCTCTGATTCACATACAGTACCGGTTCCAGGTTAACTGATCTGCCCGAAACGTCTTCCAGCACTTTGAGCCGTTGGGACCTTGGAGGCAGGCTTTGAAATGCATGTTTTGCCAGATATCTCGGACCCGCTCTTGCATACAGTTTCTTGGATGCATTGATTCGCTGCCATCACGAATGACGGCTTGAACTATATGTTGTAATTGAGACTCACATTCTCGCGCCATTACGCAAGTTGGTTGGGGCAGAGAACGTTACAATGAGGTAGAAGAATAAGTGATGTGAAGTTGTACGTAGAATCGATGTACATATGGAATGTCAGAAAAGTTTTAAACATTTGCAGATGCAAGTTGGAATTGACCTTCGAGTTTCACAAGACTCATAGTGCGTCATTCCACATCGTAACATGTCGCGTTTATCAAGTCAAGTCGAGGGATATAGACCTCAGCAATGATAGTTTTTATGGAGATAAGCAAGCGCTAACCAAACACCTCCAATGTACCCGACGAAATTCCACTGACATCACAAGAAGCAGAATTGCAATAACTCTCACCTCGGCGTCATTCAGCCTAGCAAATCCAACATCCAGCATCTTGAGTCAGGGTCGAGGAAGTCAACGCGCTAACAAAATCAGCATCGAGCACCACAGATTTAAGCTTCAGTTGGTCGATTAATTAGAATACACGTAAAAACTAAGCTCTTACGCTGTAGTAATACAAAGAAAGAGAATATTGTTATATACTACCTCTATCTCCTGACCCTGTACCGAAGTAGTAGCAAATCTCTAGTTTTTCCTAGCGAATAGTTTTTTATACTCTCTTCCACGCCCTAAATATCTTACGCATTTTCTTTCATAAAACTCAAACAAGAGTAGGATACATGAAATTAGAAAATAGTGGGAGACATCATCTCTCCATAAGCGTTAGTACAATTCTCTGCGAAATTGTATAAACAGCGACTTGATTTTACTCGCACTGTATAATCGATTTGTGTCGATAGTGAAGATTTTCAGGGAGGTGTACAGGGTCATACCTCAAAGTCAAATGAGGGGGCTTGATATTTAAGTACTTGTGGTAATGTCAAGGTGTCGAATAGCAACCTTTTTGATTGTTACCCCCCGACGGGTATCCAGGAGAATTCTTGGGAGGACTAGCAAAGTAGGTTTAAGCAGTAATTAAGTAGTGAGTACGCATAATTAAAAGTGACTTGAACACGTCCACAACCTTTCATCAAAGCGCAAGCGAGTATATGTAGACAATCAATTTGCCCATTTGCATCATCGCCGCGATATCCTATGTTCAACATCAACATAGCAAGCTCGCTAGAAGGCTCCTTGGATCTTGATTTTGAACTTATAATGGTGGCAGAATCATAGAATCAACAACGCAACAAAGGACAAGTCCGTAGCTCGTCCTCTTCACCACGCAACTTCTCATCGGACCCATAATCCAAGACAGAGTTTCTTGACTTCACTCAAGCACAACTTCCACCGTGATCGATTTGCTTACGAGGACATGCATCTGGTCGCCTCTAGTTGACGCCCAAGTTGGCGGTTAGGAGGTCAAGCACAGACCACACTGCTTTTTGAGACCAACCACCTGCACCCCCTTTCCCATTCTCGCTTAATGTTGGACGTGTTTCATCACGACCATGAAGGTGACCCGTTCTGAGTCGAGCGTTCTATTTGTAGGTTCCCAGCTTTGTCTTAAGTATATGGCTAAAAATCGTTCTTTCTAGAAATGTTTTGGATGCTGTGCCTAGACGCCGAGAGCGGTTGTGGCGCCGAGCTGACATGCAGAGTGCCGTGTGTCTAAGACTGGTGGTTCCAATGGCGACGCTTCCGCTGGTAAGTTAACTTAACCTTATATTTCCGGGGGTATAAGGTTATATGGGTAGAATCTTTCCTCGTACATTCATCTCTGTATCTGACAACCGTCCAGAACACATACCGTTCATCTGCTGTCAGGCTGGCCCTTCAGCAAATCCCACGATGAACGCTTCAACCAACGGAACCCAGCATGTGATGCAAGGATGGACATCAAGTCCTGACCAACGAGGAACCATCGACATTCTATTCTCATGCTGCTTGACAACTCTCCTCTGCTGCTGGACCTCGGTATGTCCCAACGTTCCGGCCAAGAACGACAGCAAATGGATGCAGCTCCAGGACAAGATGAACCTCGCATTTATGGGTCTATTAGGTCCAGAGTTCTTGTTGATGCTGGCCCTGGGGCAATGGGCTTCTGCGAGACGTTCGGTCAAGGTAAATCCTCTGAATCCATGTACGAAGCAAGCACTCATTTCAAACTCAGATGTTCCGAGCGGCTGGTTATGAGCAGTGGACGATGACGCATGCGTTCTTTGCTGATATGGGCGGGATTATGCTTCAAACGCCTGGGTATCCCGAGTTTCCGGTTGATGCGGAACAGCTCTACTACTTGATCGACAAGAGATATATCGAGTACCCGGATATCCACAAGGCCGATATCGACGACAAGAACAAATCCGACGGACTGGCACGGTAAGAATATTCCAGTTCATAAACCCTCAGCGAAAACTCCTCTTCACGAACCTGACGAAAGTACTAACATACCCCCAAGCCTAATCACAGTCTGCCAAACCCTCTGGTTCACAATCTCCTGCGTCGCCCGACCCCTCCAATCCCTCTCCCTCACCACCATCGAACTAACAACCCTCTCCTTCATCCTCCTCTACCTCTTCATCTCCTTCGCCTGGCGCCACAAACCCATCGACGTCTCCCGCCCTCTCACCCTTCACACCACCACCCCCATCTCGCGAATCCACTCCGAGGGACCCCCCTCCGCCCGCGCCCCCTGGTTTCGCACCCCCTTAGACTTCATCTCGCGCCGCGAATACTTCATGTCGCTCTTCTGGTCCTACTTTACTAACCTAGCTTACACTCTGCACATCCCGCTCATCCACCTCTTCACACGACGCATCACCAGCCGGCCACACGACCGCATCCGCACCGACCACTTCGCCGCCACCGACGCTTTGTCCGAGGTCCTCTCGGCGCCGCTGATCGGGGCGTACGCCGTGATCTTCGCGCTGGCGTGGGACTTCGAGTTCCCGTCGCGGGTCGAGCAGATGTTGTGGCGGGCGTCGAGCGTGTACATGGCGTTTTTCTGCTGCGTCGGGGGCCTGTATAGCGGGTATTGCCATTACATACTCTTGCCGTCCAGCACGACGAGTTATGGCGATTCGAGACGTTCAATGTTGCAGAAGGAAAGAAATCAAGCCACGACGATACCGGATCTAGAGGCGTCGTGGACGACGCGGTTAGGCGCGGGGTTGAGGAATACGTCGCCAGACCAAGACCCGCATCTGGAGATCCCGCTTTTGGCGATTGTGCCTATTACGATGATTTGTGCGGTATATTGCTTGTTTAGAGTGTTTATCTTGATAGAAGATTTAGTGGGGTTGAGGAGTTTGCCGCCTAGTGCGTTTGAAAGTGTGAGCTGGAGCCAGTTTTTCCCGCATGTCTGATGGAACTGCTTGGGGGATATATGGAGGGAGGGTTCTGCATCATGTTGCCCTGGTATATAGTAGAGATCAAGTGGGTCGGCTAAACAAGATCTAATTTCACTCATACATAAGCTCAATTGCATTTCAAGAAGTTGAGTAAGTCCTCGAGCTAGATGAAAGCTACAACGTCTAGCTTATCCAATTGAATAGCCTTAAACGGTGGGTCAGAGTAACAAGTTGAGTCTCTAATTATGGATCACATTGTAACTCACGTCGCGTTAGGTAGGACAGCCAGTTCGTGAAACTCCGAGCCCTAAGAGGAAATCAATATGAATTTCGCAATGTATTGTAGTGTAATTCCACTCAGCAACCCATGCTCTACAAAATTATATGAATGCAAGTAGCAACTCATTCATGTACCACCCTCCGCCACCTCCGAACCAAAACCAAATGTAAAAGAAGAATAACCCTCACCCATCACCAAATCCATCTCACAACTCACACACACCCTACAAAGTCCCACCCTCAAAACCCTCACCAACAACACCCATCACCATCAAACTCCCCCTTAAATCCCCACCAACCCCCTAATCATCTTCGCAGCAGCCTCATTCCCACCAAGATTACTCTGATCCTCCACCTGCGGATAGAAGAACGCCGCTACAGCAATAATAACATACGCCGCGCACAGCAAGGCTCCTTCCAGATAATTCGATCGACCATCCAGGACCAAAAAATTGACGATGAAAGCCGAGACAAACAGTGAGACGGTCTCGAAGAGGGTGAAGTAGAGAGACATTTCTTTGCCCATGGCCCAGCCAAGCAGGACAACGAAAGGTGTAACGAAAAGTGCTGGGATCGTTAGTCTAAGAAATGATAGGGAAAGAGGGGACTTACCAATTTGAATAGATGATCCGACGGCAACACCAATTGCAAGATCCATCTTATTCTTGGTGGCGACCGTGACGGCGGTGACGTGCTCAGCTGCGTTACCGACGATTGGCAGGATAATGAGACCGATGAAGGTTTCACTCAAACCCGAGTTACCCTCAACGACAGCATTAATACTATCAACCATAAACTCAGCGCAGACGGCGACAAGACCAGTAGAGACAAGGAGCAGAACAACAGCAGTAGTACGAGAGATGTTTTCTTCTTCATCGGTGTCATTGTTATCCATGATCGTAGTGCTGTTCACATGAGGAGTGGTAGTACCAATTGATGAAGCACGAGCTGGTCCGGAATAAGTTTGGTTGAGGCGATCTGGAAGCGAGTTGGTTCGACGAATACCCATCTTGACACGAGGAATAGGTCCGCCAACGGGTGCAGCTGGTGTTGGAGCAGGCATCGTAAAGACGTTTTGTGAAAAAGTCTTGGGTATGGCCGGTCGGAGACTGATACTTGGAAAGATTCGGACTGGCTTAACGGCTTCGGGTTGAGATTCGGCCTCGTTAACGACGGCAAAATCTACCCTTCGAGGTGCGGCTGGACCTTCTTCAGTCTTCCCACTAGATTGACCTAATTCGACTCCTTCAGTGATGGTTTCTTTGGTCTTTCTGGCTCTCTTCAGTTCTTTTCTTTCTTGCCGACGGCGTTCCTTTTCTCTCCTCAGAGCTTTACGCTCTTTCATAGATGGAAATACCATGCTGCCATGAGATCCACGACGGCTCCGCTGTCGGTTCTCATCGTCTGCATCCTCGGAGAAATCAATTGCACCAAAGCGATGGCCCGGAGTTTGTGGTTCCTCGACAGCATCGGTGGTCACAGGACTGATAGAACTAGTACCGATAGAGGACGTCCTTGTACGCGCCACTGCGGCTGCAGCTGCCTTTTCGTCTGATCCTGCGCTAGACTTGCGTCGGCGGCGGCCGGTAAAGGCCCGCTTGATACGTTTTGCGGTTGTGTTAGATCCTTTAGAGTCGTCCGAGTCAGAGCTTGAAGAATCGCTTGACGAATCTGATGACGAATCCATCCATTGAGCCACAGGTCCTGGAGCAGATTCTTCGTCAATGATATGCTGTGGTGTACTTTGGTACATGTAGGCGTGCGATTTGAGCTGGAAGAGTAGATATAAACCATAGACAAGGAGGAGTACCACACTTGTTCCTCGAGAAACCTTTAGAACAGCTGATGTCGCTTTTTCGGACTGCTCCGTGCTGAACGAGGCATGAAAAGCCGTCTAGATCGAATTAGAGAAAAATAATCATACTACTAACTTAACTTACCGGAAGAAGCAAGCTCATGACACTCAAACTGAGCAGACACGCACTCATCTGAGTAACAGTGCTATTGTAGATCTGCAGCGATATCAGCAATTTGTCCTCTGTAACGCAGCAAGTAACCTACCTGTTCCTGGAAACGAAGTCCACCCAACAGAAAACTCATACCTAGGATCAAGAGGAGATTGGCAAGGATCGAACCAAGCAGTGATGCTTGTACAATACGAATTTCACCCTGGTAAAGTTAGCAGAAGTAAAGTCACATTGCAGCGATAGACGAACCTTTGCGAGAGCAATGCTAATGCGTTGGAACACAAAATGTGAGCATGAGACTTTTACAAACTTCACGGGGTACGGCAAGGGGAGCACTAGGAGACAAAAGAAATGGGACAGATGATATGGGACGCGATTGATATGATAATGCCTTTAAGAGGGCTTCTCGCACTTTCTTGTCTTGATCTCTTCTGAGGTAGACATACATGCTAGGATGTGTTAGCTGGTGTTCCGCCAAAAATGGTATTTTAAGACATACAAGATGATAAGTTCCACTGCATTTCCAAACGTGACATTCATTAGAGCACCAATCGTATCTCCCATTCTCTTAGCCACACTCTCAGTAGCGTGACTTAGTAGGCCTGCCAGAGGTATGATAGCAATCGCATTCATCCCGAAGATGATGCCTGGACTGAGTCCCGCAGCCTCTGCTGCTATACCTACCGGGACGAATACCAGCAGCCAGTTGATGTAGCTGGAAAGTACGATAGATTTGCTCGTCAGCCAGAATCTGGTTGCGACATTTTTCTTGGGTTTCTCTTCCTTCTCGGGCTCTATGACAGTCCCCTGCCCATCAGCTTGCGGAGGTGGAGCTGGTGGCGGTCCATCAGTCGATGCGACATCTGCGGTGTTGTTGGATGTACTTGAATCCCGCACGATCTTTGCAGTCGAAGGGAGAGTGTCGAGCTCATTTTGGGAGACGGTTTTGCTCGTCGAGGTAGAGGGATCTTGGGTGTGGTTTAGGGGGAGGATCGAAGGTCTGCTGGAGTCTTTGGAGAGTGGAGAGGGGCCATGCGCTTTGGTTCGTGCCCAAGAGCGTATGCGATCTAGAGATGAATCAGAATTACTCGAAGTTTTCTTCATCGATATAGTATTCAACACGTCGAGGCACCGAGTCCTTGGTTGAAGAGTGAATGGATTGAGTAGGAAAACAAAGTTGTCCAGATGTCCAGATGTCCAGGACGTGGGGGAGCGCGGCACAAGTACTTGAGCTCGGGGGCGTCTGGGTTGGGTTCCAGCTTCGACGAATTACAGGGCGACAGGCGTGATAAGAAGCCGAACTCCGGTGAATGACAGGGTGATGCTCGCTGACGGAGCCACGCAAGTGGAAGGCGAAGCGTGCTGACTGCGAGATCCAAGTGGGTGGACGTTGGAAGCGGAGAGAGCTAAGCAAGGGACGATCTGATAGTAGCGGTGCGCATCCAAGTAAGATTCGAAGAGATGATAAACAAAGAGTTGATGTTCGATGCGCGTGACTTTGCAGAACAGGTTATCGTCTTCTTTTCCCAATAGATGTCATCCCAGGTATTCTCTTTGTCCAGCAGAAACTTGGTGTATGGTTGAAGTGGTGAAGTTGGCGATTCGTGGTGGCGATCCATCCCATGCGATTCGACAACCGTAAAAAGTAATCGCAGTCTCCGCAATCCAAGAGCCAAGCAGGACCGGCCAAGAAGTAATCAGATGGCCAAGGTGCAATGACCGCAGAAACGATGGATAAGCAACAAGGAAATCGACCAAGACTTACGCATAATGCCCCAACAACTCTTGATCTGGCCGTCTGGAAGCTTGCCTTCTTCACTTAATTGCTTGTATCGTCGTCGCCGTCGCCGTCTTTCGTGGTATCGGCACAATCGCTTCGCAGATGTAATTCGAGAAAAGATAGGTATATCGTTATAATACAGACAGGACCAGCCTGCGTAAAGAATTCGATTTCGGGTGTTGGATGTTGTTTGTGAAGATGCAGAAAAGTGGTTGATGTCGCGTTTGCCTTGTTGGGAGGGTGACGCGAAATCCGGGGAAGGAGTACAACAGCCACGCGACCGAGGTACAGTAATGTACTCTATCGCCTATAAACTCTATGTGTAAAGACGAGTATCCCTTTAGCTTGTTTGTTTGTTTCTATGTTTGTTTCCTTTTCGAATCTACAAAATATTCAAAACCCTAATCGCTTGGACTTTATATATGCCAAGCCATAAAAAGCAGGTTTCTACCACGAAGCAAGCTGGATGTTCATTTCCGCAATCTAATCTCGCTCTTGTACACCGGCAATCATTCCTATTGCTTTGCGAATGCACTGACCGTCACAAGGGATCTAGTTCAGTATATTGATCAGTCTACACCTCCGTACACAACATAATCCCCTCACTCATCTGCATCAAATTCCTCTAGATCCCCTCAATATCACAACCACCTCGACATCCATCCATCAGATACCTAACACCAGCACCCTTCGGCACCTGGCAGTCACTAGTTCCAGTGGCTGAACACTTGTACAACACCGCCACACGACCCTAACAATCTCTCCTTCCGTCATCGTACCCGCTTGCAAGGCTGAGCAACATGAACTACATCACAAGTGTACAAAATTCCACAAATCTGATAACCTGATAAGAGAGTAATGTACCTCGGCGATTTCTATCAAATGCAAATCCTCAACCCACGAAATTTTGCCACCAGCATTTACTCCGTATTCCCCAACCCGAATGATTCGAGAGCAAGAGTCAACCAAAAGCCATTAGTATTCATTAGCTTTCATACCCATCAACTGTGATCAGAATCATACCTCCAGCACGTTCCTCTCTAAGCGAACAGGAGCTCCAGGTTTCGTGGATAGAATAATCCGATTTAGCTAAAAATAAAACTCTTCATATACACCAGGGGTTGTGCTCTAAGTTGCGGTTGTCCGAAAGGCTATAATGAGCAGCCCTACGCCTTCTCTCGATTCAAAGGAGCAATGGGCTCTACACGATTTTAAAAGTCCCTCAGATATCGAGGAAGAAACAGACCCACAAGGACAAGAAAAGGCGCCATGTAGGGTATGTGCTATGTTTGAAAGACAGTATTTTCAGTATCGTAGAATATCCGTGAAGGATGCCAAACAAAAGGCCGACAGAGGTTGTGTGTGCTCTAAGATCATATTAGCAGCTTTAAAATCCCTTGATCAAGAACTGGAGATTTACATACCTCGGGAATTGTGCTTCAGGTCTAGTAACCATGGCTCAGATATATATATGGAAGTTTGGTCTACGACAACGCCTTCGGTCCCCCATTACTTCGAAATATTTACGACTAGTAAGTTTTGACCATAGCTAGACCATTTCTTGATTTGTAGTCCGTTGCCCAAACAGACACCCTCGACTAACCGAAATAGGTGAACTATGTCCTTGGCCCGCAATCAAAACTAGAGCGATTCTATTGCCAACTTCGGGCTCGGTAGAATGCATGTCACTTTTAGCAAATTGGGTAACCCAGTATGCATGTCCCACTACTCCTAAGCTTTCCTAATACTATTATCTTTCGCCCCAGCACGTATAGGCCCTCTGGCAACATCGGAATGCAGCATTATTGGGCGGTTGTGCTGAAATTAAGTTAAGTACTGATTTTGAGGGTTTCTAGGTGTACAATTAGTCATAACGAATGTTTCCAAGCCCATAAATACTTGCCAACCCGAGTCCTCGACGTTCAACACGGGGAGCATAATTCTATTAAGCTGCGGTCCAGTCTTGATCTTGATGGGAAGTTCTGTGCGCTCAGTCATTGCTGGGGCTCTTCTAGCGTATTAGAGACGCGCACGAGTAATCTCTACGAACGAGAACGAGGCATACAGTTTAGTGAACTACCCACAACTTTTCAGGACGCTGTTTTAGTTTGTCGTGCTCTGTCAATTCGATATCTATGGATTGACTCACTATGCATTATCCAGGATGATAGAAGAGATTGGGAAAGAGAGTCATCGAAAATGGCGTTGGTTTACGAGAATGCCCATCTTGTCATCGCCGCAACTACAGCCAGAGATAGCTCAGGAGGCTGCTTTTCGACCCGCCGCTCTCCTTGCCTTTTCTACCAACATACGACTTCGGCTGATATAACAATTTCGTTCTATCTACGAGAAGAGAGCAAATCACATAAGTATTTCGCTAAGCAGTGGTTCTGCACCGTGCCTAGCTTATATGATAAGCTCCTCACCCGTTCCTGGGCGTTGCAGGAACGTCTCCTGGCAACTCGGATAGTCCATTTTGTAGGAGACGATTTGGTTTGGCAATGTCGGAAACAGACATCTTGTGAATGTAATGCACTGAGGTCTCACCCAGGGGTACTCAAAATAGGCTGGAATAAAGAACTCGAGGATCGCGATTCTTACCTTGAGTCGCAACGTTTTCTATGGAACCGGATCATAAGACATTATATGACTCTAAAAATTACGAAAGTTTCCGACGAATTACCAGCCTTATCAGGACTAGCCAAAAAATTCCAGGCGGCTGGCGCTGGTGATTACCTTGCTGGGCTGTGGAGGGAAACCATTCTTGCCGATCTCCTGTGGACAGTGTGCGAAGGAAAAAGAGCAGAGAAATGGCAGGCTCCTTCTTGGTCATGGGCTAGTCTAGAGAAGGAGGGCGGTGGCCTCATCTGTCCATACGGGTTCGACTCAAGCGACAGATTGGATTGTCGGCATTTGAGACCGGGCGATCCATCTGCTACAAGCCATAAGTCAGGAGTGTTTGGATCTACCTTACTAAAGACACAATGCGAGCCAGCTGGTGAAGATAGCACAGGTAATGTTAAACAACCCGCCAGCTTGACAATTTCTACGCCTCTTATCGAGGTCATGGGACAGTTTACAGAGCCAGAACTTTCGTCATGCATTGGACTGAACATTACGATCAGTCGAAACGGACAAGTGTTGATATTTGACGTTGATTGTGAAGAGGATTTTGAGGAATATGAGGGAGAATCGTTCCCACTAGTCTGTGCTTGGATCGGGACTGAATGGCACGATAGTAAATATTTGCCACAGATAATGGTTCTGAGGAACTCTCTCGGGATATGTGGCGCCTCATCTACGCCAAACGCATTTGAGCGAGTAGGAGTCATAGATGATTGGAACGGTTGGGACCAAGAGGAGGCCGAAAGAACTGCAATCATAGCTGACTGGTTTTCGGACTCGCAGGTGACGACCATTACGATAGTATAGTTTCAAAGTATAAAAACAACATTTGAGAACTTACTCTGATTATATGGCAGTGTCTGGGGGAGGAAAGACATAGAGTCAATAGCGCGATAACACTTGAGACTAAAACTAATATCTAGAAAGACAGCTTTGGGACAGAGCCAGATTTTAAAATATTCTATAAGCCTTGAGAAATCCTCGGGCATACGGTCAAAATATACACAATAGAGCAGGGGTAATAATGTAATCAACGATAGAAGTTAGTGACGCTTGAAATATAGCATCGAAATAGAATCTTTGGAGAGTCGTGAACCAACGCCGATTTTGAACCCTACTGTACAAGGGATCGTGTGTCCCAAGTGATTCTAGCAATCGAAAAACGTATACTAAATCAGCTATGAAGCTTAGAAGCCACGAATTTGCAATACGCTCATGACCTTGAGCGAAGAAAGTATCTGTTTGTAAAGGCTTTCAGCAGCAGCACTTCTTAAGAGACAGAAGACATTGATTTGGATTGCTTCTCAAACAAGCGGACCACGTCGTAAATAGGCGGATTGTTGAGGGTCTAGCAATAGTAGGAATCCCAGCAATAGAGACTATTTATTGAGGTATGGAGATATTTCAATCCTGTTTATAGAGACTTCCTCATTGGGGACCTCCAATCATTGACCCTGCAAAGACAGATCGAACTTAGTACATGACGAAACCAGCCTTCAAGAAAAACTCATAAATCAATTTTCAACAACCAAAACACGTCAACATCTGCAATATATACAAAAAACCCCACCCTCCTTTCCATCAATCCATCCACCACCCTCAAATCACCCTATGCAAGTCTCCCCCAATCCGACCCCCAATCATCTCACCCAACCAATCTATCCATGAGTAATAGTAGTAGATCCAGGACCGATTGTCCAAACGTTACTAGGACTTGGGCTAATCGGTCCAGTAGAACCTCCACCAGGAGTAACAACGGTTCCCCCACCTGGGATGATGGAGAATTGAGGTGGAGGGTCAGCAGCAGAGGTAGGAGCATCGCGGTCCTCGACGACGCCGCCTGGGCCTGGAGTGAAGGTTCCGCCGCCGGTTGAGCCGCCTCTGTGATACATGGTTAGCTATAGTGATGGGGAAACATGTGAGGGAAGGCTTACGGAACGCATTGTCTCCAAGAGACGTGAGCTTGTTGGGTGAAAGCCACGGTGGCATCATCGTTGGAAACCTCGCCGGTGCCGCTGGCAGTGCTGGAAGTGAGAGCGATACGGTTGTTGATGTTTAAGAGACCGGTAGCTCCGCATGGAGACCAGATGGTTGCGGTCGTCTCGACTTGGTCGTGTTTGGTGTAAACATCACCGAGAAGCCAACCCGGGCCACTGATGCTAGATCTGGTGGTGCACTAATGGTGATCAGTATTTGTGTTTCTTTTAGTAAGGAGGGAGACGAACGGTTTGGGAAGCGGATTGCGAAAAGTAGTAGGTTGAAAGGAAGGTTCCTGTGACGGATGCATCGAGACGTGCGTAACCGTGGTAGGTAGCGTCTGTGACGGCGTATTGGAAACCACCTGGGTACTTCAATGAGAGATGGAGTTGGCACTGTTTCGTCTTCTCAGCTGGGGAAAGTCCTGGGGCAATAAAGGTTTCTTGAAGGTGTTAATAATGTCTTTAATATAAAGGTAGGTAATGCTGAATGCGACGTACGGAATTTGTCAAAACCAAAGGTGATGAGCTAGAATAGTCAGTGTATGAATTTAAAGTATTGTCTTAGCATTTACTCACAGTCTTGTCTGGTGACAGTGTAGTACTGACGGATCCTTGTGGGCATCCATTTCCTGAGTATCCGGAATCGACAATGGTGATCTGATCAAGCGGTGGACCAGCATCGCGACGTTCAAGTGGCGTATAGGCCGAATTCAATGGAGAGGCCACTGCCAAAGCAGGAAGAAGAAGAAGTGCTGCGGAGATCATGATGTTTGAGGTAGTGATTGTCTGTAGAAGGTGATGAAGCTGTGGGTTGATGATCCATGGTCTTTTCGAATGTGGCGATCATTATATAGACATCGCAGTTGGGTTCTTGTTGATCTCGAAGGCAACAGCATAAAGCTATTCCCATCCATCGTGACTTCTTCCATAGATTGATTGGTGTTGTTGTAACAGCTTTGAAGTTTCCAAATGAATAGAGGTAAGCATATTCAACTCTATCAATAGAAACCGGATTTGTCAAGCCAATGAAGGGTTCCCATATTATTGTTAGCTATTAAACCAATATCATTTAATATGAAGTTCCCATTGAAAGAATGTTCTTGTCGGTGAAGCCGAAATAGACCTTGGATGTTGGACTGTCCTAGTAGCGGCGAAGGTAAGGCCATTGGAAAAGGTGAAGAGAACAGACTGTTGCCTGGCGAAAGTCGGATGTTTGAAATACCATGATTCAAGGACAATCAAAACTTTGAATTAATTTCACGAGCAGTTCATTAAAAGCCCTCAGCATGCCTGGGCCTCCAATTTAGACATAAATGAAACCACCTACTGAAGCGAGATCTGGCCATGGACCCATTAGTAACAGTACATAGTGTTTGTTTGTTTAAGTCAGCACTATAATCAATGGATCGTTGCATAGGAGGCTCCACTCAGATAAATGTGAAGCAGAACCACAATTTCCCCAGGGAATTTCGGGTCCAGCCGATTACCATGAATTGTGACTGCCTAGAGGTTCGATCACCTGAGTGGATTTGATCATGGACAGACGTAAAGTAACTGCATCAATACGAGTGTTCATAACCAAATAGCCGCTGAGATTATTGTGCTGCCCAACGCGTTAAGTGAAGGAAACGTATTGGAAGTTCAATTCAAGACGAAACCGTAGATGCTGAAGCTGAAGATTGTCAACTCTTCTTGTTTGGCGCAGGTATACAATATTTAGGTTATACTTGTGATTGTCATGGCCTATCCCATCATTCATAATGCCCAATAATATCTGCTTTAGACCAAATGCTTCACTTGGAACTGCGTCTCATTGCTTGGGGCGCTTGCCCTCACATTAAGCCGACAGCAGGTAAACAAAATCTGAAAGGCGGAGTGCAAATTGCGGAGCGTATTACACTATAAAATCATGGGTTTGCGGGAGAATTGCTTGCACTTTGACCAAGTACATATAAATCAATCTGGTTAAACTTCCGCCAAGAACTTTCCGGGCCATCAGACGTATCATATATTCCATACCAGAGAGCAATATGGCAGATCTACAAGAAATGTACGAAGGACAATAAACATAGATGACTGGAAATTGATTCAAGTGAGAGAAATAACTCGCAAATTTCGAAACACTTCGGAAATGTACACAGGACATATGATAGTAATGCAGAGCGAACTGGAGGGGTTACCGAGAATGGTCCCCAACGGAGTTCATATCATGCACGGCTTCCTGGGCTTTGGATTCATTCTTCGACGGAAGGACCGAAGATAAATCTACCGATGGCTGATGCTAACCGCCCTTGTAGCTTGAAGAGAATAGAGCTTTAAAAGGACGATCCTCAAGCTCAAAACGTTGAAAAACTTGCCAAGATCTGTAATGGAAAAACAAGAAAGACAGCGACATTTCAGACATATTTGGCCTATTTGGCCTAGTTTCTGGGCCCGGGTGTGAGAAAACGTGGGTGTGCCTGACGATCAAGAACTTGGGTTGGCGGTAGTCCACGAGGCTCCAGATGGCATCGACAGGCTACTTAGCCAGCCCGAAATCGCCTCAATCTCTGGAGACGTTCCCGAAGTACTTCCATATACGGCCCCAATGACATTCTCTTCGAAGGTTGCCGGTGCGACCAGCCAGCTGATTCTAGACGAGCTATTCTTTCCAGGTTACCTCCACCACTCCACAGAAAGGCCATTTTGTGCGATCACGACCGTACATCAACCAGGCCCAAAAGACTTAGGGGATTCGTTCGACTCAACAAAAGTTTGGAGCGGTTGGCGGGTGGGTACGACGTGATGTGAAGCGTTCTCCCAAATGAGATCGCATTTAGCCTGGAAGAGCCAGTTGGAACCTCTGGCATCAAGAAGATGAGCAAATTGACCATTGTTTAGCCTTCTGACGAGGCTCACCCAACGGTGTCAGCGGGAATCAGCGGGCAAGCTGAATGTTAATCGTGGCTCTAAAGACCGTCCAAGTGATTGCTCCGAAGACAGCTTCGAAATGGTAGTCTCCTCACAAACCTCGACACAAATTCAGCTGGATGATTGGTTTATCCTAGGAAGCTCATATCGTCGATCAAGCTTGTAGTTAATTCTCCAACGACGAGAAAGGGGAGTGCCAAGAGCTCCAGCATTCGCAAATCACATCATCTCCGATTCTCGCCCAAGATGTTGCCAACTCCCAGGACGTCTGGTCCTGCGCACGCGAACATACAAATTCCGGCTCAAGGTTTCCAAGGTTGTGCCAGACTTAGTCTGCTTAACCGGTAAGCCGGGGAGAATAGAAAATCCGGTCAGCGAAAGGTACTTTCGAGGCATCAGTGAGCCTGGGTGAAAGCGACATACACGGGGTACACCGGACATGCTCGTACTGGGCAATCTGGCGAGGACACAGACTTGCCGAAGAACGTTGTCCACGGGTTGTAGGGAGATATGGGAGTCGAAGAGCGTGCTATCAGAAAGTATAGAATCAAGAAGGTGATGGTTCCTGGCGACGAGCGATGGAGGTTGATGTCGAGGAGCTCTCTTGGCCAGAACTAGTCCAAACCTGGAATGGTCTGAATATTCGGCCAAATCTTCCACGAACGACCATCCTCTCCTCCTCTATCGCGCAAAACCGACCAAACTTCGAACGCGAATCACGAACCACCAACGATTTATGTCAATGTTCCTGCAAAGCTTCCAAAATGGCATACATCCAGAATATGATGGCGAGGATCAGCAGTGACGACTTCCTCCGCTCCTGACAAAACCACGTTACCACGCAAGCTGCGATCACCAACAACCCTTTGGATCGACCCGAAATGGGACTGCCGCACTTGTTTGGACTACTACAGACGTGCTTCACATTGGGTGGGTATAGGTCGACAGTCTGATGCTTGGATAGATTCATGGTGTCGTACAAATCTTCGCGAAGCTTTCGGGAGGATTCATTGCCGCGGAGGATTTCGAATATTCTTTCGCTTCTACGCAGTAGAGATGCCCACGCTTGTTTGGAGATTACGAAAGTCCAACACTGGAGATCATAGGATGGTTTACAACAAAGCTCTCAAATCACCAATATGTGCCAGGCTAGGATACATGACCAGTAACATACGCCATATGATTGTACCCTTTCAACCAACACAGACGAAGGACCGCGAACACTCCCAACTGCAATGCAAAAGAAAGCGAGTCCGGACGCATCAGATCTCTCTGTTCCTAACAAACGGATTCGGAAAGCATCATGGTGCAATTTCCGCTGAATCGGTACACCTTGGCTATCTGTAGGGCTGATTTTCTTCTGCTGCTTATCTTGACGTACAATGTACAATAGTCGGAATGACAAGGACAAGCTAGGCAATCTCCCACAGAGATCACTATCCAGCTATCCAGCGCCGCAAATCGGTTAGTCTCGGATTGTTGGCAAGTGTGCCTCGATCGCGGTATTTCTGAATTTCTGAAGCTCCCTTCATGTCTTCAAAATTTGTTTGTTGCTTTGCTACTTGGCACTCGTCTTTCTGCCCGACAACGTGCATTTAATATCAACAATGCGTTATTGCACTGTTTGAGCAAGATTTCGAACTATGACTCGTTCTTTGGGACTTGATTCCTCAGATCTGCAATAGTTTTGCGGTACTTTAGCCTGATGTGGAAGTCCATATCATTCATCCCTGTAGGGAATCATCCACACATTGCTTGTCCTGTACAGCATGAAGCATCGTTGCGTAGGGAACACACAAACATGTAGTGTTTTTGGTGCCATTTCTGTGTACGTTTCCGTGTTCCGTGGTCGCTTTGGAAGACCAGTACGGGTTGGCGCATATTTACTATCCCGTTTGATGCCCCAGCTTCAACCTTCGCTTAAACCGAAGCTGCATCACAATCCCCTAGCAGTTTTCTAGCAACTGTACACAGATTCTACAAAAATATGTTATCTTTTATTTGTCTCGACAATTGTCAGTCGCGAGCAGTATCCTTTGCTGAATTCATTCAAATATTATCCGATGTTCTCTTCTTCTTTCTACGGTAATTCTGTATCGTGCGTCCCGAGATCGTTAATGCATGATCCAGTCTGATACATCGGTCGACCTATCAGATGAACGTGCACATGCTGGGCAACGGCACAGCTGGTCTCAATCCATCCCCTGCCACCACAAATCCGTACCTGGATTCATGTTGTTGCTGGGTCGTGTCAAAGTATGATCATCGTCACTGAAACCGACTTGCCTCGCCAATAATACCAGTCTCTTATGATTGCTAGCTTCTCTAATAAAGAAGGGCTTGGCTCCGCAATTCTGTTCCCCCATTCTCTAATCCACAATCCTTTCATCGTGGGCGCCTTCCTAATGTTGCCATTCTTCTAATGTTGTCTTTAGTGCGGACACTCCTTTTTCTTTCCTTTTTGCTGCAGTGTATAAGTGCTCAGAATTACGATTTTAACGATGCCTTCAAAAAATCTCTAGACAAGGGCACCGTCCAAATAGTAGGAGTAGGAGATACAAAAACGAGGGTATTTCCAGTAACACCACAATTTTTTCCTGTCACCATCGCGAGGAATGTTGGTGAAACGATATCATTCAGGTTCTTTGCAAATAGCACTCAAGAATTCAGTGTGACCGAAGGGACGCTTACCTCGCCATGCATACCAAAGCCGGGAGGATTCAGTTCTGGAGTCATACGGAACCCGACAGTATTTGGCCAGAGTGTAAGTAATCTCGCTGCCACCCGTCTTCGTCATCTTTGCCATAATTGGACACATCTTCCTTGCAAAAGATGCACTATTTATTCATCTCTCAGTTCAAGCGAAGAAAATCAATGCTAATTATCTGCTAGGTTGGGGAATTTTACTACTTTAACTTTACCGTTGTTACCCCAGAACCATTCTACTATTTCGCCAACACAGAAGCATGTACATTTGGAATGGCGGGTGGCATTAACACGCCTGGTACAACTTCCGCTAGCTTCCGACGTGCATCGATTGCTCTCGCCGATTCCCCACAAAATCCTTTCGTTACACCATCTTCACCCACCTCACCAACAACTACATTAAATCCTCAAGCAACAAGCTCTTCAGCATCCGACTCATCTGGTCAAAACATCACGCTCGTACTGGTAGCGACGCCTCTCGGGATAGCAGGCATTCTCTTTGGCATATTCGGCGTAATCACGTATGTTAGACGCCTTCGTCGGGCGCGGGCACTAGAAGCCATCGATCAGGAATCTGGCAAAGGCTCCAAAAAGACGCTGGAATTAGAAAACGACCCCCAAGCCTTCGAAATGGGCATGAAATCCCCCAGCATCTTCGAGCTGTGGGGCGATATCGGCATGAAACACCTGAGTGGCATAAGACCATCCAGAACGTCGGGTCCGCCGCCCAAGGTCCCGAGTAAAGACGGACCGGTGGTGCCTGGACGCGTGCAGTTGACGGACGAACCGATGAACAGGACGCGCATGTCGTTGAAGAGAGCGACGGCTGGAGCGCAGACGTCGCAGGATTTCGGGTTTAGGAGTCCCGAGCTCACTCGCCCGGCGTCGAGTAGTGCGTGGGTGCGAAATCCCGGGTTGAGGAGTCCGGCGGGGGTTCCGAAGGTTTCGTCGTTGACGGGACTTCCTTAAATTTAATTTTATGCTGTATATGGATATTTTGTATATATGATTAATGGGCTTTGATATGCCTGGTTTAAAACCATTTGAAATATATGATTAATGATGCTAGCGGGATATAGATGCCCGATGTTTGCTTGATGATAGTGCTTGATACAGTATTACTGAGCGCCTGTCATTTCTGAGAAGTGCTTATATGGAATCTCTGAGGAATCAGGTTCATGAATCTCTCTCATTCATATCCTGCTCTGTCAATTAAGGCTAGCATTCACCATGGTGGGACCATGGTAAATGTACGAAAGGTAGCAGTGCCACAGCATTGGTGAACTACAGAATTGGTAGTTCCGATTGGGTATCCGAAGTGTCGGGGATCCCCTGAGAAGCAACCGACAGATGCGATAGGCCATCATACACTAACTATTACTTATATACGCTGTACATGTCCATTATAGTAAACGGCGCCTCCCAATAGGCTCTTACATCTGTATTTACATTCTGCTAAACAGACTACATAACATAACACACACACTCAAGGAATCCAAAACTCCAAGTCCCACCATTTACTATATCCAAACTTAGTTGTACAGTTATTGACAGATTTACGCCTTTTTCCAATACTCAACATACATCACAGTACTCAACATGTTTACATAATAATCATAATAACTTCCTAGTGGGAATCATCCCGCTACTCGCTGCAGCAGAGGCAGATATCTTTCTTTTCGTAATAGGCGGTAAAACCCTGGAATTCGAAGCATTCCGACTGGCAGCCAAAGGATCATGTCGACTCGACATATCCGCCACCAAAGCAGGCACTGAAAGCGATTGAATCATATCAAACTTATGGCCAAGCAATCCACGAAGCGTAATCTCATCCGTCACCAACATACTCCGTATATGCGCCTTCGCAACCGCAAATCGTTCAGCCCATTTGTTGTGTTCACTGACATAAGTCGTGTTGGTTTTGGTGATAGTCAGTGATTCTTGTGTATTGCTTTCTCGCCTCGTGCTATGTGATAAGTCTGGCTTGCCCTGTAGCTGTCTTCCTAGATGGCCGGCGAGCTGTCGCGATACGATGAAGCGGGATTCTTTCTGATTGGGGTTGATGAGGAAGCGATTCAGGTCGTCGCATCCCCTACAGCGGTTTTTGTACGTGCAAGGAATACGTGGCCGTGTGAAATTCTTGGCTGATGGGGGTTCGGCGCGGACGAATTCGACGATGTATTTGGATAAGGTTTCTTGGAATAGAGTCTGGAGAGGTGGAGGTGCTGCTTTGCCTTGAACTATGCTATAGAGTTCCTTTAATAACGGTATGTAAAAAGACTCGAATACGTCAATGTGCGACCATTTTATATGCGAAGCTTTGACATTTGCAGTCAATTTAGTGCAAATTTCGTCGAACTCATCAAGACCGAGGTCAAGACATATGGACATGACTTGGGTGATATTGAGAATATTCTGCCTATCGATCTCTTCATTTCCCTTTAGTGACGCGGATCTGATGTAAGGGTTGTCTAGGCCCGGCTTGGTAGCTTTCAGAAGGTCCTCGACTTTGAGATTGAAATATTTGGCGAGGTCGGAAATCACATCTCGAAAGACCTTGTGTGCGATGTCCATAGCCATGACACCAGTGCTGCAGGCAGCAAATAGGCCGCAAAGAAAAGCTAACGCCATTGGAGTATATGTGATTTGGCGCTTGACAGCAGGCAGGGTACTTTTAATACTTAGCGTGATCAAAAAATATTGCGGGACTTCTCTACCTCTGGAATGTATCTTGTGGGGGTAGTCTTTGAGCGATCATGCTCAGAGTATTACCATCCCGTGCTGTTTTCATTTTCGAGTCGACCAAGGCAATGACGATCTGCGACTTAATCCATTCTTCTTGTGTAGTTATGTCCTTGCTACTACGCTTCGACTCTGAAGTGATTCCGAGCTCTATAGTTTTAATGATTTCGAAGCGATCATTAAGTGACTCGATCTTGGCGAGCCGCATAGACAACCTAGTCAAGAGATCAGTAGTGCTATATGGCCACTATAATAATATGCATAGAGTGTGCGTAGATATTTGCGGGCCAGATTTGTAACGTACTTGTCACCCAATGATAAATCATATCGTACCCAAGCTATTCCACTCTGCTCAAACATTTGCGGTGTTACCTTTTCAGGCCATATTGAGAAAGCTTCCGAGAACAACTCTTTCGAATCCAGAATTTCCAATGTAGTGCAGAGAATTTGCTCCACAATCCTCTCGGAGAAAGGAGCTTTGGATGACTGGTAGTCTTTGGGTGGTCCATAATCGTAGTCAGCTGGGATTTGATGCCAATGACTTGTCTTTAACCGCCAAGATTTCAGTTGTCGGGGAACCATTCGGCAAACGGCCTCAAGGTACTCCCGAGCAGAATCATCAGATGGATTCGTCACCAATTCGTACACAAAGCGGTCATGCCAGACTAGAAGCAATGACTTCTCCGGTTCCGGTTCCGGCTGTCCATAAAAACCATAGATGGAGCGGTTTGGTACGGTCCTCGCAGGATCAAGGAAAAACTCAACTCGATAATCTTTGGGCATGATCAGCGCCACCTTGGAGTTGAGTTAGTATTATGACGAAAATGTGAAAGTCAACCTTACCGTTCGTCGATAGAAATGCGTGGCTGAAACGCCCTCATTTCCAGTATATCCAGAGTATTCCTCGTCATCAGGGGTTATGTCCTCAAAAGGAAACTCGGTGGTAAAGTTCTTCTCACCAAATTCCAAATCACTAGCGATTTCGGTTCCGTCCAATTCTACAACTTTTTTCAAAGTTGCACTTGTATCACATTCCTCTGTGATGGGATGCATGCCATCCTCATCAGTTTCTTCATCCTCGTCACAGCCTCCTTCGACGGTCTTCTCGAAATTTGCAAGATAGAACGAGAATCCATACTCTTCACAAACTTGCTTGAGCAACGAGCCAGTTTGCATGTCCTTGCCTTTCAGGCTGTCGAATCGCAGACTTGCTTCAGTGTATTGGTGTTCAAGTTGATAAGCGACGGCTCTTCTCCAGTGAGCCTGTTGTAACCCATCTTTCCACTTTGAGAATGTGGCTCTCAACTGAAGCAAAGAACCTTCACCACCAGCAGATAGTTGTTGGGGGCCCAACGTGGTATGCACAAGGTTGTAAGTCAAGACTAGCCGATGGCCAGAAAGGACAGGCTTCACCTCATGGGTGACATCAGAGAACCTTTCGGAAAGGGATTTCAGTACATTTCCATGCTAGACACTAATTGGCTTACCATGCAGCATATGAGGTTCCGAATTCTGAATGGATGGAAGATTCGAATAATTTCGTTTCCCCCGCGTGAGTTACTCTAACCTCTCCCCCTTCATGCTTTGACGGTAAAACAATAACGAGGGTACCAAACATGCCAGGAACTTTCTCGGAACTAGATTGATGTTTAGCTTCTACCAATAATAGGCCACTAAGCGTAAAGAAGTTTGACTCACTCTTGATGGGGTTTGAAAAGTGCGCCTTCGTCATAAAGCAGCATTTTATACAGTTGAGCAGAAACACCTCTACCACAAGCGCCAATACCGAGACCAACACCTACTGCAGTTACGGTAGATCTGATAAATGACATCCAAGCCGGATTCCTCAACTCAAAGTCGTCAGGAGACAGTTCCCAAGTCTTGCGTACACTCTTGTCGATGATAGTCTGCTCTCCTTTACCAAATGGAGCCTCATGACTTGCTGCGACGATTGCATGGGCATCGCGCTCCGATAAAGGAAGTCCTACGACACCTCCATTTTGGAGATATATACCTGGATTGGGTGCGTTATCCAATGGCGAAAACACTGCAAATGATCCGTCGGTTTGTACATCTGAAAGGCAGTGGTGGATGGCACCAACCAGATCGTCCATTGCCGCACTAGCAGCGGTATCTGATACAAAATTGCCATTGGCATATGTTCCAGTCGCCATGACGTCGAAATACAGAATATTTGAAGTCGTCAAGTTGGGGAAGACGCGTCGACGCGTTTGAGATAAGAAGCTAAGACGATCTCACGTGTTGATAACACGGACATTCTCGGTGATGTCACTTTAGATATACCTAAGTGTAAACAGGCAGTAGAAGACATGATGAAGATGCGAGGTGAGAATAGCCACTTGGCCATTCGTATCCTTGGTATAAAAAAACTCTTTTTTGCTGAATTATAATGACTATCCTCTTTTAAGGCCTTCAAAAGATATTTTGAAGCTCTTAAAATGTAAAGAAGTGTCATCTGGTAGTATTTATAATATTCAAGAAAGATATTTGACGGAACAATGTACCTCTTTATTGTACGTGCAAGTATAGTTCAATAGGTGTGAATCCTTCTTTGTTAGTATCAACGAGGACACAATTGGCATCAAGAATCCCAACTGCGGAGTGTTAATAAGCGATAAACACCCCTGTCACTTTCCCCACAGCAACAGCCTTATGCACACGCGCTAGCAACGACCCTCAGCCTTTCGAGTCTCAACACCACACAACCTACAATCACCATCATGACTACGAGAATACCACCATGCAGTCTCAAATATGGTCGTCGACGATACCACTGCACATCACACATCCCTCATCCACGACCCCATATCTGATCCACGTACCCCGCGTTTCGTACCTCAACCTCCTGCTGCCCCGCCTAACGACCTTCTACGGACCTTGCTCGAGTTTCTCTTATGAAGGAATACCGTTGAAGAACTTGCCTGTGGGACTGTTGTGCGATTTGTATCAGCCGCCTCTGCCGTGGAGGGTGGTTCTGGGGGATGGCCCGTTGTTCGATATTCATGATACTTTTATAAATAGTGTTAAAGAGGTACACTTACATGCCCAGCACTTTTCGAGTACCGGACTGACCTCTGATTATTAGGCAGACTTTATGCGCTATGGGACCGCCAAAGGCATAATGTCCATGTCCAAAGAAAACTCAACAACCCTCTGGAATTCCGTGCTGGATAGTGAGTATACCCATCCCCTTTGCTCAAGCCCACTAACACAACTATCAGACGATTATACAACTTACTCCAAGATCTCCAACATTCTCTTAAACCCTTCAATACCACTGAAACACATCCCTCTGCGAATATACATACCCTCCACGCCGACTCCAGTTCTTTCTCCCACCGAATCCACATCCGCACTCGGTTCTTTCAAGATCGTACAAACCCTCATACCACCACGGACGTCCGCACGGGAAGTACAAACATTAGGATCCGCTTTGAACACCATATTGCCGGGTTTGTTTCCCAGCAGGAGAGATCCGATACTGGCGGAACCAGTGTTACATGGAGCAGCGGTACCATTCAGGGCACCACTTGAAGAATTGATGAGAGAAGCCGCCTATGCGGACGGATGGTTGCATTTGTGCGTTGTTATGGTTGATGCTTAAGTGATATATGACATGTTATGGATTCGGGATACAGAATAGCATAGCTTGGAGGGCATTTAGACGGGCATTTTAGAGAAAAGGAGAAAGGGACGTAATGACGACATGATGACGGTAAGATTGCAGGTTTTGGGATTAAAGATGTTGTACATCGAGGATTTGGTTAAGAGAAATGAACCATTTCATGTTATGCTTGGTTTACGCTATTCATCTGCGTGATCACATGACATCCCTTCAGCTCAACCAATTTTTGGTTCGATCATATGTAATATATCCTCAACGAGTCGTAATGGATTTTCCCGCGAAATCAACCCACCTTGGTCACCACACCGCCGATTTCATTACCTCATATTGCGAAAGTTATACAATCAATCACGGCCCTTACTCAGAAGAGAGAATCGATAGTCTGCTAGTATCAAGATGGACAGGAGAATTATCCTATCTCATCTTTCAAAATACATCAGCCAGCCTGGGGGCAATATACGTGCTATTAACCTCCCTCGTACGAAATTTGACTAAGATCAAGGCAAAGGAGTCTGGTCATTTATTATTTCCTGAAAAGGTCGATGGAATATACGATGCATGGTCAACTTTATTGACGAAATAGATGATACTTTATGTTAACTTGATTGAATAACCGGTAAGTTTCGAGTATTGAGTGCCACTCAAATTGTCTACCGCGAGACTACCTAGGCTCTTAGCCAGCTTAGTTGGTAGAGTCAGTTTGGAGAAGATGGAACAAAATTGGATGAACGATTGGTGAGCGATATGCTGTAACTTAGATCAAAATTACTATGGAGAAGAGATCTCTCTTTCTAAAGGATCATCAAAATGGTATAAACAAGCACTAACGTCGTCATCACACATCGCGACCCACTCCCCCTATCCCAAGCGAGAGGGGTTCCAAGAACTAATCCACAATCAAGCACCCATCTAAGCAGAAGACTCATGAACAACCTGATTCTCATGCTTTTCATCATAAGCCCCCGAGCCCAACCCACCCTGCTCCGCCTTACTAGCCCTAATATCCCTAAACGTAGTCGTCGGGACCCACGAGCGCGATTTACTAGCGACCTTGACCTCAGCATAGAGCTCATCGACCTGCTCCAACGTAAGACCCTTGGTCTCGTAGATCATGAAGTAGACGAAGGCGATACACAAGAAGCAGCATGCGAACCAGATGAAGAAGATCTTGGACTGGAGATTCGCGTTGCCGGGGCCGAAATTGACGAGGTAGGGGGTGGCGTAGGCGATGGCGAAGTTGAGGAGCCAGTTGGTGGCCGTGGTCATGGAGAGACACTTTGCGCGGACTTTGAGGGGGAAGATCTCGCCGGTGACGACCCAGGCGATGGGGCCCCAGGTGGAGGCGAAGAAGAAGATGTAGATGCAGACGAATGCGATGGCGGCGCGTTGGGCGTCGTCGTTGAGAGAGAAAGACTTTCCTGTGACTGGATCTTGACCGCTGTAGACGGTACCAAGAGATGCGACGATGAGTTGACAGACACACATTCCTATTGCTCCGGCGAGGAGGAGTGGTCGGCGGCCAAATTTATCAATGGCGTAGAGGCCTGGGAGAGTTGAGAGAACATTAACTGCTGAAGTAATCATGGAGATAACAAAGGGATTTTTGATTCCAGAATTGGTGAAATAGGCGGTACCGTAGTAAAAAATGAAGTTGATTCCGGTAAGTTGTTGTAATGCTTGAAGGCCACAGCCTGTTAAGAGCCTCTTTCCTACATTTCCCTTAAAGCAGTCGATGTAGCCTGCTTTGCCCAAAGAAAGCTCATATTCGTGGTTTGCTTGAACCTCGGCAAGCTCCTCTCGAATAGCCTCATGGTCCCCAGGAAGTCTACGAAGTTTGGAAAGAGATCGAGAAGCCTGCTCATGTTTGCCTTGTTTAATAAGGAATCGAGGAGTCTCTGGTAAAATCAACATTCCACCAATGAGAATGAGCATCCATGCAAATTGGACGGCGACTGGAATGCGATAAGAGCCAGTATTGTTTTGTTTCTTAGTTGCGTTATTGACAATGGCAGCTAGAAGAAGACCGATTGTGATGGCAAACTGGTAGGATCCAACAATGACACCTCGGATCCACTTTGGTGCGGTCTCCGATTGATACAGAGGAACTGTTTGTTGACATTAGTTGACATGTACAGCTGAACATATGATTAAGGGCTTACTCAAGGCTGAAATCAGGCCGACACCATAGCCCGCGAAGAACCTCCCTGCTGTGAACATAGGGATTGCAGTAGCGGCAGTTTGAAGAATGACCCCAAGATTGAACACAACTCCAGCAGAGAAGATCAACGACCACCGACGTCCGAGCCAGTCTGCAAGTGGGGCTGCACTGAGAGCACCGAAGAACGTTCCCGCAGAAAGGATAGACACGATTTGAGATGTCTGCGAAGCTGTGACATTCGGCCCTTGATCGTCCACGAAGCCGGTAGAGAACTCTTGTTTCCAGTACGGCATCGCCAGAATCCCACCAATCGTCCCGGTGTCATATCCAAAGAGTACTCCTCCGAAAGCAACGAAGAAGCCAATCATAATCTGTTCCCCAAATTAGCATGGTCAAGAACTCATTGACGGGGAATACACTCACGGCAGGCCATGATCGGCCGGGGACATCTTTCGGTTTCTTTAAAGCGAAACCCATTTTGTCAATCAGGCAGTAAGAGAGTGAGACAGCAAGAGTAGAAACTCAAGAAGTGTTGATCGATGAACTGCTGCGACAAAGGATAGACATGACGAGGGCTTTATAGGAACGAGTAACAGGGGCTCGACTCAAGCTTCACAGCCTGGAGATTGCACAGACTATTGCATCCTTGACAGGCGGGGGAGAGGGGGTACTCCGCTACCCCGCTAGTAGAGGGTGGTATCCCCCATGGTGGAAGTTAGCCAAATGTGGGATAGTTCGCCGAATTTATCTCAGATGTTTCAACGAAGAAAGTTGGCCGCTTGGGTCTTGCATCAGGGCGGAAGACAGGTCTAGATTTAGGTGGCTACCAATATACTGCGATGATGCCCACGACCTGAGTATTGCTGGCATGGTCCATTGTTGCCGCTAGTCGTGCGCCGGTGATGCTTGTCCGCTGCCTCGTTCTTGTAAAGTACATGGCTACAAATGGCCAACCTTATCAATTGAAGACTAAACCCAGTCTCGCAAATTGACTGAATACTTCAAAGCCAATGGCTGTTTGATGAAGGCTCCACAAGCGATACATGAACCGGCTACCCCGCAAAACTCTATTCTCAAGGGGTTAAAAAAAAACCAGAGAAGATCGTCAAAGCCAAAGATCAGAACGCTTCTTCATTCAGGTAAGAGCATGCAGGGCCACAGGCTTCGGTCCTTCTATGCATTGAGTTGAGCGGATCGTTTGTTGAAGGATTGGTCGAGCGATAAATCCAGCGAAAAGAAAGTCAAAATCCTTGCGCGAACAGGTCGGCATCCTGGGATATTACCGAGCCGATCTACGTGCAGTGGCAATCAGATACTTCATGATTTTTTGGCGTACGCCGCTGATGCACCTTGTATACACATGCTCTGCGC
This sequence comes from Glarea lozoyensis ATCC 20868, assembly GCF_000409485.1. NCBI lineage: Eukaryota > Fungi > Ascomycota > Leotiomycetes > Helotiales > Helotiaceae > Glarea > Glarea lozoyensis. The sequence continues at coordinate 1,768,737 of NW_007360989.1, read as the reverse complement.
ATCACAATGGTATGAACCGACGAGACATATACTGCCATTACTCGCGCGTACATGGGAAGAGCACCTTCTGTGACAGAAGTCGACTCTAGGTCGGGTGATACAGCAGTTTTCTCGGCCCTAAACCCTCGATCAATCGCTAATTGACGGTACTCGCAGCTGTTAACCTTGTCCTGAACCTCGTTAGCCCGCAGTGGTGCCACAAGTTACGTTCTCGCCCCAACAAAACCTTCCAAAGCACGCCAAAACCGGGGCCACCGAGCCGCAACATCATCTGATTCAAATGCAGACGTAGTATTGAGTCCAGTCCAGAACCCAGATTCTGATATTATTGCTTCCACAGTAACTAACTGTCGGGTGTCGGGAGGGAGAACGCGATAAGCGAAGCCAGACCAAGCATATCAGAGCGGCACAGCGCCATAGCCAAGCACGCGTATTGAATGCCGGTCGTAGCCCGTCATGTGTGGTGAGCGCCCGCGAACAGGGGCTCGGAACGATACCTGCTTCGAAACCTTTGAGCTGTTGATGAAAAATAAACAAGTGAGGAAACCCTTTGACATGCAACTCAACATGAGCAGCTCGAGGATACAAAGTAGAAGATGAAGACACAACAAAGTCGATGCCACGATCCCTACTTTTCTATCGATTCCTGCTGTTGGATGACCACTTGGTAGTCGAGAATTCGTCAATGTCGATAGAACCTTGGATCCAAATGCAGAAGACCACCATGATGAACCATTAAATGGCCTCAATGCGCTGCTTACAAGTGGATCTCTCCCTTCATTGATTCATCGACATGTCCAGGAGATACATCCAATCCCCAGAGACTGGGAAGAAGCTCTGTGGGGCAGACCAGAGCGGTTTAGGAAGAATGATATCGGGGCATCAAATCTTCGATATCGATCGGCCAAACCAACTTTCTCCAGACTCTCTCCTGGGGACCCCATAATCTCGCGGGAAACCTTGCTCTAAGCGTATGGCGTGTGTATTGGTTACACTGACCGCTCCCACTCTTTCGTTGCAATTACGCGCCCTGATGTGGGTGGGAACACCTCCAAATGGACAGAACGGGATATGCCAAATACGGAAAACAGATAGGGAAGTGGTTGTCTAGCAGAAAGCCTGCAGAGTCCAGCAACAGGTTTGGACGCTTCCCGGACAACAAGATTGATGAAAAGGGGCGCAAGTTCAAAATATCAAAACCTGAACGAAAAGGCGGCGTTTGGGTCGCGGAAAGTGTGGGAGGTGGGTTTTCTGACGCGTCAACCTGCTACCTTCGCACTCACGAGGTATCAAGTCTACAAACGGGAACTTGGTGGTGTATTTGGACCCAGGTAGAGTGAGAATAAAGATGTAAATGAAGAAGGATGATGTTGTCGAGGACGCGTCGTCGTCGCTTCCTCAAAAATATCCGATGATTTGACGTCACGTGCCATTTACAGCACCTTCCAACTGTTGGAATGTCTTGGCAGCAACAATTGTATAACAACATTAATCCAAGTGGTTGCCCCCAAAAAATTTGGTTTACTCTTTGCTTATCAGTTGTGGAGAGTAACACCAGATTACTCCCACCGGAAACTGCGCATGATTAGTTCCTGGTTCGATTTACATTCATTGTTTTCAAGATTTCTTTTTCTAGATTCATCATTGGAGCCTGCGTCCGAGACACTAATTGGCTTAATTAGCCTCATCGGAGCGGTTTGCAGTTAGTTTTAGTTTATGCTTTGGTGTATGGTGAGATATTCATGGAGCTTTCGAAGACATTGGCAAGTATTATGAAGACGTTTCGTGGACTGTATGATCCAGATCTGGGGTCACTTGATGTAATTCTGCCTAATTCCGCCAACAGCGAGCAGATAAAGTGAGAGTACTACATAATGCACCCTAAGACATCTGCTATGACGAGAAAGTAGTATGAATCATTGGATTTGAAGACACACCTGCTAGACATGTGTTAGTTGAGCTGTATTAGCACTTTTCTGTAGGAAGAATAGAATATTTATTCTGGTTTGGAGTCTGTCAAAAGTTTGTGAATTATCTCATGAAATGAAAGTGCTCGCGGTTAGGGTATGTGCCACCCCCCAATTATGTAATTAAGCATCTTGTGGTATTGAATGCTCTAGTAAACAGTAAACAGGAACTGGACAATCCAAAGCGACATACGACTTTACAGCTACCAAAAACATTGATTGAGCAAAATCATGTCTATCTTCTCTCTAGTCTTTTGATGTGGTCTGCTTCGATCATTCTACATAGTTGACTAGGTAGAGAAGATTATCCTTCTCGAAATGTGTTTTCAATAATGTCATCATGTAATCCAGCACCAACACTCTCTTCAAAGATGTTTAAAAGAAGTCCTATGAGGTTATTGGGGTGTCTTTATGGTTTAGCAATGCGTTCGGCACTTGGTCTGCTCAACGGCTAGCGAGCTTTGGAAATAGAATCAACATTCCTTAGGAGTCGTCAAACGCCTGATACTTCTGCTATGAATTACCAATGTGTGACATCCAGCTGGCAAGACTTGAGCGTCTTCAAAAGGATAGTAATCTCGTCGATTCCCTCATAGCTGAGATAAATTAGTACCGCTCCGAACTTCTCTGAGACGGACGACCACCTTGACAGATTCGAGAGGATCTTAGGATATGGTTCGCGTGCGTTTCTCTATGTACTTCAAAACGGTCGGTATATTTCGGATTGGAAAGTCAGCATACCCGCTTCTTCCACTGTAGACAAATCCAAAGCTAATCTGCTTCTCATATTGTTGCGGTGAGATTATACGAGCAATCGGACTTGGTCATGGTCCTCCACGCAACGATGCGACGATCTTAACTGTCAACCAACGACAAGTGCTGGCAAGGTAAGGTAGTATCGTCACCCCCTCAATTTCTTCTGGGTTAGGATGTGCTGGTAAATGCAGTGTCTCGCGAACCACCGCTCACATTTTGTCAAAATAAGCCTGAAGCAACGTCTTGTAGCTCACATTATGTCAAAGTAACCTTGAAACAGTTTCTTGTAGGCACATGTCGTGTTGGTCGAATAGCCTCATCTAGAAGTGATCTTTGCACAATATATTATTGACAACGTCATGACAGTGCCAGTATGATTGTGCACCATCTCAAAAGTGTCACCAAAAACCTATAAGAACTCCATGATTTTGCTCCTTTTGGTATTTCAAAATCCAAACTCACTAGATAAGTCAAATCAGAAGTAATTCAAATTCTCCTGGACTCACATTAGTTCCCATCAAAGCACCACACGGATATTTTAGCACCTACCAAAAGCTCAAAATTTCAACAAACAACAAAATGAAGATCTCATTCACAACCACATGCTTATTTGCTGCTGTCATCGGCAGAATCAATGCCGCAAGCATTCACACCCTTGGGTTGCAACATCATGTGGGCAGAATACCTGCTGCATTCCCTCATGCCAACTCGTCTGGCGCGATAGCAATGGTTGTGATGGTGTTGCGGAAAAATCTGGAGCATGTACAAACACCTTCGGTGGAGCCACGGATACATCCGATTCAGGCGTGGATATCTGTGATGGATCCGGTGCCTTCTTCTGTGTCACAGACGGTGGGGTTAGAGTGGTGTATGTTGCAAACAGGTCGAATGAGGTTTCGGCGGCACTCTTTCCAGCGGTGTATACTGAGTGTACTTTGAGTGGACAATGCCAGCCATGTGAGACTCAAAGTTCATGCCAGGATCCGGTCCCAATTGGAGGTGGGACCACTCACAACTGCGCTGCTTTCAATGCGTTGTTGACTGCCAGTGGCGTAAATTTGGTGCCATGCTGAGCTTTGTTCCACCAGGGCCATTCCTCGTTCGTTTACGAGGAATGGCAGGAATTGTTGCAAGGAAAAGAAGCTGTTGAAGGAAATCGTCGTTCAGCTTTGGGGTAGAAACTTTAGCATTTTAAAACCATGGTACTTTAACCACCACACTCATTTGTAATTTATTTTAAGGGAATTGTTCTTCAATCAACGAGAGCAGCAGAGTAGCAACTAGCATGTCTTTAACTTTGGAACATCAGTCAAATTCAGACCATTCCATCAATACTATTATTCGTTGTGAAACCACTATAGCTACTACAAATTGATGGTGACCTTTAAACCTTATTGTCTAAATTCATATTTCAGTATATATTTCTTGCTCACCATTAACCATGATTACTCAAGGAGTGAAATCATAATCTTGAAAAGCTTTTTATCCACACAGATTGCTCTGGTTGATTTTCACAATTTATCATATGGAATATCTTTTAGGTTCTAAAATGCTTGGTCGAATTAAAACATCTCCAAGAAATATTGTTAATCTAACATACTGAATCCAAACATATTACAAATGAGTCATACCGACACTCTCATGTTGATCCCTATGTGAAGTTGTCCAAAGTTTGTAAATTATGCCAACAAAACAAAGGGGGGGGGTCATAGCGAGGGATATATCTCTCGGCAGTGTTATTCTAGACGTCTTGTGATGTTTGTAGTGTGCCAATTCGAACAGCAACCAGACCGTCAAAAGCGAATTGCACTTTAAGACTAGTAATAGTATTTAGTAGGCTCAAATGTCTTGATTTAATATTACTTCTTTTGTTGTGATCTTCTTAGATTACTTTCATATATTTGATTGTCTAGAGTAAATTGTCCCGTTCAAAACCTAGTTTCTTGAATCCAGTTATCTATTCCAGCACTAACACTCGCTCTAATGATATGCAATGGAAATAATGAGCCTACTACTGTTTATGTCTTGAATTCCAGTTTTCAATATTACACATCTAGTCCTGTATTGAGAACAAGTGAATGAAAACCTTATAATGATTGGGTACACGTACTATGTTGGAGCCTTCGATAGACTTGATTCACGTTAGCCCTACTCTCGAGTCTTCCTTGTAACTCATATCTTCCCAGACTTATCTGTCTATACTTATCTTGCTAGAAATGTTAAACTTATCCTCAACATCAATGATTATTCTTGGAGCTTCAACAACCAAAGCTGTGACGATACGCCTCTATGATCAATTTGAGACGTGTTTCACCAAGAGTAAAAGAAGAAAATAGTAGGCAATATGTCACTAGAGATTTATCTGCTGCTGTTGGTTATATTTTAGACGTGAGTTTGCTGACTTCAACTTATAGTTTTGCATCTTTAGACGATGGAATTCAACATGTCCCCAGAGGAGGTAGAAGCCCTCAAAAAAGATGCGGCAGAGCATTGCAATTATGTCCTCGTGGATGAGAGCGAGGCCCTAGAGAAATACGTCAACGAAAAACGAATCCAGAAAGTGTATTGGACGAATTCAAACGGCATTCGATATACATGGGGGCCAGGTCAGTCATTTAATCCCCACTAGATTCTATAAACGAGAACTGAGGATGCCTGACCAATCTAAGATGTTATAAACTTTGCTACCAAATATTCGAAACCCTGGGAAAGTCACATGAATGGGAAAACGAACCGAAAGTTTCTGATACCAAACGAGAAATTTCGCCGCCAACTTCTCAAAAAGCCATACAGTAAAGGTTACGCCATGATGACTACCCACGTTAGTCACAAAACAAAAGGGGGATGGCGACTGTCACGCTCCGATCCTCACCATATACTCAACTTTCCCCCAGGTGAGTAACACTTTGAGCACCTATATGTCTGTACTTCTCTGACTCTCAGGCAATTAAGAACTACTTGAACTCATTTGCCGCTTTGCGCTTGTTCTCCCCGAAGAAGCTTTGATAACACCCCTAGTAATCACCACAAATTGGAAGAGACACTTTTCACAGCCACGATTTGAAATTTACAATAGACACGAGAAAAACGAAGACCCTCATGAAATTCTACGATTCAATCGCAAAGATGATAAAGGCAAATATATACAGCTGAGATATTTGCAGGTTCCTGCTATCGATGCCACCTTTATGAGGACATGTAAAACACTACATCAAATTGGCTCATCCATACTATATGGACAAAACAAGTTCATATTCCCTACTGAAGGACGCAAACTCGGATGGCAACCTTCAGCTGTACCATGCTGGTTTGGAGGAGATATTGGCGAACATAGACCCTCTCCAGTGCGACCACATGGAGAAACATGGTGGAAAGAAGTAAATGCTGGGATTGCACAAATACAACAACGTACACCGGTTACTTCCCTTCTCGGGTGGATATACTACGATCCTTTCCCCAGGTTCATCCATACTATTGGACCTCAAAATGCTGCTCATATAAAGAGCTTAACTTTCTCCGGCGTTGCCAGAATTCACGATTGCTCAATACTCAATTGCGGACCGCGTTGTCCCCAAGATCTCGTCCGAAGCTTGCGATTATATACTCCATTCATACAACAGTTCTTTAAGGGTTTGCAAACACTCACAATCTATCCGCTACAAGACGACAAATCCGATGAGGGAATTAGCCTAATACTTGGGCGTCCAAAATCTTTGGCAGAAGCCATGACGAGACTTCTCGAGCGCTCGATCATGCGAATTTAAACCATCCAAGTCCTTCGAGTTTTGAGATACGAGGCCGATGAAGATCTGCTCCATGAGGAATTCGACTTCCGTTGACAGCAGCTAAAGTACGGTCGCGAAATGCCTTATACCTTCGCAAACCCTGTTATCGAAGCAATCAGGACACGCGCGGTGGAACAGAAGATGAAACGTAATTTAGGACTTGTGAAGCAGGAACTGAAGCCAAATAATACTTCCCAAAGGGGTAGCGGATCATTGTAACGTTGAGAGCCAGTCGTATCTATTGACTTGAGATTGTCTACCGAGTTTATACGACATTGTAGTTGGAGATTTGGATTTTTTTCTCATGTACCACTGTACTGTACTTAGAATGTGTTGTGTTTTGTATTCTCATCGTCTACTAGTTGAGATGGTCAGGGAGATACTTTTCTTCTCAGGAAATTATTAGATTTTACTTATACTCAGAACCATAGCCTGCAATGGCGTAAGAATCACACTTAGGAATTGTTCCAAAGGACTGTCATTCTTTTGATAGTTCAATATTGATCGTCAGCCAAAAAGTTTCCAAGATCTTTCATCAGGATTCAATTCTATTAACTTGATAATTCATGGTCGATGACTGTAACACGTGTCTGGACTTATGACACGAAAACACTTCGTTCATAAATCCTGTTGTGAATTGAATTTAGTTTCTAGATAATGCATCTATTAGCTAGGTTCAAATTAAGTTGCGCACACTTTTGAATGTGATTCGTGATGTTTGGCCGTTTAAAAGAGGGAAACTCGTTAACATTAGACTATATATTCATATATTTGAAAACATAGACGTAAGTAGCTCATGCTTAATTAACTCGGCTCCATCATGCCTCTCCTGTTTTGTCAAACTTTAAAATTTTCAACGTCACGAAATTGAAACATATGGTCGTCCATCTAGGACGCTATGTGAATTGTAGACGCTTTAATGATTTGCGTTTGTCAATGCTTCATGTGAATTCAAGATCAAAATCCGCCCAACTATGCACAAGGATGACTGGTGAAGGGTGGTTGATTAATCTTGTTGACATGTTGACAATCGAGAATTCAGATTCCAACATTATTGAGTCACAGCTCATACTCAAACATGCAATCTTGTATGCTAGCGCACATGTGTTCAATCGTACTGCAATATTTAAGTTTTATGACTCTGAATCAAGTGTTGCCAGGAATTGTCCTTGAATATAACATCAAAATAAGTTCCTTGGTATTGTTTCCATATTGTCTCTCTATTGAGAAAGAAGGGAATGATTTCTCTCTTCTTTTCATCTTAAATTAGAGCTGGGAACAAGATGACCTTGACATTGATCAGCCAGTTGGTCATATCGAGAATTCACACATGTTTTGACTCCTCCACGCCACTCAAGGAATAATCCCAAAATGTGAATCCAGCTTCCATATATTTCTAGATAAGAAACATGAGTACTATAGTTCCTTCGGGAATTCACATACATATGTCACTAAAGTCTACCTAATCACACTTATCGCGGTCATATAAATTACGCCCACCTGTATCTGCAATTTACAAACACTTCACAACTACATCTCAACGTTACACTAGATCAAATAAAGATTAAAACAGGAAGGTAAGCATATTTACTTTTCCTGCATCTCAGTCACCAATCGTTTACTAATGGCCAGGCTAGTCACATTATAACAGAATTCTCGACTTCCTAGAACATGGCGTACAACTTGTCGGTTTCAGATTGGGAGTCAATCCTAGAATGCTCTCGTAACGAATACCCTGAGCTAGAGCCAAGGGCCGCCGTGGAAGAGTGGGTGAAACGTAATGGGACCCAGGGTGTGTTTTGGACAGAATCCGATGGTACTCGGTGTAAATGGGGTCCAGGTAAGATTCTCTATGATAACTTTCCCTACTCGTTGTCAATCATCTCATAATAGTCAGCTGACAGACATCAGAGGCTGTAAACCATGTAAAAAAGGATTATCTTCGAAATACGACACGCAAAATTGTCAAGTACCGAATACCAAAGGGCCCCTTCTCCTTAAAGGCGCTCAACAAACCGAACAGCAATGGATACGCACATATGACTGCGCATACTAGTGAGAAGATTGGTAGGGGATGGAGGCTCCCGGTGACTCATAGGCGCCATATTCTCAATCTTCCTTTAGGCAAGTCATCAGCAGTAAGCCCGTTTGCTGGAGGGACCTTCCCAGCTAACGAAGAAACCATATAGATATACTTGCTATTATCTTTAACTATGCTCTTGTTCTGCCGAAGCCCTACTTAATTCAACCAGAAGTTGTAACCACAAATGTTAAGTTTGGTTATACGTCTCCATCATATGAGAAATACTCACGCACTGGGTACGATGGAGGACCCTCCGAGATACTAAGAATCGATTGCAGGGACAAAAATGGTCCCTATGAACTGCTAAGAAAGCTCAAGCGACCGGAGATCGACGCCAGCTTTTTGCGAACCTGCAAAATATTCCACAAACTGGGGTCGGAAGTATTGTACGGTGGAAATAAGTTCTTCTTCTTAATGCGACAGCAATGTGGCGTCGACCCTTCAATTTTTGGAGGAGAAGTATATCGACCACCTCCATTCAAGCCAGGGCCCGACGAATGGCGGAACGAAATAAAGGAGGGACTTTCTCAAATCGACCGCCACGTTTACATCACATCACTTCGTGGATGGATCTATCACGATGACTTCCTACGATTCATTTACACGATCGGACCGCGCAATGCCGCTCTTATCAAGCATCTGGCTTTCTATGGTACTGTGAAAATCCACACCTGTCATCCTAGAAGAGAACATCACTGCGATGATGATCTCATTCGGAGCCTGCGCCTTTACACACCATTTCTGAAACGATTCTGTCAGAATATCAGTACGTTGACCATATATCCGCTTGAGGATCACCAGTTTAGAGACGAGGAGTTGCCTCCATGGAGACCTAAGACCATGGAAGACGCCGTGACCATGCTCCTCGAGCGATCAATTATAAAGATTCCGAGTCTGAAGGTTCTGAGAGTATTGAGGTTTGAGGCTGACGACGGTATTGAGTATGGAACCACCTATGACTATGACACGAGTTTCTTTCAGTTTAATCATGGTCGCGATGTTCCTTACGATTTCGCAGAACCTATAAGGAAAGTAATCGAGGAGCGTGCTATGGAACGGGAGAGACAGCGCCTTTTGGAACTTGAAAGACAGAAACGAACCAAACAGATCGCCCTTGAATCTGGCAAAAACAGTGAACCGGTGAAGTGTGGTTTCTGTGGAGAAAACCACTTGTGGGTGTACTGTCATAATTTGTGCAACCGATGTGGGAGCTTTGGCCATTTTGGACGCGACTGCTCTCAGGACACAGACGGCCTTGATGACTATCGATAGGGAACGACTTGAAATGAAATTGGAAATTTTGTATAAATGAATTTGAGCAAACTAGAATGGTCTTTTTGTAGAGATATACCCTAGATTGGAGAGCGTACTTCTCACAATGTCTTTGCTCGCTTAGAAGTAGCAACATTTCGAGCCTGCTTGCTATCTGGAAGATCGATTTAAGAAGGCAGTTTAAATATAGAGATTTCAATCGGACTTCTCGGTTGTAGTTCTGCTATCACAGAGAATGACTTGATTCGTCTGTATTCATTTCCAACGCCGCCTGACTCCATTAAATGCCCCAATAACTTTGTTGACACACTCTTACCGATATTGAACCAACCCCTTAAGACTCCCTATCAATTATGTGAACGAATAAAACCTACCATCGAACACTTGAACGATCTCCACAGCCGCACTAAGGCCCATATCTCAAAAACGACTGCGCCTCCGCATTCATAGGATCAGTCTGCACCATCACAGCATGCTTTTCCATATCGCTTTGCATCCCCGAAGTCCTCCCAAGCCCATTATCCAGTCTGAAACTAGCACCATGGACCGTGATAACCGGCCCAGTATTCGTATCTTGCAATTTGATGTCCGGCACCTTCTTGATATACCCCGGATCGCGCTTATCCTCGCCCTCCAACGGACCAAGCACATTCGCAAGCAGCGAGTTCGACCAATGCGAAGTTGCGAGAGATCGTAAAGCAATTTGACTGATTATGGCAAATAGTATCGAGATGAGGACGAGAAACATCTGAAGGTACGACATTGCCGGACGGAGGACGCTGACTATGAGGGTGACAAGTGAGGGGTCGATACTAGCGATGAATCCGCGAGCGATGAGGAGGTTGTCCATTGCATCGGAGTGATTAGCTGACCATTGAATTGCATTTTCGTCTAGGGCCACAGAGCTGAGGTTAGAGCGCCCGTCACCAAGGCCGTAGACGACGAGAACCGCAGAAGTGTCGACTGTGCCGAAGAGACGCATTGGTTGGTTCCTGGTTGAAACTGCGCAATCCGTACTTTCTATCACACCCCCATAAGCGAGGTTCATGAACGTAGTGTCGCAAGGTGCGAAGGCCGTAGGAGCTTTGGCTATGGTCTCGGATCTTATCAAAGTGATATTGGTCACTGCAATTCGAAGTAATGAGTATATCGGATTACCAAGGTTATCCTCAGGAACCAGCAGCTGCCACATTACTTGGGTAGTGGTCGTATTTGATCCGTCAATCACACCGAATTGGTGACTTTTCCCCAGGTCTTGTACCTTCATGAGAGACTTTTTAAGTCGCGTAAGCAAAGGCTGGGGAGTGGCTCGTTCTGTCGCATTATTACTCCATGTTCGTATTAGAAAGTCTTCCACCTCATTTTCTGCAAAGGGGACGCCAGGTATGGTCAAGAGCGTGTATCGTGCCGAAGTTTCAATAAAAGTGTGCCTCCGTGTCCCTTTGGTTATGGTGAACATCTGCTTCATCATAACTGTACCACCACCTTGGCCAAAAGATGCCCAAATGTTTCTCTTTCGGTCTGGTTTGATGTATTTGGAGTCTAGTTTATCATCAGACGCAGTGTCCCAGTGGACCTCTGGTTGTCCCATGGTCGCCGTGAGAAGATCGTTCACATAGGTATTGTTGAATGTACAATTCCAATACTGAGCAGAGCTCACCGTAGCGTTGATAACGGAAGGCGAACAATCGGGACCAGTCGAATTGCCGTTACTGTCAGTACTGGGGATTAACATGACATATTGATCCGTTGTCACAGACAGACCATCCTCATCTAGCCATATTCGTCCGCCGATACCATCGAAGACTGGAGGTATATATTCTGCCCGCCCTCGGTTTACATCGGGAGTCAGCGAGAAGTTGACCCCAGGCTTATAGAGGTTTGCGCCAATGACAGTGGGTAACTCCTGTTCGAGTGTCGACATCTTGTTTGGTCGAATATCTAAGTACGATATATATCCGGGATATTCGAGCAGCGAGCCATTGCGGTTCGAGGCAGGTATCCGCTGGCTTCGCATAACATATCCAGGCGCATCCAGACCCCACAACAACGTACCGTACAAACTGGCGGCAACATAGGTCAAGGTAAAGCAGAACACAATGAGAGTTCCCCTCGAAAATCCTTTGGAGATGACGAAATACAGCTTTTGGATAGGATCTTCCATGAACATCAGGTATGAGGCAAAATGATTCCCCCTTGAAGCGAACAAGCTGAACGTTTTGAAAACACTAAGTGCGAGCAAGAATTGCGACGCTCCAAAGATAAGGGCTTTGATAGCATTATGATAGACGGAAAAGCTAGAATCAATAAATGGAGACGACGTTGAAAGCATTTTGACGAGATACCGCAAAACGGGTCACAGACTTCATGAACGACTTTGCAAAAAGTGCCGGCAAGAGACACAGCGAAAAATCGACTTATAATCACCCAGCGCTGAGTGGAGACAGCAACAGCTTTGTCAACTTCTCAATTCCGCACATCGTATTCCATCAAGCCAATGGTGTCTTGCTTTTTTCTTTTGTATGGCTGGCAATCACCGGTGGCGTTCTCAGACAGCCCGAAATATATCTTGGCAGAAGTATTGACATGCAGCCCTGCCAAATCTTTCAGCTGAAAATGGACGACAGAAATGCGAGCAAATGAGCGAGGATCGGACTGGATAAAATCATGGACCGTAATGCCGAGAAGCGCCTTGTTTCGAATTCGTCACCCCGCAGAGCCGCACCATTTCTCACCGTGCGTGATACTTGAATTATGATTATGCTATTGCCACAAGGCAATAACCCTCACGTTATGATGCGCCGACTGTCTTTGACTCCAATTATGTGGGGAAGATAGCCAAAGTCAAAAGGACATAAGGTGGAAGGTAGACGGACAATTGACTACATCTTTCTCAGCAAAGCAGGCCCACTGGATCGGAAGCAGTGATGGTAGCACATAAATCATCTCCATTCAACCCGAGTCTCGGGTTCTGAAGAGGCTGAATACTCATGAAAGCATCTCGGCTACTTCAGAGCTGACCCCTCTCGTAAGGTCGAATAGAATAGTTTAAATGTCTGTAAACGTCCTCAGAGATAGAAAACAAACCGATTGATCTTGCAAGAGTAACATCATGAGGCATATTTTGAAATGCTCCAGTGCAGCTGTTTTTGCGCTCAGGCTGGTGTTGTTGAGTGCACAAATGTTGAGCGACGAACTCGAACCCCCTTACGTGCTCCGCATTGTCGCCTCGGATGAATCTATCGACGGATCATTGGTTCTGACGGATAACAGTGATGGCATAGGATTGTACATTGATGGCGATTCGAAAGTATATGGCTCTTCGCCGTGGATCTTTTCCACCACTGGCCTTCTCAACGAGACTCAGCTCATGAATGCCACTACACAACTCATCATACTCGGTATTCGTGGCCATATGTGGGATATCGATCCGCTGACGATGCAAATGTATGCTGTTGACAAAGCACATGCGCAGACAGGATATTTGGGTACGCCTTGGCCCTCAGCATACAACGCTGCGAAATGGAAGTTTGATGTTCAAAGAGACGACGATGGAAGATGGATAATGGGCAGCGGGATTGGGCACGGAGAGTGGATGGCAGATCCGGATCAGTATCACCAGAAAAATGATACATGGTCCATACTTTGGTGGAACAGTAAGCTGATCATTCTCAAAGCCAGGCAAGACTTAAAGAGCTGATATAGAACGCCAGGCACCACTTCTGGGCCAACAACCGAGAACTTGCCCGTTGCTATTGAAATTGTATCCTTATCTGACCTAGGCAAAGTCTAGAAATTGACGTAAATCAGGAGTTTATTCGCTGTTGCTCAAGTATAGCACAGCGACGGAGAAGTTAGTCTAATATAGCAACTTTGTCAGAAATGATTGTAGCGAGCTGTATGCGTTTGCAATATACTTCTCTATTTGGCTAATAACCATGAGTTGATAAGCTCACAATTTGTTGATTAAACCTCGATTGCTTTCAGAGAATGAAATGCGTAGTTTTCTAGTACTGTCATCGGCTCAAGGTTGTGCATTGGTTGACGCGTCGCCAGCCGTTGTTTCCGCCTGGGCCGTGTTATTTCCATAGACAGCAACTCCAGTCTCCTCGTTCGAGGGAACGTTCGGCATGCCGGCAGTAGCCCGATTCCCTTCAGCTACCGATGTTCTTGAGGATGAAGAGATTGCTTGTTGTGGCGTAGAAGATCGCGAAACGATGCTAGGAGAGGTAGACGCAACCGGAGCCGGAAGTAATTGGCGGTATGGGGTGGGAGTCCTGCTGCTTTCATTTGAGAACCCTTCTGATTGCTTTCCAACCGTAGCTACCGATGACCTAGTTCTCCTCGGAGCTGACTGCGCCAGTTTTTGTCGTTTCTTGACAGGCTGTCCCAACTCCTTAGAATCATCTCCTGCAGTCTCGACATCCAGAAGGGGAATACGTCGTTCTTCCTCATCTAATTCTGCTACCTCTTTTCTGGCGTTTTCCTTCGCCTGCTCATCATCTCCTTCGAGAATAGATTGTAACTTGACCCTTTGTTCTTTCCTCTGCCGCAAAACCTCTTTCTTCCATTCAAGGTTTGTGTATCTCTTCTCTACATGAACCGTGACAAGATCTGTCTCTCCTCTCTTTTCCTTGGCTTTTATCAAGTCCTCCAGGAACTTTGCCTGTTGAATCCGACCCTGAGATGCTCGTGGGCCAACGTCAATCGCAAGATCCTCCCTCCTGAGGGATCGAGTCTTCGAACCGTTTCGTCCGGCAGGGTTAGCCTGCGTTTTGGGTTCTGCTGTTATCGGTGTCGAGTCCAATCGTACAGAACTTGTGCCGAGGACATTTACTCCGCCAGGAAGAATTTGTATCCTGCTGACATTATCCTTTGGGATGTTTTTCATGAAGAAGATTTCTGTGCCGATATTTTCCGCCCATCGACAGGAGTATAACTGCCCACAGTAAGATACGAGAGGATTTTCGCTATGGAATTCCACAATCTGAATTTCCGATGCCAGATTCTCTGGTGGGTCTACTTCATCTGGATCAGCGGTCGGCTGGAAGTCTGGATCCTCCTCTGCTTGTGGGTATGCGCTTGCTGCATCCGCTTGTTCTGATTTATTGCGCCGTCTCCCTGACGATTTTGTGAGTTCTGGAATGGTAAGATCGAGAGTCACATAGTAGCTCTGGTAACAACAGATTAGTCTGAGTGGACGTAAACACAGTCAATTAGCGAGCTAACCTCAGTTTCAGTGGCAGAATATTCATACTCCCACTCTTGACTATCCTCGTCGTCCTCGAGACGAGGAAGCATCGTCAATGTGTGTGGATTGGGAGCTGGTGGTGGTGTGGGTTCGACACTCGTAGGGATTGAGGACTCTGTATGTGCCATCATGGATGCGGATTGGGATGGAAATGATTATCTTCAAGCTCCCTGAAAGACATCGAATCGTGATTGCTTTTTTTCAGGATTCTGTCGGGATATTGTGAATGTGGTTAATTGGGACAAAATCTGATTGTGGTGAAGCTCGGTATCATTTAGTAAATGTTTAGCCTCAGGCATCATTATCTCCAACCACATACCAAGAAAAGTTGAACGAATATCACCTTGGTAGACCGACATAAAGTGTATAAAACGTTGTTAGAATTCAATCTAACTATAGAAGTATCCAGTAAAGACGGTGTGCGAGTATTCAAAATCGAAAATTGAAAAAAGAAACCCTGATTCCCACATATCCTTCGACCCTGTCCGTTCTCAACCCTGGTTGTAGGTAACCATGCCCACCGCGTTCACTTTACTAGCACTCCCCCCGCGTGAGGAATTACCTGATATTTTGGCCCAACAAGTGGTGGGATGTTAACTTGACTCCAAGGCCCTGCGCTTTTAAGAGACTTCACGGTATCTCTCGTGATGGAGCAGCCCCCAAGAAAATGTGGCCAAGCCAAATTCAGCAAGGCTTTGAGCGCGTCAGTACAAGACTATCAGAACTGATGAATTGAGAAGAGAAGCTCACATTGATAGGTAGTCATTAGCGCACCCTCCTTGGTCTTGACGTGCTCGTAGATGATCCAAATACCACCTTCCCTCATATATTGATACAACTCACTAATCACGTACTCTGGCGTCGGAATTGAACAGAGGCACAGAACAGTGACCACAGAGTCTACAGACCCTTTTTGCACCCACCCTTCGCCCAAATCTTCGATGCCGACAGGGATAATGACATATTTGTCTTGCAGCCCTGCCTGCACGATCTTTTCCCTCAGACGAGGGTGGTGGTCGACGTTTGGCTCCACACCATAAATCTTTGTGACATTCTCCTTGTTGAATAAAGACAGCCATTCTCCTGATCCGGGACCGATGTCAAGCACAATACCGCGTGCTTGATCGATCAGGGGGGCGACGACGGTGCTGTTGTTTTGGCGAATAAGGGGACCATAAACTCCCCAGAATCGTGCGAACCACTGGTGTCATAATGTTAGAAAACTGGAAGCAATACACGACTACAATCGAACGAAACGCTTGAAGTGCGAAGGGGTTATCAAATGAATGAAGGATACTGACAGCATCTTTGAATGCGGACGGCGAGCACAATGTTCCGAATTGTCCGCTCGAGATCAAGGAAACAATGGTGCGTGGTATATATGTACCTGCAACCATCATAAAATAAATGGGGAAGAGAAGACGAACGGAAACATCCTTGATCGTATCAGACATGTTTGAAAATCTGACCCGGGGTAGAAACTGCAGCGTAATAGTGTAAACTAGGAAAAGAACATCAAGAAGTGCAGGAGAGTGGTGAAGAATATTTATATTGCTCGGAGCACGCTAGATTTGCGCTAACCTGTAACGTAGACAGGCGGCACAACGTCCTTCCACGTTTGCCTCGCTTAAGCCAATATCAATCGAGGATAGCAACGAGCGTGATCCGCCGAGACCAACGTCCCTCAATTGGTCCAGGATCTGTCTGACAAATTGTATTGTCCAAGGGCAAAATCATCGAGAAAGGATGATAGAGCATTCCCGTGGCATCGATATCGGGAACGCTGGTGTATGAAGAAATTTTCGAGAAGTTCTATCTGAACAAGTGAACTGCATCAAAGATCTGTGGGACTTGTTAGGCGATATCATAAGGTTAACATTTCGGACTTACGAAGTTAGGTGACAAGTACATATCGCCGCTGGACCCCGAGGCCACACTGATCGTGATCGTGTTGGACCCTGTCACTAGTCCACCCTTCGCGACTGGGTAATCATATATATTGCCATAGCCTCGATACGCACCTCGAGTAACACCTCGAGAGTCAATCGAAGTAGGCGCTGCAGGTACAGTGCCAGCCTTGCCATTGACAACGACAGAAGGTCTACCACCAGCGAAGCTAAGAGTCGTGCCAATTCTTAACGTAGCTGCATCGGATGCCTGGGCGGCGGTCAAAGTAAATTTGATAGTGACAGGGTCGTTGACGCCCTTAAAAGCTGCCATGGGAAAGTCCGTGAGCGCGGACGATCCAACTGTGTAAGTAAGAGGACCCCAAGGAGCCATACGTGAGTCAGACGGATGCATGCGAAGTTGATTGGCTGCATTGCGGAAACCAGTTGGCTGTCCATCCCAATCTCCGATTTGAAAGAGTGTTGATGCGGGAGTAGTCCACGTAGAGGCGATGTTTTTGGTGGCTGTTGCGCCAGCTGTTACCACAACGCCCGTTACTGTTGCAACTTTCAGTTCATCTTGATAGAGCACCATGGTGTACGTCCCAGGCTTCATTGCTGGTGATGCGAAGTTGCTTGTCGACGAGTCGGCGTAAGTCCAGTACTGTGCTGCACTGTTGAACCAGTGTACGACGATCGGGTAAGTGGCCCCAGCGATTCCGCTTGCTTTTCCACTTACGTACCCTCGACCAGAAGTAGGAACATACCCCGATACACTCATTCCAGCCCAGAAAGAAGTATCGAGATTAGCAGAAGGTGTTCCTGATCGCGAGAAGACACAGGCATAAGGGCCGTTGAGTCCTGTTCTCCAAGCTTCTGTCTTGACATGGCCTGAATTCATATACCAGTACAGTCCCGTGTATCCTCCCGTAGGATTGGCATCGATGTCTCGCATGAATGGACCTCCAGAACTGCTTTCATAAGCTGTACCTGGAATTACCATACAAGCTTTCATAGTGCTTCCGGAGACGCAATGTACTTTATCATCGATAAACCGTTGACTGGAGTAAAATTTGCTTCGTGTTTGACCTCCAACAACGAAAACATCAGAGCCTTCCACAGTCGACGTGCTACCTCCAATAGCTGAAGCTTGATTCACATCGTCATTGGGTAGAAGGGCAGCGTTTAATCTTCCGATCCAGCGGAGCTCACCAATAGATGGTTCTATAATGAATGTCAGGCTCAAATTGGCATAGAAAAATCACGCTGGAAGGATCAAGCTTACCTGCTGTGATATATGTAGCCATATGCATTGTACTGTCTCCATCGCGAATAACGTAGTAATGTGTCAAAGTTGATGTTACACAAGTAATTTTCACATACTGCGTCCCGCCATCTACTTGATGTTAGCTATCAATTTTCAAAAAAAGCAATTGGAGAGCTGAGCGTGTATTGCTAGTCTTTCTGTCTATTTCAAACCCTTCCACTCCTAAACTTACAGGTAATGCTTGTCGCACTGACGGTTGCTGTCCCCAGACCTGACGAAATATGAGAAGCCTGGCTTTGATACTGGGCCTCGCTGCCAAGATATTTTATAGAAGTTACATCGCAGCTACTTCTCTTAACTGTGAATGTGAATGGGTTGGCGGATTCCGCGTCCACAGTATAAGCTGCATCTGTTGTTGTTAATTTGACGGCTTCAGTACCTAAGGCGAAAAGGCCGAACAGAAAGGCTGACAAAAACATCATTTCAAGGAAGAGAACACAGAAACTGTAACAAAAGACAGGGCAAAATCAAATCGCCTACCTGTGAGCTTCAGGAATGAGCCCGGAATATATAGGTGCCGGAAGATATATCAGCGAAACAGAATATGTTCTCGACGCGCACCTATGAAAGATAAAACAAGACACCATATGAGGGCTTGTTGAAAATCTCCGGAAATTTTCAAGGACAACATGCAGAAAGAACAGTTCCCCCGCACGACTTATTCTATCGCCGGCTGTAAATGAGTTTACCCTTGAGTAAACAGGCGAAAAAGGTCGATGAGGAACAAAGTCCGGGGAAAGCGGGGAGCGTAAGGACCCTGAAAGCTTGTCCGGTTTCAGCCAAGTTCTTGAACATCATGTTCAGCGTGAGGATAAATCTCCTTGAATTGATACTTGGGTGAACGAGATGAGCCTCGGTCTCGCGCAGGGATAGACCGAAATCACCATAGACGATGCTACCGACACCGAGAGATTTTGCAGAACATCAATCACTACCGAGAGTTAGTCCCTGTTTCAACACTTTTAGAGGTGGAATTACTTCTCGGCATGCCCTGCTAATTTGGTCGCGTGAACTACTTGCTCGTTACGACAGAATAAAGTTGGTGCTATCCCACACCGGCCCCAGAGATCCTCCTTCAATGCTAGTGAGCTAGTAAGGAGATCATCGCATGGAAGGAAGTATTCTGGGGAGGATTGGATATGGTTGATAATCATTGCTGCGAACTTGATTTGCGGAGGGATGGAAAGAGGAGGTTGAAGGTGTCTTTTGGCCTGAGGCATCAAACTAGAACTTGCTTCATAAGAGCAGACTTATGACCGAATTAGGCAAGTGGTTGAATCGACGTGGAGATTGAGGGTAAGCTGATATGTAATGCCTGGAAAGATTGGAAGTAAAAAAGATCTTTTAATTTCACTCACGACCAAGGGAGAACAGAAAAACAGTTCATTTCCGATTTGCACTTGGCTTTTGATTGGGCATTTCGTTATGCCCCTTTTGAATTTTCTGGACACCATGCTAGACGAATATTTACATGTTCAGAAAAGTACTTCGCGTAATATACACCGAAACTTTCACCGGGATGACTCTTTTGTGTCGGTCGGCCACCCTCATTCTCCTTCCTACTTCGTCCTATGAGAGATAGCTAGGCGTAACTGCACTCCGTAGTCAACATTCTTTCCTGTTGATCAAACAGAATAATTCATGTCTCCCTAGACTTCCTTTCAATTTTCGCTTCGAATTCCAGCGGTAGACCAAGATTTTGACTTGGCGTTCAATTGCTCAATGTGACATTGTGAACTTCGCTGTGCTATTCCCAACGATTGGTGGGATCAGAATAACAAGCGACTCCTCGACAGATGCGAGGGTCCTGTCGCTATGTATCGATAGTCTCGAATCTCATTTAAGATATTCCCGCCTCAGTTTGCCATGCTAGGATAATTACACCACTAATGAATACCACTCCGTGACACTTATCATCCAGGTTTCAACCCTCCAGCATAATAACGTCGTCAAGTCTTTGGTGATTCTCTGGCTTTCGTCTCACAAGCGGCTGATGAGGTGTTGGGGTAGCTTTAATTGTAGGCATCGTGGTAGAGGTGTGTTGAATAACGTGACGTGTAATTGGAGGAGGCAGAATCTTTTGCTGATGTTCTCTGCCGAAGAGTTTTATTTTTCTTGCAGAAGCCTGTCCGATGAGAAGCAGAAGCACCATGTTCATAATTGCTGTGGAAATATGCATTTCGAATTTCCTGGGACGTTGAGCCTGTAGGCTATGGTGGTGGAAAATTGGTTTTCGAGAGTAAGGAAAACATTTGACATTTGGAACATGCGACTTGGTATAAACTATCAATAAATGGGCTGGCAACAATCTCATGAAGGAAGTCGCGCATTTCAAGAAATGTGCATGACCGCGTCCTCCGCTAACATATTTTTACGACATTGCTGCGATGAGGATCTGGTCACGTCGCGCGTCACCACAAGAAGTTGACCGCGATTCGACAAATACAGTTTGCATGACACTGTTCCTTTTAGGAATCGATTGCGGAAGTCTTGGTACAACAGTAGGATTCGTGAGCGGGTATCTCATTGTGGTAGCTGAGCTGGCATCGTGAGAGGCGGGGCTCAATCGAAACAACAACATCTTGGACGGATTGATTTGACGAGAAGACTAGAGCCCCATCACAGATGGCGGCATGCAGCTTTGAACCGACAAATCGATCGTCTCCAACATCTCGGTACTTAGAATGTTCGAGTGTTTTGCATCAAACCGTGCCGTAACCTTGTGGCGGAGTATTGTCTATCTGCGTAAGCCTTCGCTCCAATCTTAGATTCTACAAGCCACACCCGCAAGATCATGGCATGGATCAAACCCCTACTCTATATTTCGTTGTTGGAGTTGTCAGACGAAGGCAACTAAACCGCCCTATATAATCGGAGTATGACGCTGACGAAATGGTGCGTCCCTAACAATTTTGTTCCTTGCGAATCGCGACACGTGATTATGTTACCGGTGGCTCCCTCAAGTCAATCTCAAAAAATTCACAACAACATTGTCGGTGCATGGCAAGCTATGGGTATAAGTGTCCATATCTGCATGTACGACCGCGGAAAACACCATCGGTGCACTGCAATCATGTTCCGTCCTCAGTCTTGGATATTATTGATAAGCCTGAACTATGTCTGATAGGAAGATAATTACATTCTGGCTTTTGGCATTTTCCGATCTTCAAGCGCCTCCAAATCCTTTTTCTTATGAAAATGTGGTGCTGCCTCATGAAGCCACTCTGGTTTTATTGGCAGACAACTTCTCATGTATTCCTTGGTTGTCTGAACCAGTTCGTAGTAGATGACCATCTTAACAGGAGGATTATTGTCCATCACGACAGACGATGGATGAATATAGACAGTCGTATTGTTTTTCACAGTGCGATAGCTGTCCCCTCCTCTTTGAAGTCTTGCTGCATTCGGAAAGAAGCCAGCGGTAATAGCTTTTTGGATTGGCACGAGATCGGCCTGGCCAACAGTGGAAAGAGTGACCTCAACGCGCTCGCAAAGCTTCGCTAGCTGATCACGAACATCTCGAGCCCGAGTCAGAGAACGCTGTTGCAAAAAGTTCTCTTTTGCCCAGACAAAGCTAAAGTCGCTATCCACCCACTGATTCCAGATGTTGAGCAAAGTGAGATGATCACCGCCTTCTTTCACAGTAAATCGGGCACGAGCACTATCAGCATGTATCTTTTTATCCTTTGGTCTGAAGAACAGTGCCGCTGATTCGCTCAGCATAGAGACAATAGACAGAACCTCCTCGACACACCCAAGTTTGTCTGCTGCAAGGATTGCCTTAGCAAGCATCGGATCGGTAGGAAACTCTGCCATTTGTCGTCCTAGTTTGGTCAGTTCGCCCTGGTGATTCAAAGCCTGGAGCGCAAACAATTGATTCAATGCACCGATTAATGTTTCGGTAGGAGGCGGGTTCATAAACTCGAATTCCAGTAAATCGTTAATTCCTAGTGACTTCAGAAGCAGCACAACACCATTGAGATTGGTCCGCTGGATTTCTGGTGTGGTATTGTCCTCCATCTCATTCATGAAGGCCCATTTGGTATAGAGCCGGAAGCATTTCCCTGGACCAACACGACCAGCGCGACCACTTCTCTGATTGGCAGAAGCCCGAGAGCAAGGTACTGCAACCAACTTTGACATACCCGTAGCTGGGTTGTAGTTGTTTTCTTTTACAAAACCCGGATCAATAACATAAACAATACCATCAATTGTCAAACTAGTCTCGGCGATGTTGGTCGCCAGAACGACCTTTCGTGCTCCGTTAGGTGTCGGTTCAAAGATCTTGCTTTGTAATTCAGATGGAAGGTTGGCGTAAATGGGACAAATGACCAACTCTGGTACGCGACTACCGAGTTTCCGCGATATTTCAGTGATGTTTTGCTCAGCTGCTTCAATTTCGTCTTGTCCCGTCAAGAACACCAAGATGTCACCTTTCCCTTGTGATGTGTGGATCTGAAAGACAGTAGTGATTGCAGCAGCTAGATAATTTGCTTCGGGTTGTGGTGTATAATGAATGTCTACCGGATATCTCCGGCCAGGAATGTTGAAAATTGGTGCGTCATCAAAGTAGGTCGCAAAGCCTTTCGCATCCATGGTAGCAGAAGAGATCAATAATTTCATCTCGGGTCTCTCGCGGGCAAGATCTTTCACGAGAGCCAGTAAAATATCAGTGTGGACTGTCCTTTCGTGAGCCTCATCAATCATCAGAGCAGAGTAGCCGCCTAAATCGGGCTCTGTCATGAATTCTCTTAATAACATGCCATCTGTCATATATTTAAGAACAGTCTTATCACTGGTAGAGTCTTCGAACCGAATCGAATAGCCAACCTCGTTGCCTACTTTCACACCCATCTCATCGGCAACACGCGCAGCAACGGACATCGCAGCAACCCTACGAGGTTGTGTACAACCAACTTTTAGTCCGCCTTTTGTGTAGCCTGCCTCGTGCAGATATTGAGGTAACTGAGTCGTTTTTCCACTACCAGTTTCCCCAACGATGACTAGGACCTGATATTCAGCTAAGGCGGCCAGAAACTGTTCTCTGTAGGCGTAGATTGGGAGACTTTTGCGGGTTTCCTCCATTGAAAGAGCTTTCTTCTCTGCCGCTTTCAGCTGTTCTGCTAGGAAGGCCTCTTCTTTGCTGATACCCTTGCCCACACCAGCTTGTGTCGAGTCCATAACCCATTTGATCCCCTGCTCTTCGTCCAGCACATAGTCGTATTCTCCTTGGTCTAGCCTTTCGTTGCTCTGGATCTGCGCCTTGGCTTTAGATGCCTGCTCCCTCTCCCACTCCTCATGTTCTGTTACGAACTTCTCTTGGCCGTATTCGTCCTTGTCGACATATCTTTTGTACATTGCCTCTTCCTTCTTTTTCCTATCAATCTTCCCTTTCTCCGTAATATAATCATCTGGCATAGCATATCCATCTAGGTGGTCGTCGATTCGCAATCGTTCTTCGGCAATTCGCAAAACCTCCCTGTTTTTAGCAAATTCTGCCTTCTCCTTCTCGGATAACCTTGCACCACTGCGCAGCTCCTCGGTCTCCTCCGCAACCTGCTTTCTTAATAGCGCCAGCCGTTCTGCTTCCCGCTTCTTCAAGTATTCCTGCCGTGACCTCTCTCGCAGATCGGGAAGCGCAGCACTTCTCGCAGCAGCATCTTCGGCAAGGGCCCGTCGCTGGGCCAAGATGTTCCCCTCCTTGGTCGACGACCTATCCTCCACGAGTTTCTTCGTCCTGTCTTTATCTTTTGAGTGCAGTCTCTTCGCGAAGGCATCTTTCTCCTCTTGATCTTTCCTTCGCTCCCTTTCCGTGTCCGAGATATCTTCCTCTTCATCCGTGTGGCTCGTTTTGATGCGCTTAGAGGCCGACTCTACAAATTCTGGCTCTTCCTCCTCGGAAACATATTCCTCGTCGCCCCATCGATCTTCGAAGTTTGCGTCAGTCGCTTCTCGTTTTCGAATCGTCTTTGATCGATGCTCCGATTCCCTGCGGGGTGAGCGTTCCCGGCTGCGCTCGCTGCGTTTATCGTGCCTCGACGAAGAATGCTTGTCCCTATGCCGACGCCGTTCCTTCTTCTCGACTACTTTGGCTGGCCCAACCTCGTCATCTTCCATGGGTAGGAGGGCATACTTTTTCGCGGCACCCATTGCGAATGCTCAGTCTAACGAGGACGAAAACCAGTAATGATTATTATATAGAAGAAAGACGCGTTTGTCACTCAAAACCCTAACATTGAAAGCGGCTTCAGCGGATCATTTTCCGGAATGTAGATGCAGAGAGTTCGGATTCATGTTCAGGTAGCTAAGCTAGCTTGGTGTCTGAGGAGAGACATTCACGCTGCACTCGTGGTCTCTTTGCTCAGGCGGAATAATTCCATCCCTGCAATCTAGCTAGATTATCAGAACAGCGTGGTATCTTTAGAAGCCACTTAAGACATAACAACCTCTACACAGAGCAAGCTCACTTTTTCATTGTCGTAGATTTTATTGCGCAGTCATTCATTTAGTGCATATGCTCGATCACCATTGAACGACAGGTCTTCCTTAGACTTTTCTTTTACTAGCGCATCGAGCGCATTTCCAGCGCAATTATGAGACTCCCTTCTGCAGGCTTCCTACTGCTGTGCATGTTGCAATTGGCTTCGTGTGCAGAGGATTTTTATAAGGTAATGCTCCACTCTTGGAATAGATCCGTTCACGTCAATCGATGTATTAACGGGCAACAGCTCCTGGGCATAGATAAGTCGGCTTCAGAGAGGGATATCAAAAGCGCATACCGGAAACTTAGCAAGAAATATCATCCTGACAAGAATCCGTACGTTAAATCTTGGTATGATGTGACACAAAGTACTAATAGATATTTAGTGGGAATGCAACAGCTAAGCAAAAGTTCGTTGAAGTTGCCGAAGCCTACGAAGCGCTTTCTGATCCCCAATCGCGAAAGGTGTACGACCAGTATGGACACGAAGGTCTGAAGCAGCGTCAGCAAGGTGGCGGGGGTGGAGGGGGCCACGATCCTTTTGATGTCTTTTCTCGATTCTTTGGTGGGGGTGGACATTTTGGCCATCAACATGGACAGCGACGTGGACCGGACATGGAAGTCCGGGTTGGGGTTCCGCTACGTGATATTTATAATGGACACACGACGGAGTTCCAGCTTGAGAAGCAACAGATCTGTGAAGAGTGCGAGGGAAGCGGAAGTGCTGATGGCAAGGTTGACACCTGCGCCAGTTGTGGTGGGCACGGTGTTAAGATTCAAAAGCACATGCTTGCTCCAGGCATATTTCAACAGGTTCAAGTGAATTGTGACGTTTGTGGTGGACAGGGCAAGACTATAAAGCATAAATGTCCTGTCTGCGCGGGTTCTAGGGTCGTCAGAAAGGTCAACACCTTTACCTTGGTCATTGATAGAGGAGCGCCGAAAGGACAGAGAATCAAGTACGAAAACGACGCAGACGAGAGTCCAGATTATGTTGCTGGAGACCTGCATGTTACCTTGTCAGAGAAGGAACCAAGCTTGGACGAGGACAACGAGCTGAGAGTTGACGGGACCTTCTTCCGACGCAAAGGGGACGATCTTTACTGGCATGAAATTCTGTCACTGAGAGAAGCATGGATGGGAGGCTGGACACGAAATCTTACGCATATGGACGGTCATATTGTCGCTCTCAATCGCCCTCGCGGGTCGGTTGTGCAGCCAGGACATGTCGAGCGGGTCAAAGGGGAAGGTATGCCCAAGTGGCACGAAGATGGCGACAGCGAATATCATACAACAGAGTTTGGCGACTTATTAGTAGAGTATACTATAGTATTACCAGATGAAATGGAAAAGGGAATGGAGAAAGACTTTTGGGCACTATGGGAGAAGTGGAGAAAGAAGAATGGCGTTGATTTACAGAAAGATAGCGGGCGGCCGGAAGGCCCCGTAAAGCAACCAGCCAAGGACGAGTTATAGGTAATGATTTTGGAAATTAGGTTGGGGCGTATAGAATTCAATTATAGTAGAACGTTTCCTCCTTGCCGTCTTGTTCTTATTTATGTGCTAATCTGCCATTAGTCCTACCGTTCGCTATGCTTAAGCTGTATACATCTTGTTACTTGTAATCGTCGGTTTGAATCACACCGATTCCGATCTTTGGATGCACCTTGAAAATATGCTAAGTGTCATCAAAGAAACAATCAGGATTATAATTCAGTTGTTTTATTAACCATTCTGACCCCTCGATATACCTAAAAATTATCGCAGTCTTTCTCCGGAGGCATGGTCTAATACGACTATCTCATCGCATGATCGCAATCCCGGCATCTCACCTCAAGGACATTATGAAAGTTGTCATTTTGGAAGGGGAATCAATTAAGTGTATTGCACTAGATCAGCAACAACGGAACCTTAATTGGACATTGCCCATACACCCTCAATAATTAATCATTCCTCAAAAAGGCTTTCACGGCGTCACCCCAAACTCCAGCTCGCTTATAGGTGTGAAACGCAGGTACACTTCCTCCTGCCAATCCCTCAATAGCATTTGCCAAATCATCGCCCGATCCCTCGTCTCGTAGTTGCTGAATAGGATACAGATAAGTCTCGAAGGAGAAGACAATTGCTTTGCTGGTGGGTAAACGATGAAGAAGTTGACGTTCGCATCGGAGACTTGTCTAGAGAGTTGAGTTGTCAGTAAGACTGTAGGACTCGTTGACAGATAGACACTGACCCGGGATATGTCCACATCTTCGGGTTCTGCTTCTTCGCCTTCATACAGATGTGTTCCGCCGGGCTTGAAAAGCTCGTCTGTTGTTGTGATTGTCCACTGAGAGGTCATTTAGCTTCTTGTCAGCTTTCTCTGAAAGAAAACGTACATTGGCTCTCTTCACAACCTTGCCCACTTCCAGCCTGTCAAAGAATCGATCCATGCTAAGTGCTAACTTCTCTTTATAATTCGGCACCGGACCGTGAATTTCTCGGAGTGTCATCCCGCACTTTTTGCTGGTATCGAATCCACTTGGGAAGCATACTACAAAACCTTCGAGTATATATCCTTCGCCGTCTTCTGAGGGAAGCATGAAAAGAAAATCGTGGTCAATATGACTTCCCATGATTTTCAAAGCCTCAAGTGAAGACGTTGGCGGAGTTCGAGGAATATGTTCTTTGTTGACCAAATTCTCAACGCTTGTAGGGTGAAGGACAAACATTTTTGGATAGCGAGTGGGAAGGTACGTCCCAAATATCCAGACGTAGAATTCATTGACGGCTGCTGAAATTCTGTCAGTTGCACCAAGTGCAATGCTTGGATTCTCTTGCATGATTTTTCTCCGGAGATTGATTCGGTCGAGATAAGTCGAGTCCATTTCAACGAGTTCCGAGATCGTGGTTGATTCTATGGCTAGATCTAGACTTAGTAAGACTTTCCTCGGTAAGAAGTGCTACTTACACATTGTCAGGTGGTATTTGGGTTTGAAGGTTCGTAGTTGGAGAGGCTTTGTCTCCTGCCATTTGAAGTTATTTCGAGGAACGATGGTAGCCGTTTGTACATCAGCAACGAACTTCTTCTTATCTACGACACTGTTGACGTCCCGACTGATGGTTGCGGACTTCGATCTCCATCTTATCGTAGCTACTACAATAAGAAGACAAGCAAGCAGCACATATCCCCACCAGTCAACAGCCATCTTCTTGAAATCGACGGAAGCTTGTAAGGCCATATTGATTACCTTTCAATGTGAAAGTATTCTCCTCCCAGCCTCGAAGATAGTGGGAAACGATCCTCTTAGGAATATTGAATTACAATGAGTCAAAATCATGAAATATAAAATGCATTGTCATCGCAATGACCCACTCACTGGATAGCCTACCGAAGACACTGGTCAATGGTGATAGGTTTCTTACGACTACTTATTTAGGTGTAGTATTCCCGCCACAAGCGTTATGTAGTCTGCATGCCAATGTTAATCCAGGAGTGGGGTTCGGGAACGATCCCACTCTTAAGTCCACGGAGTAAACAGTAACAACGACTAAGATTATTTGCAATCGAAGATAATAAATAGACTTCTGGGCTGTGGAAAGTGGTAAAGATTGGAGCTACGATGCTGGATGGATGCGACGCTGGTGAATGACTTCTTCGGGCTCGTTGCTTTTATAGCTCGCTTATTTGAGCATAAATATTTTTTCATCACTTTATACGAAATATAATTGCCATGAAGAAGACGATTTTTCCGATTCGAAGGACATTCTTTGGAGATACAAGCTTTCTTCGAGTTCCGCAGTTTCTGAGAGTTTTATCTAAATTGCACGAAGCTGCAAATCATGCACCTGCACGTGAGCAGGTAATGTGAGACGAACAGAACAGAATTTAATAGGCGAGCCGGAAGAGAGGAAAGTACTATAAAGTGTTGTATCATTCTCTCAATACAGTTTGAGATGTCAGGAAGTAGACTAGAAATTCAGCTAATCCAAAAATGATACCTTTTTTTTTAGGTCTCTTGCTTGCTTTTAGACCACACTCGTTTCTCCACTTCTCACACAGAATATAATCAAATACTGACTATTTAGCCCCTCTCGCATTCTTTTTGACATTCAATGCATCTGAGCGACCCAAATTCAATTCCTAAAGTTGTACCAGCGCTGCTCGTCTGGATTAGTGTTACTGTGAGGATACTTCCGACGATACACTACATAGAAAACCTTTCATCAGTGATTAGCATCTCGCTCGAAAGCTCGCAAATATTTCTGATATAACTTACAAGGATGATGCTGCCAAAGAGTGATAGCCCAAGAAGGAGGCAAAAGCCGAGGTTGACTTTTAAGATCAAACAGGTACTGTCAATAGCACTCCTCGTCTCTATGCAGTCCGGAGTGTCAATAAACTAGGAAGCATAAGCTACGGATCTAAAAGTATTGAGGGCTTCAATCGCTTACGTTGAGCAAAAATACACAATGGATCATCCACATGGTCGTCCACAGAATATCGGCTAGTGCTTCCATGTAAACTTGTGCCTTTAAGTAA
Organism: Glarea lozoyensis ATCC 20868; assembly: GCF_000409485.1. Taxonomy (NCBI): domain Eukaryota; kingdom Fungi; phylum Ascomycota; class Leotiomycetes; order Helotiales; family Helotiaceae; genus Glarea; species Glarea lozoyensis. Next base: position 1,739,407 of record NW_007360989.1, on the reverse strand, counting down.
GCTCGTGATGGTGGAATGAGGAAGCCGAGGACTACAACGAGGGTGACGCATGCAGACCCTACAACGCATTAGCCAAGTAAAATGGTACGCTGTATTGATGAACATACATTCGATAGTAATGAGGAAGCGAGGAGTTGCTGTTTCAGTCTCCGGAATACGGGCGATACAAGCCCCAGTCAGTCCGATAATGGTAATGCAGACAGAAGCCTGCGAACATGTCAACACTTGAAGTTTTGGAACTCGGAGCTGGATGGAACATACCTGGACAACGCGCATTACAACCAGAACGAAACATGAAGACACTTTGTTGTACCACATGTTGCAAATCTCGAAACCTGGACTCAAGAAATGATTTAATAAAGAATCACTTGCGAGACACACGGGAAGATAATTCTTATTTATGGTCCCCAGAATATACTGGTTCCCACCGCTGTGCGAGACCTCCTTGCAGGACCGAATCCGATGTCTCATTATGACAGACATTTTTTCAACAAATGGGTAAGACAGCTGTGATTTTTTTTTTACATGCCCTTTTGGGGAGATTTTGCAGAGCTTTAACTTGATTTGATGCAAAGCTCCTAGCTAGTAAAATCTCCTTTGGTCGATTTTTAAACTGGTACGAAAGGTACAGAAAGAGTGTAGCTTTTCAAATCAAGACCAGTAACTTCAAAGCACAATTCAGGTCAATTTACTATATCATATATCTCGAAACGTTTGAATTAACTTAACTTCAACATGCTAATACGATAGAAAATGTGCGAAAGGCACGAAATATACCAGGAGACATTACTTAAATGCAACCATTGTCAATCCATTTTCGGCCCGAATCGGAGATTGACCGGCATTACGTAGGCGTAGTCGTTGGAAACCCAATGATAAACATCCTCAACTTTTCGACCTTCCATCAGATTGGAGTCTCAATTTCAAGTTGGATATTCTGGTCTGAACACAATCTCCTGCGTGATTTAGGATCAGAAGACCACATCACCAAGTCATCGACACCTTGTTTGCCCTGTTTTCGAACATTGAACACCTCTACAGCACGACAGAAATTGAGCACAAATATAGTCAGCTGCTTCAAATTGTTGTTGAAGAACAAACCAACAGTAATTGCTATGTCGGAAGTCAACCAGGAAGCGACCAAACGCAATGTTCTACAAGGCCATCTTGATCGTCTATTGGAGTCACGAGAACTGCCAAAAACAATTTGTCCATCAGAAGTCGCGCGAGCCTTGAATAGACAGGAGCTTGCAAGCAGCGGATTTTCCTCCTGGCGAGAATCCATGTCGGATATAAGAATACTGGTATCAGAAATGAGAAGTCGAGGTGAAGTGGAAGTTTTACAGAAAGGTTCTGTCCTTGAAGGTGATCTGGGCGATGGCCTTGAGAATGTCACTGGGCCTATAAGAGTCAGAAAGACAAGCTGAGCTGTTGTCGAACCACTTGGAAGAGTCTTCCTGAGAATCATTCTTAAAAGCCCACATCAACATAGAGCTCGACCGGATTCATATTGGTCGACTTTCCACTTGAGTTTGTCGACTATGACGCTGGCGAAAGGTTCGCTTCCCTGATTTCTGTGGAATACGCAAACTTTCTCTAGCAGCCTGAGTTTCTGTACTTAAGTCTTGAATGATATTGGTTAAGTCATCGACGGTATTATTGAGGCAGTTCGAATCGGAATGGTCATGATCAATTAGTAAGTCCTACTCGTATCTGATTGATTTACCAAATTTGACCAATTAATAAGTAGCGAAACAGCAAGCCTTGCATCGCAAACAAGAATGTTGATTTCCATTCTTTCAATGCTGACTGATTGCTTTCAAAAACCAGCTTGTTGCTCGTCCTACTTGCTAGTTACCTGAAATCAGTCAACGCCACCATTGCATGACTATTTTCATACCAAATGAGTAGATTGCCGTCAATGCTAGTGTTGCTTCAGTCATTCAGTTGCTATAAAAGCTCTAATTGGTAACAGAAAATTGTATATATTCAATGCAGAATTTCATACTGAGGGCAAAATCTTAGTCTCTTTTCAACTTTAGTGTTTCCGGTCCTCTTCATCGCCTATCTCTGTCAATTTGTTACCGTCTTTATTATCTAAACCCCATTGACTTCTTGTTTCATCCAGGCGCCCCTGCAGCCCATAGGACGAGCTGTCATGGTCGTAAATCAACCGACTGATAGGGATCCAAAAATCTTCTGCTCTGAAGCAGACATCGTACTCAGATTTAATAAACCCAAGCAGATATCAGGCAACATTCACCTCGACCTTAGTGAAAAACACGACATAGTCACCTTTGACCCAGACAAGTTTGACTCAGTAGACAAATCGGTAGGAACTGTTACATTTCTTTGGGCATGTGACCCACGAGACGCTCGGAAGGAAGATTATTCTTCTCGTAATCGGACCTATTCTAATGAACAATCTGGCATTTAAGTTCCACTCCGCCTCTTCTACTACTGAAACATTCTAATAATCTTCTAGCATAGGTGAATCCGAATCTACCGCCGTGATAAATCCGGATCTTTGGGATAGGAGTACACTTCTACAATACATTGAGACACGAATAGATAGATTACGTCTTGAAAATCCCGACAAAAAGAAAGTACGACAAGATGACATCACATACATTACTTCGTCAAAGCTGCTCGCGCAGAACTCTTCTTACTTTGAGAAGATGTTTAATTCCACATGCTTGAGAGCATAACGTTAAGGGAAAGTGGCACGGTCGAGATTCCATTACTTTATGACGATCCTCTGGTTTTCGATAAGATACTGAGCATCATGCACGGCAGGAACGTCTCTTTGAGGCCAGAAGAAAGTCATGTTGAGTTCCTCGCTTCTTTCGCAGTCGCTGTGGACAAGTATGGGTTTTTTGACTGCACGCGTGAGCTTGCCACAAATTGGGCCAGATCTGTAAAGGCGCAACAGTACGTCGACGAACAAACATGCCTTGGCATACTTCGGCATAAGGCTGAACTAGGCGATTTGCAAAAGGGACCGCAATGTCTTTATTGGCTTCGCATCGCTTATGTGTTCAAAATACCCGACATGTTCAAAGACGCTGCCACTGATTTTTACGGATCGATCAGTATCAAGGAACTAGAAGAGCTCAAAGACGTATATGGAATTCCAATTATCGGGCTTCTCCCAATTCCATATCCATTTCTTGGTATATTCTGCTGTCTACTTTTAAGTGCTGCTTTGCTAAATTCAATAGAGTCGTCTTTGGTTTCTCAACAACAGAAGGTTAATTCCGCCATGGTTGTCTTACGAGACTTCGTCGCAGGTCTTGACTCCGTCTTCCGTGATGATCTAACCAAAAAGAAAGACAGAGATCTTATCAGGGAAAAGCTTGAAGAAAATTTGAACCCATTCAATCTTTGGCCGATTCCTGACCCTCAACACCTCGAGGCAAAGATATTAATATCTGACCTGAGTATGGTGCTGAGACATCTTTGGTCCTCTCCATACGAGTGGGATCGTCCTTATCCTCAGTGGTACTTCTCTATGGCCAAAGGAATCCTGGCGCCGTTGGAAAAAAAAATTTGGTCTGAAGTACCGGTGTTCAACATTGAAGATTACCCTTCTCGTCTCGGACTTCGAGCCCATCATCGACCTTGAAAGAATACCGTTGTACGATCAAAGTCACTTGATCTACATCCCATCATTATAGTAGACTCAGTGTTACTTCGCTTGGGGAGACAAGTAACAAATCGCAAAACATACTATGTCCCTCTAAGCGCCTGATGTCGTACATCACTGGTGCGTCGAATGACAACTTTCAGCAGCCTTTGGCTTTTAGATAAATTACTTAGTTTTGCATCAGTAAATGATTATATATTCCTCAATCGCTCCATCAGCTCTTCAAGTTTGCTTAGATTCTAATTTCATGTCTCTTGCCACCCAACCTTGTTTGTGTAATTAAAGTTAACTCCTCGGAGGAATATGCATTTCCCACAAGCTTTTACACAAGTTTTTTTACTCTACATGTAAATATGTGATAATTGACTGATACTCATCCACATCACATTCAACATTCAATCCAGCGCTACCTCTTCCAAAGAGCCAGCGAAAACATATGATACAAACAACCCGTTCAATCACCCAACCAAGCAATCTACTCGCACCCCAACACAACTCGGTCACACTTCTTTCATGTAGCTTACATCTTGGCACATCTACAAATGCAGAGAATATGCACAAACTCGGACATTTTCAGCCTTACCAAGTTCTGTCCCCAGAACACCCACATACGAAAACCACAATACGAGGTAACACACAGCTAGGCTTTTCATATAACGAATGAACGTACCTAGCTATACGAGAAAACAAGTTACTGCAACAATTCCAAGCCAATCTCCAAATCTCATGATCCTCGTATCCCAACACCACCTGACCATACGCATTCTGGTGTTATACAACCCCACAAGCGAATATTTTTCAGCTCATGCAGCACATGCGTTATCCTGCACGATGCCGGGGGAACGTGGGTCCGTATCGTGCTATAAGACTGCATCTTCACACTTTTACAAATTTAACATCGAGAAAAAAGCAAACAAAAAATGAAGCTCCTCCATCTCCTCGCATTCCCCCTGACGGTCCTCACCGCCGTAACACCCCGCGCAGAACCCTTCACCGAGTACCTGCCCCTAACATTCTTTTTTCATGGCGGTCCGAATATCTATACGCTTGATATGAGGGCGGATGGGAATAGTTATAATACGAGTATATCTCCGCTCTCCCTTCCTAATCCCCTTCACTCTTCATTCATTCAAATTTCTTTCCCTCATCTATATTCCAGATCTAATACCCTTTTATAGATAATGCACTCTCCGTAAATCAAATCGACACATCCACCTTCGACGCCTGGACTTACTGTAATTTCTACACCACGGGGTATAACGCCGTGTCAGGCACCCGACTCGGTGCTACGGTGCAGATTGGGCCGCCACAGCCTATTATTGCGGTTTCGTGTCGTCCGACGCCTGCGCCGCCTGGGACGTGTTTGCCTGTTTATGGTGAGTTAATTTTATTTTTGAAGCTGTGGTTGAGGGAGTGGAGTATGTTTCTGGGGGTATGAAGCTGATTCGTGCTATAGCGTCTTGTCAGTGGTGTGGTGGTGGGGTGGGTGGATGTTATTATTTGAATTGCTGTAGTGGGTATTGTGCTGCGAATAAGTGTCGACCGACTAGTTAGGACGATTCTAGATGTGAGGTTGGCGGTATGTTTTGTGTGCGTAATAAAGAAGTTAGTTGATTACGAGATGTTGTTCCAATCAGGATGGCCAGTCTATCTGGTAGTAATGTTAGTACTGTTCGAACTCACTATATCCCTCAACTGGCAACCCAACCTCCTCTCTCCTCAACCACCTCTGCAACCTCGCAATTCTATCCAACATCACATCCACAATCTCCCACCCATTATCCCCACAGGCCGCAAGATGGAAACTCGCTGTTTTAAGCATACTTTAAAGTAATCTTCCTTGTGGAGCGTATCTTGCAGCTTCAATCGTAGCCAACACAATCCAGATGAAAATACCAGGGATATGACGCCATTCAGTTAACGTTACTTTCCACATGGTTCCAAACAATAGTCTCATTTTTGGACCTTGGCAGGCTTGAGATAGTGAAACACGCGCTGAAATCGCTTTGAGGTATGTCAGTACTGCGTAGCGGATGGAGCTCTAGATATTATCGTTTTTGGTTGCTTGACTTCTGAATATCAAGATTGATTCAGGTAGTGAAGACATTCGAGAAAGTGACCAGTCGGATGCGGCGCGTAGCTTTGCATAACTTTGAGCATACGTTGGCGAACGGCTGTCTGGGAGGTCAAGAATTGAGGACATGATACAACGAATGTCGTCCAGTATTTGCGCTGTTTCTCTGGATATAAGCAGCTCACCGACACAATCCTTAAATTGCTGAGACGAGCTGAGAAGTGGCGAATCTAGAGTGATTGGAATTGAAGCCAGTTCAGTAACTTGATGTACAAATTTTGGACTGCAGTTGTTTGAGCTCGAGATATTGTAATCACATCTAAAATGGTCAGCCACCCACGCTGAAAATTGTGATCTTACGCAGTCATTGGTACTCACAAAATAATCATTTGCCGCAGAAAATGATGCAGCGACCCATCAATAACCACTTCGCAACCTGACCAACTCTAGCAATCCTCTGATATGACCTTGAACGTTCTCCTCGGTACCGAAATACCACTCATTCGTCGTCAGATAAACCACTGCTCCGAGGACTTCATCCAGTGTACTAGTATTATGGTTCCTCAGCATGACGTTCAAATTGTTAATGGTCTTGACTTTCTTTGATATGACAACAGGCGATTGACTTGGTGGTATTTTTTGAAGTTCTGCTTGATAGTAGCTTGTGTTGAAAAGAGCAACTTGAGCTATTATAGGAACTTTCATATCCCATGGTAGCCAGTGATCGTTGTAATAATTTGGGTGAGGTTTTCCGTCGATTGAGGAAACGTGTTTGGCAATGATTTTGATGACTGCGTTTGGTCAGTCTACACATAAGTATTGAGTGACCTACATAAGAATTAACAGCACTACTTACAACCGTGGAATAGTTGTGCATTCTGCCAGTTCGCTGCGATAGGTAAGAAATGCAACGGATCTACCATGTTAGTACCGAGACGTCCCGGCTTTCCACAAATTGCTAATTGGCTACTTCGAGTCTCTTTCTGTGTTTTGTAGCCCTCAAGCAATGGTTTCCTGTCATGTCGATTGTTGGTAGTACTTGAACATAGACTTGGTGTGACAGTGCTTCCAGTTCCAGTACTTGTTACCATATCCATGAGAAGATCTTGATAGGAAAACGGTGATATAATCGGCGCCACATCATCGACTAGATCTGCAGTCTTCAAAACACCAACCGACTTTACGCAGGAATTGACGCTCTGTGGGAAGTCATCACGAACAGACTCCTTCTCGAAAACCAGCTGTGAGGCCACGACGTCTGGAGTGCTCTTATCAACTGCTCTCGTATCAATTCCTCCTTGATCTTTGAAAACACTGTTCCGTGCACTCGACACGTCTGGTTCTAGAACTTATGTAAGTTATCTCTGCTGTTTATACGAATGAACTCACTTTTCCGATAAACACATTCAGGAGCCGGATACCTCCTCGAACAATGCCTACACGGCTGCTGGTGGTCACACTAAATTGCATTAGCCACGATTTCCACACATTCTGCACACGAAAAATGCATTCGAAGAGACATCTCGCGAACGAGCCTTACCTTTCTTTCCTCTTATGACATTCCGTACACGACGTACTCAATTTCAACCTTCCCTCCACAAACTTCTTACTCTTTTTCCTCGACGCACATGGTTCCTGCATCTTCTCGGACATGAAAAACAGCATGGACTGTCGTTCCAAAAAGACAAACATGACTTATCAACTGCTCAAGGGCGGGCACGGCTGAAAAATCGTAAAACGAACCAATGACTTTGTTGGAGGCTTGCCGAAGGGCATAGTGAGACTTATGTGCGTTTTGGTGGTTTCTGAGTGGACAGACTCAAGCCATGCCCAGAAATTTGTGGTGAGATTGGAGAGCTGAGAAGTTGTTACCAGCTGAGTTGGGGCCTGGACCTGGCACGTGACGTTCCATGAGTACTATTACGGAGAATATTAATTGACTTTTCTTGATATTCGTGGTCTATACTAATATTGTATACAAAGCTCTATAGAGTAGACCAACATAGTCTCGCTATTCTCTTAACTCGCTTCTTTTCTCTCTGACTTTGTTTAGTGATATCGACGAAGATTTATTTTAAATTCATATTAATCCGAGTGAAGATTGTACACCAAATTTCCAAATCGAGGACCACATAAGGCGTCGATAAAACAAGCTGACCTGAAGACATCCAAACATGAAGTAAAAAGATGTCTGCACTCAGCATTTCAACCTTCGTTTCTGGTTGTGAGATATTAACGAAGGAAAAGAGACGGAATGTATTATCAGCATTTTTGAGTTTGAATTGGGAGATAATTGGACCCTTATTCCGTGGGGAAGATGGGAGTTGCTGTGGTTCTGAAATTGAAGGATTTATCGGGAGCTTAACGCAAGGAATAGTACATAAGTGAGCAACATCAACCGCTAAGTTGTGGAAGATATGAGAGGATGTCTAGTAACAAAAGAATGGTAAAGATGAACGTAAGTGAAGAAATAACTCGGAGGTGTTGTATGAGGTTAGATTGGTAGTGCCTCTTAGCCAAGTAACGGTTTGAGACGAGCATATCTCTCAAGAAAGGAGTGAGGCGGATGTGAGGCTTCACCTGATGTTGATCTTAATGAGCTTCCGCATGTACTTGCAAACTGGGCAATTTTCGAGCGGGTAAGCAGATATCAGACCAGGAAAATAGCGCTCTTGAGATCTGATAATTTGATCAGGACCTTTCTCTCCGGCAATCACTCCTAACATTCCTGCTTTCAAGCTATGGTCTTGCGGAAGAAAGCCATGTGGCGCACCTCTTAGATATAGGTACTCCCTTAGCGAGGCTTTCGAGGAGATTGATGCGATGGGGTTCGTCGAAGATACTTGATCCTAGTCTACAGATTTTCCTTAAACGCAACTCTTAGTACATCACATTTTGAAAAGAGCTGTTTACTTACCATAATTGCCACACAACGGACTGTCGCCACGCAAATTGAGTGCGCATGAAGACGTTCGTCGGATAGCACAGAGGTCCGAATATTTTCAAGGTTATCTAAAAAGAGAAAAGTGGATTTCGAGATCTCCCGTGCGACACTGTCAATTATCGATGGAGATCTCGATATCTATAAATAATCCTGGAGAGCACAGCCACAGGAACGACGGAAATGAAACATTCCCCTGAATGCCGAACGTCATTTCTTGGAGGGGTAATGATTTCGTATCCAATTAGACAGGCTTTTGGAGAGCTTTTGAAGCTCTTTCCATGAAATTCAATTGTTCTTTGGGTGGTGCCAAGGGAGAGAGAGAATCAAGACTTGGTAACGCGTCTTGGTATGAATTCATGGCGGATAAAAAGACAACAAACGAAAAGAGGGGAAGTGGGCGTACAATCATGCTGTTGGTAGCCGTGTGCTTCTGCAGGACAGTCAAGTACGTGTTTGATGTAGTTGTAAATCGGAGATCTTTTGTTGATATTGACTCGGCTGCTGTAGTTATCGTGTTTGCTTCAAGGCGTAAACAAGTGGTGTTCTGCAGCAGCTTCCAACGACTTACCGAGTGACCTCACGCCCGCACCCCCCTTTCGACCTTCCACTCGCCTCGTCGGGCTGCGTTCAGGCTTCTAACCGCCTTCCGCATCCCCCATTAACCTTGTCGTCCTCCACAACTTCATCTGACGTGCACACCACACCCACATGTTTTCGGACATCGCATCATAGCAAACTTTCTAGGAAAAGCACCGAGATAGATTGCAATTTACTCTCGTATACGGCAGCGATTCTTGCCTCGGATTCACTCGCTGACGCGCCTTATACTCCACTATTCACTTCCCCTTCCATGCTGGCGCGCAAACACAGTCATCCAGCATCGGTCAGCTAGCTGTTAGCAGCATACCAAAACGGCGCGGCTTAAGTTTCTAGCTGCCTCAGCGTCTCAAAAGAGATCGCAGTCGCGGGGCAGCACTCTTAACCCTTTACCTGAAAATACCGTCCAGGAAACCTTCAACACCTACAACACCATGGAAACCTCCAAGAGCGGCGTCATGAGGCGCAAAGATACCACGAAAGGCCCGCCACTTCGCATACTGTCGCTAGGTGAGTACAAGGCTGTCGATTTGCATTCTAAGGGTTGGGCTAATATGGCGCAGACGGAGGCGGCGTGCGTGGTTACTCCATATTCATCATTATTCAGGAGCTTATGCACAGAGTTTATGTCGAGACAGAAGGAAAGGCGCCAAAGCGAAACCAAATACCGAAGCCATGCGACCACTTCGACCTCATTATCGGAACTGGCACAGGAGGTCTCATTGCGTTGATGTTGGGAAGGCTGCGCCTGGACCTGGAGACCTGCAAAGAGGTATATGTGCGCATGACGAGGAAGGTGTTTGAGACAGACAAGACGATCGCCGGAATACCGTACCGTTCCACCTTATTCAAGGCGTCGAAATTGGAAGAGGCGATCAAGGAGTGTGTGAGAGAACATACAATATTTGAGTACGAAGGAAATGATGGAAAAGAAGCAGAGGATGCGAGAAAGAGTCCATATAACCCCGCCAACGCCCCTCAGCGACATGTTAGCAATGCGAGCGTTGCAAGTTTCAGCGCAAAAGGGCCCTCGAGTTACCCAAATCGACCGATGATGGCGATGCGCTGGGGGAACCCGAATGCTCTACTTTATGACAATAGAGAGAATAGAACCAAGACGTAAGTATGTATCCATCATTGGCAATACTCGACTAACATTGGAAGCGCTGTTACTGCTATGTACAAAGGCTCCGCCAAGGGCAGTCCTGCTGCAGTACTCCGGTCTTACGATTCACGGAAAGAACCTTCCCCAGAGTTTGATTGTAAAATTTGGGAAGCCGGCCGTGCAACCTCAGCAACGGGATTGGCGTTCAAACCAATCCAGATTGGCCAATCGGTGTTCATTGATGAGGGCGCAGGACATTTCAATCCCACACCGGTTGCACTGGATGAAGCCTGTGTGAACGAGTGGCCTGGTCGAGACGTCGGCTTAGTTGTTAGCATTGGAACCGGCAAGCGACCATCCGGTAGCGATCAAAATTCACATCTCTGGTATGAAGGATTTTTAGGAGATTTTGCGGAAGCTCGTCGAAGGTTGATTGCCAAAATCGAAGGATGCGAGGAAACACATCAATATATGGTTCGAGAAGGACTCGGCAAGCGGGGCGTGAATGTCGAAAATTACTATCGCCTTAATGTCGAGATTGGTGTAGGAGAATTTGGCATGAATGAGTGGAATCGTCTCGCAGATATCAGCACGAATACCAGGAGGTATCTGTCCAAGAGCCATGTCCAGCAAATGACTGGAGCAGCTGCTGTAAAAATGGCGAAAATTCATCGTGCAAAGGCAAGATTCGAAAACGAAGGTGCTGCTTCCCTTACCGTTGGCGCAAGTGGAGCCGGTGCAGCTGGCGTATATAAAGATTTACCTGACGTCCCCGAAGCATATCCTGGAGCAGTTGAAATGCTGGCTGACATTCCAATCATGCCACAACGAACCCCGCCATTGCGGCCATCTTACGAGTCCGGTAGAAATGATGCGTTAGAAGTTCCTAACGCAAATACATCAACTCCACCACGAGTTTCTCAAGAAAGTTATGGGCGTTCTCATGGATCTCCAAAATACCATCAGTCTAGGCTATCACAAGCCAGTATCGTCAGCGAACCTGGCGACAAGTTCACCGTCTACAGCCCTACACCGGGAGAATACCACAACTACTCCGGCAACGACAAGATCGCCATCATGAGCGCCGACGAAGCGCCAAAACCCCCAATTATCTCTCAATTGCAACAATCAGGCAGAGTGGAACCGCCGCCTCTACCGCCCAAGACACCGATCCCTGATGCCATTTCCTCAGCGAGCAGGAATCGGGTGTCATTACCATATCCTGCAGACGATGGACCTCCGCCAGCGGTTAATATGGCGAAGAAACCTGCTTATAGGGGATGAGTTCGATTTGTACTGAGAATGGTGTCCAGGTTTGGCTGCCTGGTTAAGGGATTTGGTTACGGGCGTCTTTTGGGGGGGGGGTTTGGGACGCGATATATGGTTCATACCAGCTTTTTTCTGATATAGGAGTTGGGATACACCTCTTCGTTGGCATGGTGAGCGGATTTATGAATTACTTATTGGATACGATTAGTTGTGCGTGGATTGAGATTTTATTTGTGGTGGAGCAGGATTTGTTTCGGATGTGGTGATAGGGGGTATTATTTAGTAGCCGTGGCCGTGGCGGTGGATTTAGAGACATCGATATGAATATTTTAATGCCTTTGCAGATTTGTAGACCTTCTTTTGTGAACATTACTTAGCGACGATACCTACGAACTCGACACCATCTACCGAACGCCCATCTATGATTCGTACCAACTACCCATAAACACCCCACTCAATCCCACCCCCCAGCTTTCTACCATCTCCTCTCAACGTCACTTCTTAGACCTCAGAATTCCAATGATGTGCTACTCACCCAACATATACGGTTTCGCATCTCACGTCCTGGGTTGAACTTTCAAAGGGTATACACTACTATAGAAATAAAGACCCTTGGTCTAACCACTGATCCAAGCTAACGTTCAACCTTTAAGACATGGGTACTAATTGAGTGTAGAATAATATTAAGCTATTGGGGAAGTGAATTCAATGTGGCCGAGGTGTTGCTTTAAACCCCGCTCGAAAAAGCCGAAAAGAGATATAGCGCTCAAATCTGGGGTCTTTTGGGTGATATGGATTAGGTCGGATGATAGATATGGGGGTGTGTGTGTTTGAGTGTAGGTTGTGGGTTAGATCTTGTTAGTGAGGATGGTTAGATTGTTTGAGTGCTTAGATTGTTTGAGAGTTTGAGATTATTCGAATCGAGGAGCGGCGTAGGGTTTAGGGACGGGGTATAATGGTTTGATGGGTATTGATAGGATAGTGATTTTCTTGGCTTGTCTCGCGATATTGTAAAGCAAGCAGGGAGGGCTATTTTATATCACGCCACTAACGTAGTATACCGCGAAAGGTAAGGTATACCTTAGTACCTACCTTGTTCAACTTTTTTTAGTACCTACCCTCGACTACTTTTTTTTTTAGGTATAACGTGACCTAAAAAGGGACCACACGGAATCCCTTAGCGCGTACTTTTATATATAGGTAACTCGAGTACCTACCCGATTTATTTTTCCGGGTACCTTACCCGAGCTCCTCCTAAAAGGTAAGGTACTAACCTTTTATTACTCTAGGTATATACCTTAGTTACCTAATGCGGAATACTGCACTAACATTACAATGACTTATATCATCACGATACATTGATACTATAATTTAAATTATAAATGAATACCTAAGGTGGAACTTTTTGTGCTAATCGGAAGACTTGGAGTACTATATGATCCGAGACACTTTATCGAAGTTTTCTACGTTCTATCGAATTTAAGGAGAAATGATATTTCACGACGTGTATATATGAAAGTATTGGAGTTTATTATACATGCTTTTTGTGTAGTTTTATATATGTAGAAAGTGAGATTTAACGGGATTATATAATTATAAGATTTGACGTTATATTATAATTATGAAATTATAATTGCTTATCCCTATTGCAAAGTGCCGTACAGGGAGTTGGACGAATGGAGTTAACTTATTAAATCCACTTTTAGTATTCGATACAATTCAAACCACCTATCCCGAAGGCACTCCCACTTAGACCGAAAGTACTACAACCAGTCCCAGAGTAATAATTCAAGCCGCCAAATCTGTAAAGCACAAACATCTCAATCAACCTACCAAAAAAGCCTGCAAAGTCCCCAAACTAACCATCCCCATCGCAACAGCATAACTCGCCATCGTAAAAGCATCCTGTATACTATGTCCAAATACACTCCACAAAACCGCAATAACTAAACTGCCCACCCCAAACATCACAAACACCACGCCCCAAACCTTCCTTCCATCCCAACCCTCTACAAACTGCAATCCCCAGCCGGGATTGATGCCCCTCTCACACGCTAGTTTCTCGCGCAACTTCTTCGGGAAGCGATCAAAGCAAATCGCCTCGTCTTCTGCGTGATCAGGGTGTTCGAAGAGGTGCATGAGATGTCTTTCGCCCACCGGCGGGACGAGTTCTGGGGGCGCGGGGAGGTAGCGGTATTCTAGATTGTTTGGGGAGGGGATGACGTTCTCTTTGCGTACGTCGACGAGGTAGCTCTTGTAGAGATCGAATTGGACGAATTTGATACTGTGGAGGATGCGGAAGGAGAAGAGGGAGAGGTATTTGCCGCGCATGGAGATGTAGTTTTGGCGGAGGAGAGTGAAGAGGGTTTTGTCGCAGAAGGCTTTTTGGGTTAGGTCTAGTTGGAGGAGGCGGGTTGCATAGCGGCCTTGGGGGGTAGCAGAGGAGGAGGTAGAGTGGTTCGGTATGGTGGGAGGGTGAGGGTTTGGGATCTGTAGTGCATGTCGAGGTGCTGCTGGATGAGTTTGAAGTATGTGTTGGGAGAGTTGTAGTGTCTTGTCCCTTTTTCGTGCCGCAGAGTTTGCCTACGGCTTGGATGAATCCTGACATTGAATTCCTGGTGGTAGCTGTTGAATGTGACTTTTCTCCATTTGTAGCAATTTTTGAACTGTCAAGCATGTTTCTGTATCTTTCTGCCGCACCAGGCTTGAGCTCGGTGAAGTCATCATAAATGGTGTGGCCACATTTCTGTATAGAGCATTAGTCCTCGTCTGAATCCAACGATCAAGATGGAAGGCTTACGCATTTCCATTCAATCCTAGTTTTCCCAAATTGTAATTCGGGCCTGATAATTTCCAGCTGCTCCAGGAGCAATGTACATTTCCTCCAGCCTTCAGATGCAAGAACTCGCTTCGATAATTCAGTGCCAGCGAAGTGCTGCTGCGTCGGCATAGCCACTATGCTGTTACGGGTGACACCTTCTAGCCACGATAATGTGGGATCGTCTCGATCATCAGATCTGTGATCCAGATTGAAATAGCTTCTGAGTTGTTTTTGGGCATCAAGAATTATGGCCTGCTTCTTTTCGGGGTCTAATTGGGACTCGATACCCAGAAGAGTTCTGTAGTGCTGGATATTGGGAAGTTTAGATACCATCAGCGACAATTTGTCTCCCACTTTATTCATTCCTGCCTGTGAGGCTGCAGGGCACTCAAGTCCAGTGGTGGCCTTGTTTGAGATTCCGTTGCTAATAACGTTGTGGACGTAGAGTTCTAAAGCAGTTTTCAAAAATATCAATGATGCCGATGTTTTGATGAAAGTCTCGAGGTGAAGCAAGTTGTCAATATCTCCTTCTGATCTGTCAGACTCGCTCTCATCGTCTGCTTCATCAACCTCCTCTTGAACTCCAACTGCCTTTTGGAATCGAACGTTCTCTGTCCGGTTGAGTTTGCTACAAATCAAATGTGCAGAATTCGTTGCACGATGTTTCACAAAACGCGCGGCGTTTCTTTCGTTTTCCGATTTGGCTTCTGCTCGCAGCTGACTAGCGAATATTATCAACAGCTTTCGTAAATTTCGCTCGAATCGCTCTCGTCTAATATTATCCAAAGCGCGCAGACAATTTGTCTGAAAATCGTTATCTTCTAGAAACAGTCCAACTAAGCGCTCGATCAATTCTTGCGGTGTATTGAGTGATGAGGCTGTAGACCGGGTCATTCCTGACTCCAAAGAGAAAACACTTTCTGCAAGCGAGGTTATCGACCAGGTCCCTGAGTCTCGCCTTTTGCTCGAAAAAGGGGCTTGCATATCTAGGGTCTCAAAACCATCAGATAAAGCCTCACGGGTTGTGGCAAGAGTCTCTTCAGCACCAGGACATGGTGTCGTGTCATCAGCTGAATCTTCTTCACCGTCGGAAGGATCTCCCAGAACAAACATACTCCTTTTTCCCTTTCGCTTGTTGCTAGGCAGATCAGATTCCTCATATATACACCTGAGATTCTTCTCACTTGGTTTGATAATTGTGAGTCTGGATCCAATTACCTCATTCAGAGTAAGAGCCGAATTCGTCTCTTCTTGTTGCCATACAAAAACGGATCTGCTAGGCGTTTGTGGAACGCTAAATGATTCCGTTTGACCGTGTAGTAAGTCAACTGCAGCGTGATACGCGGCCATCATCCACGACGGATATGCAGAAGAAGAAACGTTCTTGTTCTCTTGTACGTCCATTTCATGGTCCGTGTTGAAGATAGACTCTACATTGGGAGGTATTTCGTCTCTTGCCTCATTCGATGGGCAAGCTAGCTTTGGGATATCACCATCAAGAAAGTTGTTCAGATCCGCATCATCCGCACCAGAGTTAGAAGTTTTCATCGATTGAGCACTGGTAGGGACATGATTTGATGATCCGAGCCCATTTCCGGCACTACCAAGAAGAACAGAAAACATTCGACCAAATTCGCTCTTCATCCAAGGCTCATTGCCCGGACCACCAAATTGTGCTTGTCCTCCTTGTACTGCTTGACGTATACTATTATCAGGGGCACCAGCAGCAATGTTCTCAATATTCAGGGCCCCGATATCGCTATGTGATCGGCTGGTGCTCACTTGTTCACTCTTCTGGATTGGGGTTTCATTTGCCGTACCACCAGAAAGCCTCTTAGATGTGTGTAACCTCTGTATTCTTTGAATCTCGCGCTGGAACCTTGCCTCTTCTTCGGTGTCTGTGAATTCAATGCTCAAGTCTTTGTACTCTGATTCGGACTTTTCGTCAGCGTTATGGGATTTGGCAACTGGTACGTTGGTGACTGGTATTGTAACTGGGTTTTGGATGCGATATTTGTCGCTAGTAGGCTCTATCCATGCAACTACGTTTTTTACCATGGAGCGTTCTTCCACTGAATTTTCGGATGGACCAGATGTTTCTGAAGAAGTCGCATGTTGATTCATAGTGGGTGTTTCCGACTCTTGGATATTGAATCCTTGCGAGGTGTTTGTCGAGCGAATCTGTTGGGTTGAAACAGTATCACTCGACCGCTGACCGATCTTTTCAGAGGCCCTACTGCTAATGCCTCTTGGGTCACTTGGTAAGAAATGGCCCTTACGGACTCGATGGACTTTCAAATTGTCAGATCGTTGGAAGCTACAGTTGCAATCCTCGAAGCCACACTGCTGCCGTTTCAATTTCGCCCTTCTCGAAGACCTTTTACTCGCTGGTGATTGGTGACCGCAGTCATACCGATCTTCGGAAATCCCAGAATCAATACGTTTGTCTCCCCAATTTAACCATGTTTCTATGCGTACAGTCTGATCTCCGCTCTCATTAGAGTTGCTAATTTTGCTGGGTTTTGGGTCTTCCGAGGACGATGGTGAACCTAACTCTACAGCAGAACTTTTCGAAGTGTGTCCTAACAGAGAGCTCGACTTAAACATTGTAACAGGCATTTTGGCTTACGTATGCTTGAACGACGAGTCTAGATTGAAATATGGCTATTATGATGGCATTCAAGGCTAAAAGTTTTTCGAAGAAAGAGTTAAAATATACAGTTCATGAACTAGAGATTGTGCGGAATATATGAAGAGGACGAGATCATCTGTATATTGATCGTGGCTGAGCCTGCGAGGCAGTCGACGAGGCTTTAACGAACCGAGCCAGTGAAGGCGCATAAATTACATTGGTTCTGCAGTGTAACAAGCCTTGCCACAGGTTGATTATGGCCGGGGCAATTGTTATTCGGGAGTCTAAGTCCTGGTTGTTTTTTGCAGACTGATGCAATTGGAGAGACAATACGCCCGGCGCACATGCATGTCTGGCACAGTGACGAAATCATCTTGCTTATAGAGAAGCGACACTTACAGGAGTCAAAATCCTGCTTAGAGGTATTGTGAGTTCAGCGACTGACATGTAGTATTAAAATCGAGACCATTCCTGGCACCCGTGGACTGGGAAGAGGGAGGCTCACGTGACATGATTGGTCTCCAAGGTATGGGTAAGAAGTGCTGGTGGTGTGTTAGTCGAAGCTTAACAAATAATCTTTAGTGGTTTTTGAGCAAAGGGGGTAATCGCATGTTTGACCCATCCAAGTAAGAAGGTTGTTGAATCGTATGTCTGGAAATGTCGCTGTATGGAGAAATTTCTCTCTGCCTCTCTGGTAAGTAGGGGTTTAAAAGAACCGCGAGGATTCGACCAGGTCTGCTCTCCATCCAGATTGTGAACAAACAGAACTTCTCATTCCGATTGTCGAAAATCCTGCTCAGCCAGGAGTAAGAGATTCGAACTGAATGGCTGGCGCCGAACATCTCAGTTCCTCGACTCAGCTGGCATAGTGAGCTAGAATGTCCCAAATATCGGAACCTTTTTCACGTAGTCCAGGAAGACCTAAAGCGTTCCTCATCGAGAATCTTGGTTCTCGGGATACTGAGAACCTGACGAGAATGTTTGGATTATTTTGCACGTGCGGAAGCATGTGGTAGGGCGATAAAACTCCATCTGGAATATCGGTGGCAATAATCAGGACGTACTTCGATTGTTTGGGGAACGCGTTCTTGAATGTGTCGGGTTGAAAGAGTTTGATATGCGTTTGAAGATGCACTCAGAAAAAAGGAAAGTCGAGACCCTCGATAGGTCACGTGCTACCAATCAACTTGCCACGTGAGCGTGGATAAGCTCAATATCGCTTACCGAATGCTTTCTTGTCAACGCTTTCCCCCAACGTTGAAGTCTCTATCAAATCTCCACAGAGGTTTTCGTTTGTAAGCTCATGTGCTCGTCTAGATTCCAGACTTCAAATCTATTGTTTCAAAGAATGATGTACTAAAATTTGCTGCATTTGCACTGTTCTTTTACTTATCTTGCATCTTCAAAGTGGCGGTTGCATTTGATAGGATATGGTTACCAATACCTTCACAGCCCTATGGTCATTATTACATCTGCTTTTATGCGATAGCTTCTTTCCTGCGTTAGCCAAGGAAGCTTCTGCCACATCGGAGAAGGGACAATGTCCACTACCCCTGAAGACAATCCTTATCGTGGAGCAGTCCTCCCGTGCAACCAGTCAGGAGACATTGGCGGAACCGGCCTGTCAGAGGAAGGTGCCCGTCGCTTAACCTTATCTATGTGCGTGTTTACATGGGAGGGAGCTGTCGACGGTTGTGACACAAAAGAACGAGCAAAAGACAACTGTAGCTTTATCTGCGGTGCGCTCTCGCCTGCCCGCAGTGTCATTCGAGCATCATATGGAGAATTCCGATTGTGATACCCTCAAGCAATTGGTTCCTCGTATACTGCGTCGGCAATTAGACCACTCGCTGGGTCATGGAACGGTTAGTTACCACGGCTCTGTATGGACTGGGTCTTGGTGGTTGGGACAGAGATTCACATCTATCGGAAGGCTGACAGGGGACCGCGTGGTTCAAGCCGTCATATATCTTCCTGCTCCCCCCGAGTTTCATTTGATATAATTCGTTTTTCCATTGTTACCCTTGAGTATTTTTCAGGCTCGGGGCAGCATATCAAGAGCTCAATCAACCTTTCCTTCTCACATCTCGACTTCGTTGCAATTCCATACATCTCTGATCTGCAATCACCATGGCTGTCCAACACGAAGGGGTGTCTACGGGCAGTAATGCCAGTTCCATTACACGCGAAGAGAAGGTAGCGAAGGCAAAAGACATCCTAGGTGTAGAAGAGGGATCATCAACAGCGATAAGCGCAGACGACCAACTACTTGCCTCCCTGGGCTATCGTGCGGAGCTGAAACGAGAATTCTCATATTTCACAGTATTCGGACAGAGTTTTGGAGCTATGGGAATTGCGCCTGCAATTGCAGAATCAATTGTGTTTTCCTTGGGAAGCGGAGGCAGTGTTGGAATGGTATGGACATATCTGATCGGATGTCTGCTATTGATCCCAGTTGCCTGCAGCTTGGGAGAACTAGGAAGTAGTATGCCAACTTCGGGCGGATTGTACTATGTGAGTTGTGACAAAAAATTGAGTTTTTGTGTTACTGACCAAACTCAGTGGGTAGCTCGACTTACACCGGAGCGTCAACGGGCTTTCATGTGCTGGCTTGCGTAAGTACTCTTCATTCCTGACTAGCACAGGCACTAACTTCAAGTGTAGTGGTTACATGAACGTCTTAGGATACATTTCTATTTACGCTTCTACCATCTACGCCGCGACGCTTATTCTTGGCGCAACATGCAGTATTGGAACGGATGGGGCTTTCGTAGCTACGAAATACCATAACTACGGGATGTTCACGGCGACGATTTGTCTCACATTCGCAATGACCTGCGTATCTTCTTCGCTTCTCAGCAAGCTGAACTTTACGTACATCATTGTACAGCTCGTCATGCTGCTTGCACTGATCATATCTCTCGCGGCCGCAACACCAAGCGAGCTTAAGAACTCGGCAGCCTTCGTTTTCACCAATTTCGAAAACACTGGATTCTGGACGAACAATGGGTGGGCATTTATGATGTCGTTGCTCACACCTGTTTGGGTAGTGTCGGGCTTCGAGTCTTCAGCTACTATCGCCGAGGAAGCATCAAATGCTGCCAAGGCCGTTCCATTTGCTATGGTTAGCAGTTTGATCGTAGCAGCAGTGACTGGTTGGGCTGTCATCATCACAATTGCATTCTGCATGGGTCCCGATGTTATCTCATTAGTCACCAGTAGTCTGGGTCAACCAATGGCTCAGATTGCTTACAACAGTCTGGGAAAGAATGGAAGCATCGCTTTGTTGGTGTTCTTGTGGTTTAGCAGTATCTGCAATTGCTCGATCTTGATGGTTGCTGCCAGTCGCGAGACCTTTGCTTTCGCAAGAGGTAAGCTGATTAGTCATTTCTCTGCTGTGCCAATACTGACTCTCAATCAGATCATGGACTTCCATTCTCTGGTTTTCTCCGCGTGCTCTCTTCGAACAAGACACCAGCTCGCGCCGTTGGCTTCTGCGCCTTCATATCGCTTCTCGAAGGTCTCCTCATGCTCGTCAACACGATTGCCATCAACTCCATCTTCAACCTCGCTATTATGGGTCTCTACTTTGCATACTGCATGCCACTTGTATCTCGCCTTGCATTCGGCAACTTCACTCCTGGCGTCTTCTACATGGGCGATACCATCTCGAAAATCTCCGCCACATACTCTGTTGCATGGATGACGTTTATTTTCGTCCTATTACTGTTCCCATCATATGAGCATGTGGGACCACAGGAGATGAACTACGCTGTTGCAGTCTTAGGCTTCGTGCTAGTGTTCTGTGTTTGCTACTACTATGCACCCGGGTTTGGCGGCAAGACGTTCTTTACTGGCCCCGTAAGAACGATTGATGATATATTGGATGAGAATCAAGACATTGATATGGCCGTTGAAAAGGAGATTGCTGCGGAGAAGAATCGTGCGGATCATGAGGGTATTAATGGGGATAAAAAGACTTCATTGTAGAGCGATTGTAATAGTTCAGGGCAAAGTGGAAATGATACCCGTGGGAAATCGAATATATGCTTTATATTATTAATTTCTCTCTTGACATAACTTTGCTTCTCAAACTTGATCATGCAGAAACACCTGTACTCTCATACTACACCACGGATCCGTAAAGCATCGTTGGCCTCTTATGACGACTAAAACGTACGACTACAACGGTCAGCGAAAGTCAAGGAGTATAGAATTGCTCAGTTTTCACCTCGACAATCACTGTATTCTCTGCACGGACCTTGCTAGAAGGGGGCTCAACGCCAAGAAGCTCGTCCGACGGTCCGATGCGGGCCGCCGAGACGGCCGATGTCCGCAATTCAAAATTCTCCGGTGGCACGACACGATTTGTGTCACGATCCACCTGTCTTCAATCCCAACTCCTCTACACATGTTATACAACAAACCAACGAGCTCTCCAGCAAGACAACGTTGCGCTCTATTTATTAATTCGGCTACCATGATCGGGCCTAAGGTCAACTTGAGTGTCCAGTAGCAGCACCAATCAATCGACAGTAATATTTTGACACCGGCATCTCCACCGTTTGAACTGTCCTCACGGAACGACTGTCTCTTGGGATCTAGAATCGACCCATTCCGTCATGGACAAGATCCGAAAGGAGCCAGCATCAAAAAATACTCTGGATTAGTCTCCAGATCTTCGGTCTCTAGAACCAATCCGTCGACCACAGTTCCAGCAGACGTCGGAAGCTCGAGCTGGACCAAAGAAAGCGACCCTACCAGCAGAGATGCCACGATACATTCATTTACCACCCCGGTAACATGCATCTATTCCTCTTACCTGGCCGGCCCGTCAAATATACCTCCGATCAAGAATTTCAGGCTCCCAATTAATTCTGCAATTTTTCGAATTAGCCGGTACCGTTTTCCAATAGAGACGTCCAGGATGCCTCTTGACGACTACAGCCTGATAGCTCGAGGTTGCAAGCTCCTCGCGTAAACATCGTATATCATTCTCGTACCTCAACCAGAAGTCTGGTTTTGTCAATAGTCTATGCAGGTTCCTAAGCACACCATGCATAAGGTATCCAGCTCTCGTCCATTGTTTCTTCATTCAATTTGGATCAATAGAAACATCCCTGTTGTACATCAGGCTGTACTTTAATTTTGAATGGTTTTTGCGAGAGAAATCTATTCATGGTATCTAAATGTACATGTAGAGCGGTATGTATGATATGTTCCTAGTCATGTGGCTTTTTTTTTCCTGGGGCCAGAGTATCATTGAGCCAGATTGCTTGGCTTTCATTTTCTTTATAGTTAACGATGTACGCTTTCATATTTGGTTGCCTCTCGTGCGTTTGAAATCTGGATCTCTATCTCGTGTTGTAGCGTCGTACTTACGGTATTAAACTCACGTCTTCATGATGAGATCGGTCGTAGCTTTGGGAGTTGCCCTCCTCGGCATTGGAGCTCTAGCTGTGCCAGTTGATCAGGATATTTCTTTGGATGCACGACAAGTACTTGATCCCGGTGGACCCAGCGGACCTGGGTCACCAATGAGTATGAAAGCCTGAGCTGTCTTCTGGCGATTGAACAGAATGCGATTACTGACTTTTTTTGCTTAAGACTGTCTGTTTGAATATGATCCTGGAACTATCAATCCTCCACCAGAAAACGAGTAAGTTTAAAGACCAAAATTTGAGATTTCATAACAAGACTAATTTTTCAGACCCATCAATGCCGATCCAGTTGGCTTCTGTTCGCAGTACATTCGATCTACAAGAACCGTCATAAGAACATCATACTACACAAACACCGCGACAGTCAATGTACCCACCACCGTCGCCTCAACGAGAGTAGTAACATCGTATTACACAACCGTTATCACTGTGACCGTTCCAGCGACGAGCTCTGTTACCCGGACTACGTATACCACCAAACCGTGGACTTCTACCGTCACAACGACTACAACCACAACTAGGTTAGTAGCAGTATTTTGAAAAGGGATTCAAGATTACTAATAAAATTTAGACCTTCCACCACCTCGACGTCGACCAAGTCAGTCTGCCTTGAGATTCAACAAAGATCACAAGCTAACTAGAAATCTGTAGGCCAACCACAAGCTCTACTACTTCCACAACCACATCCAAGTAAGCAGCAGTCCCAATGTTGAGGTAAAATGTGCTAAATAAGAACCTAGGCCTATCACGTCACCACCAACTACCACGTCGAAGTGAGTTTTACGAAGACAAATGTGAAATTTTACTAATCACTTTATATCAGGACTTCAACATCAACCACATCAACTACAAGCTCTAGCGTTGTGTAAGTGGCCAGAGCAACCCATTCCATTTTGGGTCTTTCTAATTCATGTCTAGTGTCGGACCAACCCCTACCGATGGAAGCGTCTGTCCAACACCAGTAGCAGGCCAAATCTGCGGAGCAAAAGGATGGGGCTACGCAACCAACAATATCTACTCTGCACAGCCCATGGAACCGGTTATCTGCCATCAACTCTGTCTCAAGAACAAAGACTGCAAGAGTTTCCAGGTCGTCAGCAACGCAACCGACGTTCAACTATGTAACTTATACTCCACGGATTCAAACTCAACAAACATCATACCCGGCGACGCATCGCCATTCTTATTCTTTGATAGGGATTGCCCTGATTACGTCCCTGTATGTCAACTATCCTTATAGTGTTAGGGCTGAGCTAATGATACAGGCGGCATGCAAATCCAGCCCCGAACCCGCGCCCGAACCAAGAAAGCGTGACGAAAACGACGACATCCCACCACCCTTCTACTTCTCGGGCATCCCCTCCGAAACACTCTCTGATATCTGTTCTTGCATCGTCACGAACCCTGTACCCGGCACGACGGTCACGAAGACGACGAGTAAGGGGACGACTACTACTGTAGCTGTGAGTATACATTCTGTTTCTGTGTTTTTTGGGGGTAGAGGGATATGGCTGATTTGAAATTAGATTCCGAAACCTACGACCGTGGTTACGACGGTTGTGTCGAGTGTGGGTGCTACGTCTACGACTGAGGTGACGAAGATTACAACGGTTTATGCGACGCAGACTGTGACGGTGGGTTGAGTGAGGTTGAGAGTTGGGGGATGAGTGGTGAGAAGTAAAAGGGATAAGGATGGGTAACAATCGCATTTTGTGGAAATATTAATTTGCACCATGACTGAAAGATTGAAATTACCTTTCGTTGTTTCGATTGATGTAAGCTGTGTCTGCTACCCCAGTGAGAATAGGAAGTCACAGCAGCAATGGTCACGTCTTTCTATTCTGGCTTAATTCAGTGTTATAAGTTACTAATAGCATCATGATATGGCGCTATGGTCTCAACGAAGTCGTGACGTATCATACCTCATTTCATTATATTGGGGTTATTTTCCCTTCATTTCAGTGGTTAATGTCTTACTGGAACCTATTTGATCGATGTATCGGAGACGCTTTGTTAAGTTCTTTTGGTTGGATACTTCAAGACTGCCGTATTGATTGTCGATCATCTCCTTAACTCTCCGTTTACAATTCATCGTTGTCGGGTTATTCACGTTGACCACAGCTCAGTCGTACTCTCAGGAAGCTTGGAATAGTGATACAAGTAATTGTTTCAAAATATAACTAAATTAACACAGAGTAGAAAGGAATTCTAACACCTCCTGGCAACATGTCTTAGGAAGTGCCAAGGGTGCATAGATATACACTCCTGTTGCGACGCAAATCTGGCAAGTTAACGGCTCTCTAGTTTCGCTCTTGCTCTAGGTATCTCCTTCCCGCTTCCGCCGCGATTCGACTGTCCCAATAACCTTCCCTTCTAGGTACCATAGACTCCAGGACCTCAATCGCTTCCATCCTCAAGCCCATAGCAGGACAAAGCAGCCACACATCCACAAGCGCAGGTATAATCCCCGCATCAAAAACAAAATCCCTAGAAAACTGGGGGTGCGTGATCAGGCGACGAGACATGGCAATAATAGCATTGACGGTTGGAAAGTCAGAGGTTTGTTCGTCGCTCGAACTACTTCTCGACGGGCCTTCGTTTCTCGCAAAGATACCGCTGGTGAGTAGATCAGCGGCGAGTCCTTGAATGTGAAGAATCACCGCTGCACTGTACAATGAGCCACCGTTCGGGCTCATAGCGTAGTTGAGAATGGGCGAAAATGCATCATGCCAGTGAGCGAGCTCCAGACTTAAACTCGACGTCTTCAACACACCAGAGACTTCATACCACTGTTTAAGCTGCAGCGGCAGTGACAGCTGATCAATCCCCTCACTTCTCGCATCCCAAGCTCGCGAAAGCTCCTCAGGAGGCTGCGCATCAGTCAGGATCCGCCATTTGATATCCTCAAAATACACTCTCGCCTCCGCAATCGTCGCGAAGCCCCGTGGGATCTCCAAATGCTCCGTCCCGAACAAGATATTGAAAATTCGTTCTGAAGTCACTTGCACGCCTCGCTTCCTGGTCAAAAGCGAAAGAAAGGGCTGATCGAGACGCATGAACGCCGTGAGTAGTTCTTGATCAATCCGCGACTCGGCGACCACACCCATCGCACTCACACGGCCGAAATAGAATAGTCTGGGCTCATGCGAGATCCGCCGCACGATCATCTCGATCGCGCTCTGCACGTGCGTAATAGCTTGGGTATTCCCCTGCAAACTCTCCAAACAGAATATGAGTAACGCGCTGATGAGCGCCGGACGCATAGAGTCTTCCTCCATGTTGACGAGTCCTCGGATCCCCGTGAGCGCTTCGCCGTATTGCTGGAGCCCGTACTGGTGGTGGGCGCTCTTGTCGACGTCGCCGGGGACGGATGGGGACACGGTCATGGCGAGGTCGAGGGCGGCGACGGCGATGGAGAGTTGGCGGATAGGTGGGTTGGTGCAGGCGGTTACGATGAGGGTGTTCCAGAGGGAGGGGGGGAAGCCGGTGGAGAGACGGATGGCGGTTTCTTCGCGGAAGTGGCAGAAGTAGCGGTATTCTTTTTCGGTTTGGAAGGAGAGGGTTTGGGGGAGAGGGGGCTGGTGGGTTGGGGTTGGGGTTGTGACGAAGGGGATTGGTGAGGGACAGGGTGATGGGGTGGGTGAGGGTGCCATTGCTTTGGATAGGAGTCGTCTGGGGACAGGGAGGGTTGGGCCTTTGGGTGGTGGTGGACTTTCTTCTAGTGATGGGTATCCGCCGCATTTCCTTCCAAAGTTGGAGCATCGGAGACATTCTGGCTTTGTCTCATCGCATTTAACTCTTCTTGATCTATTACCAATGCTGGTTAACATGTGTTGAGGGGTTTTTGGTTAAACATAACAAAACTGTTTGGACTTTTGTGTAGAGTTTTAAAGAAAGTTACATGTACTTACTTACAAGTCATACACCCCGTCTTAACCTTCGGCTTACTCGCCCTTGGCTTCTTACTCGACGAAGATTCCGACATATCTCTCCCAAAACCCAAAAAAATACTCCACCAAAGTTCCCAAATATCTGCACAAAAACGTCTCAAATGAATAAAGCAGATCAAGCACAACCAACAAAAACCGCCGCATCCTCTAAGTATTATAAAAATACATCCATACACAAATACCGAAAGGGGTCTTCGCTCGCGAAACTGAGGCTGTAGGCGATCGTAACGACGCACCAATCAGCACGCCGTTTGATGGGAGTAAGCCTTTCTACGCCGCGCGAGCTGATGTCAGAAATAAGAGTGACAAGATGGAGGAGGCAAAGAACCATAATTACTGCTCTGAGATACCGGTGGCTGGTATACGCTATGGTTTACGGTGATGTACATTGGACGAGTCTGGGTGGTACCGAGATCCTTCGGGAGAGGATATTGGGCAATTGAATTAGGATTCCTTCGGAAGACGGGGTTGTTAAGTGGCGGTTCTGAGGCTCTGGGAGACAGCCTTATGGTAAGGTTATTTGCGTAAGGTTATCGGAACCCTCTTTTGACGACATGTCGTAATTTACGAGCTTTTGCTGGGAAGTGCATGCTAGATGCTGCGTTAGATCCAAAAGGCTGATGACTGAAATGGATCTCAGGCTCTCAGCTTCCTCGATGGGAAGAACCAGGGAATTTTGAGAATCTGCACAAGAGTATCATCTCGTCCTTCTGGTTGATCGTACCCTGGCGGATGGAACGTTGAGTATTTGGTCTCTTAGTGGTATGTATTGTATTCGTGTACATGTCCGTGAAGTCCATGGATCTTCCATGGTGCTCGGCTATATCCGAACATAGGAAGCTCATTAGCGAGAAATTTCGCATTCTTGAATACTTCGATTTGCTTCCTCGAACAGAATATCTTTTTGATTGGGCTCATTCAAGTTGACAGTTTCCAGGCAAAAAGCTTCATCTCCAAGGCCAGATGAAATGATCGTTCCTCTCCCCACCAATTCTCATCCTTCCTCCATCGCTCACCCAGAGGCAAAAGCGGAAATTTCATTATCATAATTCGACTCACCTCAGCAACCCTCAAACCCCGCCTTGAACTTCAGTCCTTCTCTTTAACATTTCGCCTCGTCGTATACCCTTCCACCAACATCTCACTCTCGAAAAGAAGGCTTCTCTCGCTAGAAACGTTTCGTAGGATTTCCCTTCGCCACACCGTCAATAATCGACCCAAGCGAGCGATCCGATGCACCTTCCAGAAGAAACAGAAGCCCTTCCTCATTTCGCTCTGAATCTTCTAGATGTCGATCGAGTGGCGGCTCATATATGATATATGCATAAGAAGCTTTGAGGTGAGATTGGGTTATGACATGCGAGTTGGTCGCATGAAGCCAATGGATTTGCCTAAGGATGTGGAATACTTGAAGTGGTAAGTTGCGAGAGCGATTCATCGGAATTCGATTTTGTTTCTTGGAAATTAGGAGGTGGCTGTTTACTCGAGGAAGAGCCTTCCGTTTGGTGCCATGGTTTTGAAAGTGCAGGGGTGACTACTATAAAGCAAAGCACCGGAGTGAAATCACGAGCATACTTTCCGTCGCTGTGCAATTCATGATCTTCTATACCACCAAAATCACGGGTTTTGACTCGAAACGTTTGCTTCAATACAGTACTCACCGTAAGCTGAATTACAGTAGACGGGGCCAAAAATCTCGACTCGTTACCAAAGTCTCTAAGACGTGATTAAAAAGTCCATTCCACCAAAAATGTTCCAATTCACATAAAGATCTCCAAGTCCCGCCCCCAAAACCAATAAACAAAACCCATCGTTTGATCTGCCGAAGGATCATTGCCTACAATTCCGGGAGTACCGTAAAAACCTGTGCCGCAACGGTGCTTGCTGGAATCCGTTCCACGGAACCAAACATCATCAATTTTGAGATGATGAAAATCGTCATCATGTGTATTATGTAGGTTTAGTATCAGGTAAAATAACTCTCTAGTTAGTGTTACAATAAATTCAATTGTAGACTTTTGCTTGGTACAAAGTACAACCAAGATGTGTGGCTTCACCAGGATCAGCCCACGACCGTGTGCGCGGAATCCGTGGCGTTCTCGTAATACGCTAAAGAATTACTTATTCGGCAGGAGCGCTGACACCGTTGAGCTGCAAGCTTGACTGTTTATCACAGCTCTACACTTGCGTTTTATACTTTCTGTACTCGTAAATCCCATAGGCTAATAAAGTGTTTAGTGATTAATTCTACGGTATTTTTGATTTATACTTGATAGCAGACAGGAGGTACCATATCATACATATTTTAGGTCTTCCTAACTCTGCGTATTATCCCACAAACTCCTCACCCGAACACCCTCCACCCATTTCCCACCACTCCCATCACTCTTAACCACAACCCCAACCTCCCTCTTCTCCCCCGGCACCAACCAAAACGCATTACCATCAAAATTCGCCAGCGTCCCCGCCGGGATATCCATCCACACCCACGCAGCAACCGCTTTCGTCGCTTCGATGGTGAAATTGCCCGTACTAGCATTGTACTCTAGTTGTAGACCTGGATCTTGGAGGTTCGCTTTACTGAGATCGAGAGCGTGGAAGAAGAATTCGTGTTTAAATGTTTTGGTGTCGTTGGTGTTTGGTAAGGAGCCGGTTGCTGTGATGTTCATTTTTAGGACTGCTTTGGTGAGGTCGTACGGGATGGTCTTTGTGTTGGTTTGGAGAACTTGAGTTATGTTTAGAGCGCCGACTGTGAATGGAACTGACGAAGGAGGTGCAAGTATAGTCCCGTTGTAATCGTACCAAGTGAGTGTTGCAACTCCTGTGGCTGGTGACCAGAGATCAGACGTGACGTATGCCGTTAAATCACCATCAGTTGTGTTCAAATAACTGGCAATTATCACAGGCTGATAGATGTCTTTCGCGACATAATGCAAAAACTTCCACCTTCCATCATACTCAATGCCAGCCCAGGTCGGGGCTTGCCAAATATCTTCAAGCTGCCAGTATAAAGAGCCCAGCTGTCGTTCTTTCTTTCCAGAACCTCGTCTATAGTATGTAATTTGACTGCGGTAGAAATCCGCTTGGAAGATCTGTGTTGTTTGACACCAGGCACTGAAGTTTGCCACAGGGTCTGCCATGTTTGGCACTGGATAATATCGTTGCGCCGCAAGGGTCATTTCTCCCATGCCATGTAAAGGACTGTGGAAGTTGTCTGTGAGAGGCCCCCCAGCAGGATAATGATGATTTCTCAAAACGATAGTTGTGCTATTGAAATGAAGATCCTCAGGAGAAAGGACCTGTTGCCAAGATTGTAGACTGGGCATGGAGTGAAAACCAAACTCATTCGCAAATCTACCTACGGGGTAGGTCGAGAGATCAAAAGCGTTGAGAGAATTGTAGTCGTAATGATCGGTGTCTCCATAAATCGATCCTTTCGTTGCGTTGTCGTATCTTTGTATCATAGGAATAGCAAGAGAGAAGTTTAGTTCCAGATATCCGTTCGTTGTGCTACTAGGAATGTAAGATATAGATTTCGAGTTGGCAAAAACTGTAGGTAAGAGAACACCGAGAAACAACTGCTCGTATTCCTGCCTCCATCTGTCGTTACCAGGATCTAGAGCTGCCGCCAGTCGCAACTCCAAGTTTTCGAGCTCATTGCCTCCTGCCCATAGCGCCAGAGAGGGGTGATGATTGACCCGCCGGACATTGTATTCAGCTTCCTGGCGTACGTTCTCGAGGAACTCAACACCTACTGGATATAAAGCATCGCCAAATTCGAATTCGGACCATAGTAAAACTCCCATCTCGTCGGCGATATCGTAGATGAAGTCAGGAGTGTAAGCCCCGCTAGCCCAGACACGCAGCATATTTTGATTGCCATCGACTACCGACTGGAACAACTGGTTCATTTTGGTTTCTGTAACCCGTGGCCAGAATGCATCCGGAGGTATGAAATTCGAGCCTTTCGCGTAAAATTCTTGGCCATTGATCTCGAAATGCCAGTTGTTTCCAGGTGCAATCCCTTGAGCTAGCTGAGACTCAGAGATCGGGGTCATGTTGAGAACTATGGTCCGGAAACCACTTCTCTTGGTGATAGAAACTAAGGACTCATTTCCGTTCATGACGGTGATCTTGAAGTAGTACAAGTTCTGTGGACCTAACCCTACCGGCCACCACAGCTGACAAGTTTCTCCGTCTACCACCACGCTACCAGTAATCGTGCTACCGATAGATGTCATATTTTGCATAGCTCCGCTGGCCACGGTGACATTCTTGATGTCCATGATTTCGATAAAGAGTTTAGCGTTACTTGGCAGACTTCCAATAACATCAATGCTAGCATTCACGATCCAGGGTGCATTTTGATCCGGAGGAAGGTTGTTCAGCTGGCCTTGACGATAAATATCCAGCAAGGTGTTTCGCACATGAACCGCAGGGCCAGGAAGCTGGACAACATAGGCAGGCTGCCATACGCCAGCTGGAGCAAAAGCAGGTCCCCAATCCCAGCCAAAGTCGCTCTGTTCCTTCCGCATGAACTGTCGATTGGGAAACTCGAACACGCCCTCGACACCACCAGGCCAAAATACTTGGCCAGGTGGCCAGACTTCTTGGCCTGGTTCGCTCGCAATATCTGCAGTGATGTTAACCGCAGAACCAAAATTGATGCTCAAATCTGGCGTGGTTGAGCACGATTTCAAGATATCTGATATCTCAAAGTAGTATTGCCGAAATTGATTGTTGGTCGAAGCGACATGTTGCCCGCAAACCTCGATTGAGGTGAAAGTGTCAAGCCCATTGAAAAGCAGCCAAGTCGGGATTGTTGAGTCTCTGATCGAAATTAGTACTAGAGTTGAGAAACGCCCAAGACAAGTTAGGATTCAACTCACAATCCATCCAAAGTAGTCTCGTAGGTCCAATTCGTGAGTGTAACCCATCTCAACTCAAAGTCCCCAAGCCCAACATACGGATCAGGAATCACTCCTTCACGAAACAAGTCAAGATGCACCTGTGAAGGAACACGGCCAGGTACTGAGATGTTGTATACCGGACTTGACAACGTCCATTGTTTCGTACCAAGATCGATGACTTTCTGCGCTATTGCCGTGTAGGACAACAGTGCTACCAACGGCACCTGAAGACGATGAAGCACTCCCATTGCTGCTATCACTCTAGAGTATAAAAAGAACAGAAAGCCATCTTCAAAACGGCAGCGGGAACGTTGACTACATAACTGTAGATAATTTCATCCCCCCTCACCGATAGTATACGCCGTACACGCCGATACGCGTATAGCACTCGCACTTGCCGGGGTGAAGTGATATCATGCGTATTGTAGTGCTCGATTAGGTTTCGTACGTACAATGAGATGGTACGTTACCCCTTGTAGCTTCCTCGTTCATCTAGATTAGTTCTAGTGATGATAGCTTCCAAGCTTGTTGTGAGAGGAAAGGTCGTCAAGAGATAGGGACTGCGGGGACGAGGCGTGTTTTAGCTCGGAAGCAAGCTGACAAGTAGCAAACGACGAGTTAAGCAGACACGTGGCGGGGACAGGGACTATTGAAGATAGGGCTTTTAAAAGTACTCGAGATTCGTAGATTGGGATTAGAAGCTGCAGGGAACCTTGGAAGGTCAAGTGCAGAAGCTTGATTTAACTCACCATAGGGGAGGGGATACAAGATAGGACAAACACGTGATGCAATTCCTCCATATTTTTCAGAAGTATTGAGTACTTTGAAGATAGGTACGACTGCGGTCAGATTTCTAGGTCATTGTGCCAGAACCCTTAACAATTTCAGTATGTATGTAGTGAAC